>NC_056727.1:279042344-279189844 GCF_019279795.1 Protopterus annectens
ACCCCACGTATATCAAGAAACTTTGAGTGTAGGGATAGTGTATACCCTCAATTTCTTGACTTTCCTAGTGTTCTGTTGGGACACACCTCCCTCCCTGATGTCTGTCTGTCATCTGTTACCTTACATTGCCCTCCAATCTGGTACATTTCTTTCTATCCTTCCCCTCCGTGATGTCACCTACCTCTTACTCTGTTCCTCCCCATTCTCTAACTCTTACACTACTCAGAAAGTGCTCATTACCTATGTGGCAGTGTGATTCAGTATTGTAACCCTCATTTACATAGGATTGCCTAGTAATGCTTAGTTACATATCTTACAGACTTCCCCTTGACAACCACTAACGGAGGCCATATTGTTTTTAGTCTGCAAGTCCCTCCATTGACATTCCATGTAATACATAAATCCCACAATTGTGGGCTTATAAGCTTCGGTTTTCAGTTTTAGGTAGCGCACCCGTTTGCGCGTGTGCGCTGCAGTTAAACACAAAATCCCGTGAAAAAAAAAAAAGTTAAATAACTTATTTTTGCAACACTTTTCATGCCAATGGCCACATATTTGGCCATTGGCATGCTTAATGACACATATGCACCCTTTATTTGGAGCTGACATAGCTCCGTTTTTGATTTTGCAGAAATGTACTCAGTTGTCAGCTGGGTACATTTCTGCAGCTAACACGTCCGTTACACGGACTGGTTTCTGCTTCGTGGATCGCTCAAATACCTCATTTGCATATCTTGGAGCTGCAAATGAGGTATTGAGCATTTCCACGCCCAGTCCATGTAAGAGACGTGTTAGCTGTCTCTTACATGGAGGTTTGGGCTGTACCTGAATCGGGAGGCTTACACGGAGGCTTACACTACTCTTGAACTCCGTGTAAGCCTTCCTGAATCTGGCTATTGTTCCACTTTTAAAATTAAGATCTGCAAAACTTTAGAAATTGGATTGCATTAAGCACTTTATCCAGCAGATGGCAGGTTATTCCTTCTCTTTTACCAACAATATATGGATTTTAATGTAGTTATGAAGGTATTTTAACATATAATAGATATTTATTTAAATTAACTTTTGTATTAAATGAATATTATCTTATTTTATTTTAAAATCATTCACCTATGAGTTTTATGATCAAGTATTATTTATTGAGAAGTATAATAATAGCTTATGTAATTCAGTGAATGTGTATGTTAGAATGTTCACTGTTTTTTTTTTGTTTGTTTTTTGTTTTATTTTAAGTGCCTTTCCTTTTTTCATTTATATTTAAGCAATGCTTACACAAGGTTAGTGTAGCTGAGCACTACTTAGCATTGCTCACATTTCATTTTATAAAGTATCAGAATTGTGGGATTGATTCCTCATTACTTACATGTTATAATTTTATGTTTATCTTCCATGACATCCCCCTATGTGCTTTCTTTAATTTATATTCATGTGTGACTATACTGTATGGGGAACTTGTGTTTATATGGGGGTTTCGCATCTTTTGTAGACTGACATCTTACTTTTGGATCTGCTACACTACCCTGGTTGACAAAAACAGTTGCTACATAATTTAAGTTTACAAATATAATTTTAACACTACTTTCCCATAGCAAAATAAGCTGCCTGTCTTGGTATTCGAACCATGAACGCCTACATGTAAAGCTGTGACTCTAACTACTACATTATTTCAGCTTGGAAATGTTACCTCTATATTTGCATTTATCTTCTAGGGGATGTTTAAGCTATTCTGAGCGGACGGCCATAACGCGCACACCCGCTTAAATATGCTTAAACATTCCTTAAGCTTGAAAAAAAAAGGTTTATATTATTTTTATATTATTATGTTATATAAGTGTGTCTTGTGGTATTCTGACAACACATTGAGGACTGCAGTCATGAAATAATGGCATTCATTGGGATTTCAGGCTTCTATCCTTCAGGGACTCCTGCTAATACATATTCTGTTATCTATCAACTTTCTAAGTGTGTGAGAGCAAATTTTCAGGCGTGTCCCTAATGTATTAAGTATTACCCCATCATTTGTGCCTTTGTTAACATGCACTGCTATAAGGGAATATTGTCATACATTTGCTTTCAGACCTCTACCCTTCTGTAATTCATGCTAATGCATGACCTGTTCTATATCAACCTTCTATGTTTGTGAGGGCTATATGTGTGTTTTGTCGTTTTTGGGGGATTTATCCCCATTATTTGTGCATTTCCACACATTTCCTGCTTTAGCAGGTTGCAGAAGTGTCATATGGCACTTTAGCAATGCAGGGTTGTGTCAGAGAAACTGTCATACACCCCCAGCATTGCTTTCCTTTTGATGATTTTATTTCAGTGTCCGCGAACACTGAAATAATATTTGTTTTCATTTAGGTGTCCGTGAACAGCGAAATACTGGCATAATATTAGAGCAAAGCTCACACAGTACACAGAGGCTTTCCAACAATATGAAACCAAGAAACTAACACAACTGGAAAAGCAGGAGGGATGACAGTAGATTAAATGTTTTATTCCATAAAACCAATAAGAATTAATGCTTCACAAATAAAAAAATGCATGTTCATCTGAGTACCTCCCAGACTTAATCAGATAAAATTCAAATGAAAATGAATACCCTTTATATACCATCAGACATTCAATTAAGAATCAGTTACCTTTTTAAAGGTATATTTTCATAAAAACATTGTTAGAAAATATTGTAAAATATCTACAAAATAAATTACTATATAAAAAAATAAATACACATAATCTGTAATATTATTATTAACGTATTATTAGAATAAAGCTCTAATATTATGCCAATTTAGCTTAGAAAGTGCTGTGTCGCACTTTCTGAGTGCATGGGGCATGTATAGCATCCATGCATTACTTGGACATGCCCCTGCATCTGTTCATGGTTCATGTCTGTATAGGAAGCACAGCAGTGTGCCTTCATGAATATTCAAGGCACGCTGCTATTCTAAATGGACACAAACCACTCCATGCAAAAATAGTCTTATTCTTGCACAGAGTTTTTTGAATCTGGGGGAGATACTTTATAATCATGGTTTAAAATTGAAATGGAGCTATCTGAAGCTGTGTTTGATGGGTCTTTTCTGTCCGTAGGCAAAACAGCCACCACAGGTTTCTTCCAAGATGCTGGTTCTTCCCCTCCTTTTAAAATACTGTTAAACAAAATCTTGCAGATCTTTATCCCATTCTTCCCTCCTAATTTCCAAACTTTCACATAGATACCATCTGTTCCTTGAGACTTTTCTGAAGATTGATTATACATCATTGTTTTTATCTCATCACCTCTTATTTTAACTGCTAGTTGATGAGCCTTGTCTACCTCAACCCTGGGCATAATTAACTCTTCCATAAATATTTCAATTTGTACTTTTTCTTGATTTCCACATTTCTCTGCTTTATACATTTTTTTATAAAAGTTCTGGAATATCTGTGAAAACTCTACAGGATCTCTGATTATTTTTCTTGTTATAGGTTCCCTAAGTTTAGTGACAACCCTTTCAATGTTCTGTTGCTGAAGTCTTTGTGGTAAAAGTTTTTGTGCTCTGAAGTTATTGTCAAAAAATAGTTGCTTAACTGCAATCTTTCTAAACTCATGTATATTATCTAGATACTCTCTTGTTTTCTATTTAGCACTCTGCATTTTCTCCTCCTCTTGTTTTGTGAGATTACCCTTATTCTGCAATATTTTAACCTTGGTTAGCCCCTCTAAGGAATTTCCGTTAATTCTTAACCTTATGCCTTTCTCTTTCTCTTTTATTTTGACCCTATTTTTAAACTCCATTTTCATTTTATTCCAGTCAATAGTTATAACTTCTGAAGATATTTCTATATTCCCTAATAAATCTTGAATAATCTCCACTACCCATTCCTTAAATTCCTCTCTTTTTAACAGGTAGGTGTGAAAGTGCCAACAGCAGGATTTTTCAATGTGTTTGCTATACTGTATCCCCCCATTCCCCACCTTACAGCAATAAGAGGTGACTTATAGATTTCTTATTTGTGCTTTACACCAATCTGAAAGACCAGTGTGCTAGCTTCACTTAACCATTTTCTGTCTACTACTCTCATTTACAAATGCAGCTTACATCAGCTAGCTTTTAATAATACACCTTGATTGTATTCCTTCATTCACAAAAATACAGCTGATATTGCCTTTTCAAGGGGACATGCACATGAGGGCAAGCAGACTGTATGGGCAGCAGTGTTAGTGTCTCATGTCTCCCACACCCAGAATAGTAGTCTAAGTTACCACAAACTCCTAACCATTCAATCACTTGCATAAAGCCACAAGATTGTACTGTAGATCCTGTAACCAGTCTACCAGTTGCAAATGAGAGTCACCTTGTTAACCTGTGACTCTTAGTCACATATCATATTGATAATGTAAATTAAGGAGAACAAGTACTCATAATGGCAATTTCCTTTATGATAATATTAACTTGAGACATTAAACCAAGGCCCCATCTGCCTGAGTTGATGGTAGTTTAGGTGGAGGTAAAAGATCCCATGGCACCTATCAAAAAGAGTAGGGGGAAGTTCCCCAACGCCCTGGCCAAATTTCCCCTAGTAGTATAAATACCATCTCTGGTCTCCTTTAAAACGAGGCTATTAGGCACTAACCCAGTCAACAAAGGATAAATAAGAAAATAAATAAAAACACAAAATAAACTTCTGGTGCTATATTAAGAAAACAGTCTTCCAACTATTTCACATTTTCTAAGCCATTTCATAGTATGCTGTACAAAATATGGAGTAACGTACCACAATGAGATCTAGATAATTATATGAAGTTCTGCCAAATTTTGCCATCTGTCTTCTTTCTTTTTCAAAATTCTCCCTTTTTTCAAGGCCGAGATCCTTCAATACTTGTGAACCTATGTAATTCTTTGTGACAGAAGAGAAAAGAGAAATGATGGACACATAAATAAAGTGTGACACAAAAAAAAAAGGCTAGAACTTTGTCACCTGAACCAATGATCTTTCTTCTATGTCTTTGCATTATGTCTGTGTAGTCATCCTGTCCTGGTGGTAAATTAAGGATGCTAGAATGTACTCTCCTGCCAGTCTGACTAACATGAGTTTTAGTTTGGCAAAATCTTTCAGAAAGTTGTCTTCAGAGATGGTGACATTAACTGACTAGAACAACTTTAGAAAAGTAAAACAACTTAATTGAAAAAACAAACTAATGTTCCTCATAAGTCATTGTAAGAATTATAGGAAGTTCTGATGTGTAGCTACTGTTACAGAAACCAATGCAAAGGCATTGCTAGGATCAGTGAGTACCTAGTAGTTTACTTTTGCTCATTTAAATTATGAATTTGGCCTTTAGCAGTACACAGTAAAGAAATACGTTTTAATCAGTGTGAACAAAATTTTTACTTCAACTTTTCCAGGACTAGGGTAGGTGCTAAATCAGTGATTGCATTATTTAAAATACAAAATCACAGAGAAAACATTCCCATCTGTGATAACTCAGACTCATGCTTGGTTAATTACCAAAGTGCTATAGGGCTGGCTACTTCTGTTGGGTGTAACAAATAACAGATTTAGTCTGCCAGTACTATTTACAATAATACTATGCAAATATAAAACAGAAGTCAGGTTAAATGGGAGTACATGAGGAGCAAGACATCTGTCACAAGAAAAAGTGGAGTAGGTGTAGAATTACTTAAAAATATCTTTCCATTTCATAGTGTGAAGGACAGAGAAGGCCATCATTTTTTTGCCTCTATAGGGGAGACAGATAATTGGTGGCCCCAGAACCTAGGGGACGAGAGTGGACATATACAAATTAAATAACTAAATAAAAAAATGCTGTTTCCCTGTTTATTTTTTTTTAAGTTGGCATATATGTATTTACTCACACCAACAAAATTCTAGTAGCTTATTAATAAAAGAGAGTTAAAGCTGGTGTATTTATACAGCATAGCTTACTGCAAAAAAGTGAAATCTGTGCAGCATGAGGCATGTCAAACAAATCCTTAAGACACTAGTTCTTATAGATGAGAAAAATGTCAGGCATAGGACCACACTGAAAATGAGGTGCTGCATCTTAGACAAGATACGAAAATATTAATTAAAACATGCAGATGTTGTCAGGCAAAATATTTCTAAATTACCTTGAGCTGAGAGAGATTGCTATCATTGCAAGTTTGCTTCAAAAATGCATGGGTCATTTTATTTGGCTTCATTTTTGGTACCTGAAAATATGGAGGATCTTCTGTAAAGATATTTTCAAATATTTCTAGTGAGAGGTCAAACACAAACTGTCAGAAACAAAAAAAGGCACATTTAGAATCCTTTTCCCATAAGTATGTATACTGTATAATTTTAACAACATTATATTAAAATAGCTCTTGTCAATAGTAAGTTAAAAAATGCTTTATGCATTGCAAATTTATATTATAGAATCTCTGGGCAAAACTGTTTTGCTGCATAAAAAGCTAAAGAAGTTACCAATAGTGCATTAATAAAAAGAACAGTATTCATTGACCTCAAGGGAGCATGCAGCCAAGGAAGTCAACTGTGCTACTTATTAATTATCATAGAAATTTTGATTTTTAGCATTTATTTTTGCACATTGAACTGATAGCTGAAGTATATCTAGACAGTACTCTGAATTTTAAGGCTGTAACTGTATTGCTTATACAGAATGTTGTCATTTCATCACATTTTTGTTACTACAGTACTGATTGAAAGTAATACGTTTTTTGCCAAGCTCTCACCAAATATCATCTATAAAATAGCTTTCTACAGGTTATGAATGCAGATCTTGCTGGCTCTTAAAACCCAACTGTCTAAATATGCAGTTTCATGAAAGAACTTGATTATATTCCTTTTCTCTCTTCTTGCTATTTCCAGCCTTTTTCTAGAGAAATTAATTTCAGCCAAAGAAATGTATCTGCAAATGAAAAATTTCAGCCCTCATATTATTGTTTTCTGGATAGAAGAGCTACTAAGAACCATAGGTGTGATTGTTTGCCCGTTTTAATATGATTGAGTTAATTTATGCCACATAGATAGCCTCTGATCTTGTCCCATGAATCTTTTGCCATAAAAAATCACATAGTCTGGAAAGAGCAGGAAGAAAAACATGTATAGTTTGAGGAAGTGAAGTTACCTTGCACAGCCCTCCATCTAGAAGGAAAACCAAAATTAATGCTTAGTAAAATTAATGAAAAAGAATTGTCTTGCAATCACACAAACTGCTTTATCAAGGTGGCATCAGCAGAGGATTTGCAAAGAATTGTTTTTTTATATGGTTTTTCACACACAACAGTTTTGCAAACGAGTATGTGATAAAGATGATCATTTTTTATCCATTTCCTTTCTGTCTGGTATGTCGGATTGAATATTTCTTAATCTTTTTTCCAATAAAAGTAAATAAGTAAAAGTCTTGAACTATCATACAGACAATACTTCATTGTTTCTCTTGGTAGATGAAGCACAATATGCTGACTGACAAGTGCAAGCAGAAGGTTCACATCTATGCTGGAAGCCAATATGCAACAGAAAAGTAGTAAAATCATATCTCCTAGAGTAAAATAAATCTTTTGTCTGGCATTACCTTTTCATGCGCTACCACAAAAAATTCACCGTCAGTAGTGGCATCAGATTTTGATGAATGAAATTCATTCTCATCACCACCATGTTTGTAAGACTCCCATATTTTCTCGACAGCAGTGTCAACCAAAGTTCTAATGTAATCTAGAAATAATAAAGAAGTATTATACACACATCTCATGTGTCAAACTCATCAGTTAAGTGAAAGCTTGCAGCCTCTACAACTTTAACATCGAAATGCTAGTCATCATATCCTACAGTGGGAGCTGTCTCCTTAGGAACAATGCTTTGCTTTAAGCACCTTCTCATCACAGGTTATTTCTGGACTGGCATGATCATATGATGCATAGTACGTTTATTTTGGACAAAGGAACCTTTACTTCATACCCCTGTGTGCAAGTATGTATATAGTATGTATATATATTAAATGTTGATATTGTCTGACACTGGAGTATAACTGACAGAGTTGTTATCAAGGTATACTTTATTATGTACCTTACCTACTTCAGCTCTTTTGCACTAGAGATACATGCAGAGCACATTGTGGTCAGGTTTATGGAGGGCAGAAATACAGTGGAAAGTATGGAAGATGAGCATCTATATTCTGGGTGCACCAGGGTAATAAAATGTACTTACTTTATTTTCCCTTTGTTGACTGAGTTAGTACCACATAGCTAGTGGCCTCTTTTCAGGGAAAATATCAGTTACATTACCAGTCAGTGTATTCATACATTTACTCATTCATTCATTCATTCATTTATTCATTCATTCATTCATTCATTTTCTGATGCCTAATTAATCTAGTTCAAAGTCTATGTAAATCAAAGCCTGTCATAGCATTCCATGGGCACAATAGTAAAAAAATGGTTATGAATGTGGTGGCAGCCCATAGCAGAATGTGTATACAGTACATACATACGAGCGCATATACACACACACACACACACACACACACACACACACACACACACACACACACACACACGATAAACAAACTGTGGACATTTTGAAAGATGGCAGTCATAGTATATTAAAGGGGGATATAAACTGCTGAACAATAGCAGGTGAAGGTTTACTTTTTTGTTATATTTGTCATACATGTTTATCTTTCTTCAGTCTTTGTTTAGCATTAAGATGCATTTATTTGTTTGTTTTGCTGAGAATGTCCATGAGTGTATAGTCCATTGCCAGTGGTGTATTATGGAGAAAAGCTGAACAACATTAATAAAAACAGACGTTTCTATATAGGTTGTGCTTCAGAAATAGCAACTAACAAAAAAAAAAACGGGCAAAACAATTTTGCAAAGTACATGAAACTCTACAGTGATTAAGTTATGCATAACAAAGATACAAAATGCATGAGCAGTATCTATGTGCAGCAAAATATAAAATAAATCTGGTAAACAGTACAGTCCATCTCAGATTAATGATGGCAGTACAGTATTGTGCAATAGTGTAATAACACATTGCATTCATGTAGTAAAATGATGCACTGATTAGTTAATTTTTTAGGGACATTTCTTTTCTTGGAGAAAATTGATTTCAGCATGGTAGTGACAAATGCAAAAGAACACTATACTAGTTTTAAAGGATTGCAAATAGTTTGCTCTTTGACAGCTCTCTAAGGGAGAATGTACATTTTAATTAAAATTTTAAATATTTTTGAAAGGTGGGTTAGTTAAATATGACTTTGGAGAGGGGGGTTCATTTAAGGCACTTAGGACTGCACTGGTGAGCTTATCTAGAGACATTAGCTGCAGATTTGGCTGTTTTATGGTAGGTTACCTTGAGTTTGGTAAGCATTATTTGAAGAGTAAACTGTAAGTAGTAGCACAAGAAGGGATTGAAGACATTGAGGGAAAAAAACAACAATTTCTCTGTGGAGATAGTTACTCATAAACTACATTTAAGTAACTTAATAATGCAGAACTGAATGTTCATTTAAAGTCCAATGTGATAAACTTTTCTAAAATGAAAACAAAACACTCCACTTGGCAGATATGCCAAAACCAACATGTGCCTTTTGCAAATAGCTACAGTGTAATACTTTGTAAATATGGTGGCAGGTTTCTAGTAGCAGCTACAGACAAACTTGCAACATTATCCTTTGAAACAGCCCACCAATGCCATAATTCAGCTTTTGAAATAGTTCCCTACTTAACTGATAAGAGAATGTCACTCAGCTGGCTACCTGTGTCCTGTGTTGGTTATAGGTAATATGGCAAGGCATGTATTTAATAAGACATACTTAGGGAAGTACAGTTATGCAAGGCTTTCACTGATACATTATATCCTCAATGATTTGCCCTTTCAGCTGATTGTATTAATGTCCAGAATCAAAAAGGATGTCTATTTAGTTAAAGTATTGGTGTCATCCATATTTAAAGACATTTAGACCAGTAGAGCTTATGGCACTTGCTTTGGAAATCATACTCAGTTTTAATATATAGTACATGTATGCCTGGAATACTGCCGTACAACTGTGGCACAGCTGACATCTATGAATATGCCTTGGAAAGGGTCACAGGAGTCACTAGCACTCAGACTGAACAATGTATAACTAGTGTTGACAAGACTCTGCTGGGTTTTTGTTTTTTGTCAGAAATGGAATACAGATGATTAACTACCTATTTGAGTGCCAGTTGATGGACATGGAGAAAGATGCCATTTATAACATGCTGGATCAGTCTTACTGAGGATGTATGTTAGGGCATTACAAGAAGTGAGTAGGTTTGACAGCTACTGTTTATAAAGAGGCTTATTCCCGGTGACATCGTATCCTTATGGAAGATGGAAGCATAATTCTAAGGCATCACATCGCTAAGTTCTGAAACATGCCCAATATAGACAATACCTACTACAAGAAAGTACGTCCTACAAGATATGACTTTCACCTCTGCTGAAGCTTCTTGTGCAAAGGTTTGAATGCTGCTTGTTATTTAATATTTTTATTTATTTATTTTATTTATTTTACATTTGTTAACTGGGGGTGTCTGACTGAGCCGAAAAGGCCCTTTTTCAGCAGAGGCCCGGTGAGAAAAACTCCACAAAGAAAAATTACAGACACATTTAGTTATTTAGACATGATCAGTATACACACAAATTACAAGAGACATGTTTTTACAGTGGTATGCGGCACATAAACAGTTACAGTGGAGAGAACAAACAAAAAAATATTAATTTTAAAAATAAAGGTAATTAATAGATTTGTGGTGTACAGCTGAAATTTGGAACATAGGTAGAATACATGCATAGTACACAGGTACAGTACATACATTGTAGATTAGCCAGTGTGTGTGAGTAAGATTGAACTATTATCAAGTGCTCTAGATTTTGTATGGATATGTTATCCGCTTTCACTAGCCTGGGGAGCAATCATGGCACTGCCAACTTTGTTTGAGATGTTGCCTGATGAGGTCTTTAAAGGAGGCTTTGGATGATGTGTTTTGAATGCTAGTAGGGACAGAGTTCCATTTTTTAGCCACTGAACTACTATATAGTGCATCTCCAAAGCTATTGTAGCTGTTGGTGACTTCTAGTAGTAGTTTGCTTGATGATCTAAGAGGCCTTTTGGCTGAGTGATGCTGTACTAGGTTTTTGAGAGCAGGACACTTATTGGGGAGGTAATAGATAGAATGACAGAGGCAGAGCTGATTGTAGGTTAGGAGGTTGGGCAGTTCAAGCCAGTGGAGCTGTCTCAAAGCAGTACAGTGATGAGTTCTATATGAGCAATTTGCAGCAAAGTGGGCAATTCTGTTATAGCAGGCTTCCATTTTGCTTAGTTCAGTTTTGTTGAGATTAGTCAGAATGGGAGATGCATAGAGTAGGGTGGATAGAAGTTGGGAGTGAGCAATGGCTGATCTTGTGCTGTTGGTAAGAAATGGTTTGATACTGTAGAATGACCCCAGTTTGGCATGTAGATTTTTAATAGTTAAGTTAAGATGACTATCAAATTTTAGGTGGGAGTCTATGGTTATTCCCAATAGCTTAACCTGTGCCACTGGAGCAATTGGAGTAGCATTTGTGGAGTAGATAGTGAATTGACAGTTAGTGTTTTTGTTAGAACTGGTTATAATCATAAGCTGAGTTTTCTTTGGATTGAGGATAAGTTGGGTTTTGGTAAGGTAGTTTTCAACACCAGAGAATGCTAGTTGAGTTGTTTGCAGGAGGGTGGGAATGTTTTGTGCAGCACAGATTAAGGTAGTTTTGTCAGCATACTGAATTATAGATGCATGCTGTGTGGAGGTATGGAGGCCATTTGTGAAGACTGTGAATAGTAGTGGTCCTAAGATAGAACCCTGTGAGTTATGGGCAGCTGAGAAGAGAGAGAATTGTCCCATTTCACAGCTTGGTACCTGTCAGTTAAGTAGCTTTGGAACCAGGTAAGACTGGAATTTGATAGATGATATTGGTTTAGTTTGTTTAGCAGGATTTGGTGTGAGACTATGTCAAATACTTTGGACATATCCAAAAAAGAGTTGACACTTGTAGGCCTTCATTTTTGAGACAGTTTACTGTGTCTGTGAAGCAGAGGAGGGCTGTAGTGGTACTATGGGCAGGTCTGAAACCATGCTGAGTAGGTGACAGGATGTTGCTGTCTAGGAGATAGTTTAGCATCTGGGTATGGATGCATTTTTCTAGGATTTTGGCCAGGGGGAAGAGTAAAGCAATGGGTCTGTAGTTTTTAAGTTCAGTGGAGGTCCCGCCTTTATGTATGGGTGTAACATAGGCTATTTTCCAGAGTTTGGGCACATCATTTAAAACAATTGACCTGTTTATGAGAGTGGAGACTGGGATAGCAATAGCAAATGCTGTGAGTTTCAAGAAATAGCTGGGGAGTAGGTCGGCTGCTGTTGATGAGGTTTTTAGTTTGGAGAGCATGCTTTTGATTGAAGTGGTGGAAACTGTTTTGAGGGTAAAGCTTGTATTAGTGTTATTTGTGTTGGGGGGGATAGTGAGGAAGGAACTGTCATGTGATACTAAGGATAGAATTGAGTTCACAAAGTGGGAGTTGAATTGTGTTTCGATGGGAACTTTAGTGTCAGGGGTGGTTGGTTTGGGGGTAGCCTTTTGGGTGAATTTTAATAGCTTTACATTTTTCCAAACTTTTTACGGGTCGTGTTGATATTTAGTTTGTAATGTTGTGTGGTAGGATTTTTTGTCCAGCCTAATGCATTTTTTGCACGGTTTCACAGTTCTTGGTACTTAGGCTTTGTGTTTCTTTGTTTTTTTGATAGTAAAGCCAGGCAGTGTCTCTGGACTTGAGGATTTGTTTGGTTTCTTTACTGAGCCAGGGGTTTGTAGAGGTTCTAACCTTGATTTTGCGCAATGGAGTGACAGTGTCTAGGTGTTGTAGAAATGTTTTGCTGAAATATGCTACAGCCTGGTCAAGTGGGAGGGTTTTTAGGGGGGTCCAGTCACAGTTACAGAGTAAAGTGTTGAGGACCTCAGGAGAGAACTTTTTTTGTGTTCATAGTGGATGTATAGTTAGTGGTTTTGCATATGCTTGTTCTATTATGTATAAAGTATATTATGTTGTGTACATGAGTACTTGAGAGTGTGGCAAGGAGTGGGCTGTTAATGAATGTAATCGGTGGAAGATTTTTTTAAATAAATGCATTAACAGAGGAGACTGATGCAATGGTCTGTCAGAAATGGCTGCTAGATTCTCTTTAAAAACTGAATATTTAAATCCATAGTTAGATATGTCCAGCATATAATTCACAGCACTAGATGAACACTTTGAAAATGGACAAAATATTTATAGGCCAGTATTGAGTAATGTTACCATTTCTTTGTTAATGCTCAGTGCTTAAACTGCACCCTATTGGAGAAAAGACCTTCTCCGACAGGGTATTAATGTACATGGTTTCACATCAGCGTAATAAGTCATAATGATTCACATACACAAAAAATGTATCAAGCTTGTTTATGTTTGCTAAACACAGCTTGTTTTAGTGAATATAAAAATAAATAAGTAAAACATAGCTGATAAAGTAACTGCATCAACAGTTACAGGGACCTATCATTTCCCTTCTATGTCCAAACCACTCAGTGAGTGCTGAGGACATTTACAACAGGACCTCCTATTTCCCATTCCCCTCACTACCAGTAGCTAGTGAGCATGAGAAAAAATAAATAAAACTAACTTAAGTAGCAGCAGTTACAAAGATGTGCATATGCTGGAGGGAGGGGATGTAATGCTTTGTATCACAAATGGTTAATATTACTGTTGCTATTATGTATCAATTCTTTAATTTGATCCTTATGTGATATCTAAGGTGTACATAGTCAAAACAGGGAATGTAATTGCCGGGCAGATGTGTATTTGGGCACGTGTTTGTTTTTGCGAGTCTTTGCTTCTGCATGAGTGTGTGTGTGTGTGTGTGTGTGTGTGTGTGTGTGTGTGTGTGTGTGTGTGTGTGTGTGTGTGTGTGTGTGTGTGTGTGAGAGAGACTTTCATGTGTATATGAGTGTGTGTGTGTGCATCTGAGTTTCTGTGTATTTGTGAAACTCTCAGCACAGTGGTCTGTGTGTGTGCAGGCATCATTAAATGCTTTCATAAGTTATATATTGGATGTAAACTACTTCTTCTTGCAATTACATTTCCTAGAACATGTGATGCCCGTGCACTGGCCCAGCCATCAAGGAGCCTCAGTCCTCACCACTAACACCAGTGACGGGGTGTTCATACAGGGAAATGATAATAAATACACACACAGTAAAATACAATTTCCCTTAAGAGCACACAGAGGCCACACTTAGTCTGGGGCTGGTTTCTCCCTTTCTCTCCAGGTCTCCAATAAGACTTCCCACTGGCACAACTATAGGGTCCAGATCTCAGACTAGTGGGCAAGCTAAAACCTCCAGCACCCTCTCTGTCCAGCCAGTGCTTCGTGTTCCGCCCAAGTAGCTGACACACGCAGACATTGAGATAAGAGTTATATACAACCACACAGACATTCCTGGGGATGGCTTGCACAGGTTCTCCAGCTGTGCCCCTTTTCTGCCCAGTCAAAAAGCTGCCACCACCCACTAATATCAGCTATTCAAAGGCCATTCTGAAAGGGTGTCCAATTATTACTGTGCAATATTATTATCCAAATAGTAAGTGTGACTGAACAGTCAAGACTTATTAGAGTGACTTGGTAAGTATAACTATATACATGCAATGTACTCAAGAGCTTAAATTAACTCTACATAAAGCAGCCGCCCTTGAAAGGTTTAAAAATATTTAATAATAAATAATAAAAACACAAGACAATACTTCTCACTACACAGTGCTAGTCAAGAGTTCAGGGTTCACAGACAAATACTTAAAATAATACCGTCGAAAAGTTCTGATGTCACAGAAAAACACTTAGGCCAGGATTCACCAATCCTCCTTGTAAGACTAACTAAGTCTTACTCGGAAACTGCAGTCTAAGAGTATGATGTCAGCACATCATGCATATTCATGAGGGCATGCTGACTCAACTCTAAGGCTAAAATGGAGCGTGCACGACTGCAGGGGGCATGTCAGACTGGTGAGCAGTCCAAATATCCACACCCCTGCAAGTGCCTAAACTGCAAATGTCAAATGAAATGAGCAAGTCCGCTCAAATGTCTACATACCCAACACTACACTCCCCCACATTCTAAATCCTTGTACAAGTTTAAAATGTAAAGCTTTCCATTTTTTTATTTTCTTCCCGATATAGCTGCCCGTATTTGTGAGTGTATGCACGGGTTTGCCCATTGCTTAGCTACAGTTAGCAGTGTAGACATCGAAGAGGATAATAAACTACTTGTATGCAAATGAAGCCAAATAGCAATAGTGTAGTGGTAGAGCCTTCGCACAAAGAGGAGGCATTCCCGGTTCGAGTCCCACCACTCCCCTTCCCATTTTCTGTAGGAAATCTGTGCATAAAAATAACTCCTGACATTTACCTTTTAAATTTTAGTAAAGTGCATTGAAATGGCCTATGCAGCAGTGAACGATATTTTATACATATATATATATATATATATATATATATATATATATATATATATATATATATATAAGAAGGTGGAATGGTCATGCATACTGATAAATGCATAAGTAACATATCTTAAGCAATGTGAAGCACTGCTAAGAAAAGTTTTCTAGTATTAAGCATAGTTAAGTATAATTGCTCATAGCTTAGCACTGCTTTAAGAAGCCCAATGGCTTTGTGTGGAGCTGCGCATCGCACCAACTAGCGCAAACAAAACATGTTCGCGTGGAGCTGCGCACCGCGCTAACTAGTGCAACGTTGGGCAACGTTGGGCAATGTCAGGCAATGTAGAGCAACGTTGAGCAACATTAGGCAAAGTTGAGCAAAGTTGGCTAAACACAGCCACACCTCCTAGCCGGTCTGGCCAGTAATAAAATAAAAAGCAATAACAGGCCTCAAACCTGAGATACTGTGCACCATAATCACAGTACTAAACCACTAAGCCATGACAGCTTTACATATGGATGCATTTCCAGCATACTCATATATAGCAATGGAAGTTTACCCATTGCTAAGCAGGTTTGCTTTTAGCTGAGATTTTTCAAAACCGGCCAATCACAAATAAGTGCTGGAAATGAGGCATATTTAAGCTCCATAGGTGGGAATAATTGCCATAACTGGTTGTAGCTCCCATCTGCAGACAGTATGGCTGGTGTCGGAGAGGGGTCTCATTTTCGAGCGCAACGGTGGGGCATTGAGGAGTCAAAAGTAAGGGTTTGACTCCTTGTCCATCATCATGATGCAAGACTCCTGCAGGGCCAGTTTCAGGGCACTGAGTACAAAGCAGAAGCCTGGAACTGTCTAGCACATGATCTCACCAGTGCCACAGGCATCCCTCGGACTGGTGAGCAGGTCAGACACCACTACTCAGACCTGAAGAGATGCAAGGAGGACTGACTGAACCAGTGGATACAGGAGGCCTGTGAAATGGAAAATGCCCCACTACTGAGTATGTAGCCATGGAATGAAGTATGTAAGAATTGCTATTGTAGTCTGTATTATGGATAGGTATGTGTCAATATCCCTTCATTTACTTCACAGCTGCAGGTGTCTGTGCTGCGAATCAGCAAGCCTATGCAGATAAGATGCTAAGGCTGCACCACCAGGCAGGTTAGTAATTATTCTGCATGTGTTGTCATATGAAAGAAGTGAGAGAGCCTGAAAAAGAGTGTTGTAACCCACTAATAAAGGTATAATAAGTGTTGAATAACTTCTCTGCATGTACTGTTATATAAAATAAGTGAGACAGCGTGAAAAGGTGGTGTAACCCATTAATAAAGGTATAATATGTCTTGAATAAAAGACCTCTTCATGCACTGATTTATCAAATAAATGAGAGAGCCACTAGAAAAGTGCGTAATGTAATTAATAAAGGTATAATTCCTGGAGTGTGCCCGTGTCACTTTCTTTGATATGTTGTTGTACCCTTGCATTATAGAAATAGTACTGTTGTATTAAGCACAGTCAACCCACACATGGGTAGGCCCATATAAAGTGGATGAAGGGAGTGCCAGTAGCTGTCAATAGCTGTCGGTTTATGGCCGGCATGTACAGGTTAATCTGGCACATGAGTAGCTTGTTATTGTATTCCCCGGAAATGTCAGTGTGCTGCTAGAAATGTAGCGGGCTGTCAACATATACCTGATAATGTCGCCTGAACACATCCAGATATGTAGATATATAAATATAAAAGAAATATATAAATATGTAGCAGTAACATCTGCATCCAGGACAGTTTGTATGTCAGATACAGGTCAGGTATATCAAAAACTAGCAAAACCCATTTCACAATTTAACGGACATTGCCTAGTATAATAATACATGTAGGGGATGTATAACTGTGGTAAATAGGAATGTAGTGTAAACTTACAAGTATATATAAGTTGTTAATGCAGGTATCTTTTTACACCCTACTGTATGTGCATAAACAATGCAATTCCACACCTCAATGGGTATGTCTAATCTCATAACATTTGTTGGGACACATGTCCTATTGGTTTATAAATATCTGCATTTACTATAATGCATGTGCCCTGTTCACATACCACAATCTTGGTGGCCTGTTGCCACCAATCAGTCCTGCATGCTGTTGGAATGCCCACTGTTGTTCTATATATGCATGTGTTATGCTTGCTGTTGAACTTTTGGAACTCTGGTGTGTTGGGTTAATGGGAATACTACTGTATGCTGTTACAACTAAATTGGAATGCTGTTGGCTATTACTAACCCATATTGTCATTAAATCCTCCTAAACATAGAACATATGGGAAGGCCGGTCCCAGCGGACCCACCTGTCTCACCTCAGCTGGCGATGGCAACTGGCACCAGCAGGTCGGGTGCCCAGCCCAGGACCTCCTCCTCCGTTGGTCCTGTGCCACCTTTGGGTGGAAGCGCTAAAGGGGATGGGGCTAATCCCCCCCCGTGCAATCGTGGCCGGAGGAGGGCCACCTATCACCCTCCGAACAGTCTGGGCTGGCTGTGGTGCATAGGGAGATTGAGCGTTCAGTCACTGATCCTCTATGCCAGCTCGAGGCAAGAGTGGCGTGACTCACGGGTGAGCCTAACCCTCCTACGCAGCCCCCAGCACAGCCACCCTCTGGGCTGTGAAGGTGCAGTGGTGACTGCCCATGGGTGGGGATCTCAGTTCCCTGTTGCCATCTGTGGGCTCATGGGCTTGCAATTTCCAAACATCCTTCCCCATCAATGGTGTTCACCCACCCCATGTGTCATATTCAGCACTTACATGCATCTTGTTTGTCTTGTCTGTTTACCTCCCCAACCTACCTCCCAAAATATGCCTACTTCCCCTACACCACATTCCACTCTCACCTGAAAAAAAAAATGGGCAATCTGCTCCCACAAAAAAATGACACCCCATATATAGCTGCCCATTTTGCATACATGTCCTCTGGACACATAAACTGAAATTTAAATGGCTGTACAACATACTTTGTTGTCCTCATCCCTCTCTCAGGGCTGGAAGGTTTCAGATTTCCCTCCAAATTACTAGTATATGCACAGTTGTTGCTGTTAAAGGAATGGGCAGCTATGGACCTTCCCTACACCCGTCCTGCACATCCCGTGCTGTTTTCCCTACTGTCTTTCCCTCTTTGTGCCCCTTTTTCACCACTTTCCTATCTCCCCATTTTCTTTTCTTTCAAAGAAATGAGCGCGGGGCTTAGCAGGAGTAAGCACTTTTAAGCAGTAGTTAGCGGGTTTGCATGAGTGTGCGCTTGTGTGCGCTTAGCTATGTATTGTTAAGCTTCGTGCAAACCTGCGCAAACTTGCTTACAACTGCTTAAAAGTGCCTTAGTCACCCTGCATATGAGGGGCCTTGTTCTGCGCAGCAGCAAAATAAAACACCATTATCAGTCTCAAGCCACGGACCTTGGACACAATAGACTGCATGAAGTACCACTAAGCCACAGTAGATATACAGCAGGTTGTTGCTGAAATATATATATAATTCATCAGAATGAGTGAATGTAAAGGAAAGATAGGAATGCCATAACACAAAACCTGTTCTGTGGAACTTTACCAGCAGTTGTTGTGGAATTACATTACATGACTGTGATAACAGAACCAGACATTCTAGCAGTAAATAATGTTACAGCAGCACTTTACAACTCCCACACAGTATCATAGCTGGACAAACCCCACCCAAATGTACAAAATACCTGTGTGTTCAAGGTACAGCAAGGATGTAGGTAGGCATACTCAGTAGTGGAATTGTCCTGTTTTCATAAGCATCCTGTGATAATGTCAGCAAAAGAAAAAGCACAAACTGTGCAGAAGTGAGTACATTAATATCCACAGTACAGCATTTCCGAAACAGTTCATGTGCCAAATGAAAACATCTCAATAACTACGTATTTATGGCAGCTAATTGTATAAGTAGAAAATAAACTACATACTCCCATGTATCTTGTGTTAGCATTTGTAGGGATAAGTACAATTCTACACTGTCAACTGTGTACTGGAAGTGGCAACATTCAGGTCTGAGTACAACATTCAAATCACTGGCTACACCCCCAGCATCAGTTATGAGAAGTATACCAACCTTCTGACTTACACAACTGTGTCCACAGCAAACAAGCATGGTCCCCACTTTGGAAAGCTGAAAGGGCTATGCCTACCTGACTTAGCAATTTATAGCATTGGGTTGCTATGACAGAGAGTACTGCAAGTACCACACAGCAGGCTGCATGCAATTGCCAAATGGTGGCCACCAATTGGTGCAGAGGCCATCACATGCACATATGCACTTACCTATAAAAGCAGGCTGTACTTGCTGTCCACACATGCAATCATTTCATTGCAAGTACAGAGGGAGATAGAGAGGGAAAAAGAGAGACAGACGCAGACAACAGCAGCAGAAAAAAAGATCAACAAAAAATATGTTGAAAGAAAAAGTAATATATTGAAAAAAAAAGAGAGAAACTAAAAGAATATATTGAAAAATTAATATTTTGAAAAAAAATATATTGAAAATAAAAATATATTGAAAAAAATTATATTGAAAAATAAGTAATATATTAAAAAATATTGAAAAATAAAATTATATTGAAAAATAAATAATATATTGAAAAGAAAAAAATAATTATATTGAAAAAATATATATATCGAAAAAAATAAGCTATAAAAAGAAAAGTTATTGCAAAACACACAAAACTGACAAATACGAACACATACAAAGGAAAGGTATGTAACATCTATGTATTTACTGTGTGACTGAGTAACAAATGCATGATAGTCCTATTAATGTGTAGCTTAGCAGTGGCAACAGCTGTACCAGGCTAGTATGCTAATCTCGCAATTGCAGATATATATACACCCAATAATATTACTGTGTGCTCACATGTGACACCTGTTCATGTTGCAGCAAGGCCCAACAGGTCAGCCGTGAGGTACACGAACTTACAACAGTATGGATCTTGTGTGTGCATGGCACACACATATGGAGAGATCTGTCTGTGTCAGATATATTAGCATCTGTACATGTGCATAGAGCAAGGGACTTACTGCAACTGTTTGTGAAGGGTGGACATATATATGTTGTTGAAGGTTGTTATGTGCATATTTCTATGTAGGTTGTAGTGTGTGGCAAACAAGACAGCATGCAGTGCTGATATATGGCATGTATTGGTTAAACGCAGTGGATATGATTCTTCAGGTTTGCAGTGTTGCAGCCAGTGAGGCCTGCTAAAGCTACATGGGCTGAGAACACCTTCAATGCATTCTGCACAACAGTGTACAATATTATGACATAACTGTATACCTCACAACCTTTGCATAATTGATATCCCCACCATGAAAGGTGGACTGTATATGTGCATATATGTATATCTACATGTACACCAATGGATGTTAATATGTATGTGTGTGTATATATATGTGTATATATATATATATATATATATATATATATATATATATATATATATATATATATATATATATAGATATATGTGTAGAGAAAGACAGGGTCATATTTACTGCAACAGATGCCTGGTGACAAAGCCATGGACTGAAGCTTAATGTTGACACTGCATTGGCATACCTTCTTGCAAAAACTCTGTACCCATGAACTACCACATAGGTGGTAGTCTACTTAACACCAAAGGTGTGATAAGAGACCATGGGACACAGGTGGACAGTAGTCACCCCTTTGATAATCACAGTGCCACACTAGTCATGTCATCTGTCTACGTGCCACACGTCATCACAAAAGGTGTGTCATCCAGGGAAATATAGGTCAGTGTTCCCCTCTGCTCATCACACATAAAGCCCATTATAGAGTACAATGCCCCATACGGTATGTACCTCACAAGACATCTACAGCAACTGGAAATGACACAGACATACCTCCCAAAGAGTAATACTGGCCTCAAAAAGATGCCCTATGCAGACCGTCTCACAAACCCACAGCTAGACTGTGTCGCATACCGCCTACACAGAGGTGACCTCTGCCTAACATACTACGCTATGTCAAACCCAGAGCTGTTGGACATGCTCCACGTAAACAGATCACAATCCCTACGAGCTACATGCTCTAGGGAACTAAACCTTGTGACCTCAATAAACAACACATGCTGTAGGGATAGATTCCTATCTCAGAGACATCCCATACTCTGGAACAAACCACCTATCAATAGCAAACAAAGCTCCTAATTAGCAGTTGTCATAAATAATCCTGATGATTGAATGGGAGATAGGAAATACACCCTGGGAATTACCTCTGTGGCTCTGCTTGACAGGGCCAAGTGAAATGTACTTACCTGTGTGTCGAAGGCCAGGGTAGCGTATGGCTAGACTTCTTTAGGCCCTAGGGCCAATAGCCTAATACCTACCTATGAAGCGATACACACCCACATGTACTTGTTGCAATAATTGCTATGTGAGGTTGACTGAGTGTGATGGTGAATGTGTTGGTGAATGTGTCAGAGTTCTTTATATGTGTGATAGCTTAGTGGGAAACTATTTCTGTCATGGTATGATGTGTCCTAGCTGTGATCCCAGCAAAAGATGTGTATGCAATTGCTAGGCAGAAAAAGCAGTATGCCATATGGTCTGACGTAGTCCTTTGCTGTTGACTGGGGTGTCCCGTTGTAGGCTAAAGCAGTACATGTATGCTTATTGAGTGTTACTGCTGGTGAATCCAACTCCTGTATGAACTGTAGTACTACCTGAAGCTGTATGCCTAAACACCACAGTTTGGTGTATGTCCACATTTCTTGGAACCACTCTTTTGTGTTTTCCCTGTAGTCCTCACAGATTACATACCTCAGGCATAAGGCTTTGTAACTACTGACACACAGTACTGTATGGTACACAGGTAAAGGTCATTTGGATTGCCATACCTTTGTGTCTGGTATGTATGTCTGATGTGTGTGTGGGTATGCCTGTACCATGGCCTCGGTCATATGTGTGTTGCAGGATATAAGTGCGTATCTAGCAACATGTATAGTCTAGTACAGCAGTATGCCACCTATATTAACGAATGTGCACATATGTTAGGCAGGGGTTTGCCATCAACGACTAGTGTGGTGTACTGGTAATACTATAAATGGACTTTACAATCATTGCAATGGATTACATATTTCTTGACGCATTAGCTTGATATATACCTCCTGTGGCTAGGTGGTGCATTGTGTCGCATACAGTGTGCCATGTACTGTTATATAGTCTTACATACTGGTTTATCTTTGTTGCTGTGCAAAACATGGTTTGATATATACAGTGTGCCAGGCACTGTGAGGCAGTTGTGGGCTGAGCACTGATATGTGGCATTGAAAGTGTGTATCCTCTGACAGCTAATAGGTTGTTATATATGGCAGTTAATTGATATATGTACTTTAGAATGTTAAGTGTGCCACATGGCTTGCTCACACATAGTGTTTCATTGTCCTCCAGGGTGATGGCCCACCATCGTAACCCCACCTACAGCCCGGCAGAGGAGGAACAGATAATAACAAGCCTGGTGCAGCACTATGCCCTGCTGTTCTCCAGAACCAGCCAGGACCAGCATGAGTGGACTGCACTGTGGCAAGATCTCATCCATAGGGTAAATGACATAGGCATGCATAACCGGACATACGAGCAGGTACGCCATCACTGCAGTGATTTAATTAGACATGTCCTGCAGCGTGCGTCAGATATCCGTAGACAACAGCTTGCCACAGGTGGTGGGGTACCCATCCATCCCCCCCACCAGAGTGGAGGAGCTGCTCCTGAGCCAGGTGGCTCCTGGCCAACAACAACAAGTAACATGTATGATCATGGAGGCCGGAGCCACCCAACAAGTTGACATGGAGTGTGCAGGTAACATGGCATAGCTGTAGACTACTGTTACCTCTATTGGTAGAGCATGCTCATGTGAGATGTGTATTGTGTAGTTAGAGGACGTGGCGCCTAGTGTTGTGCAATACTAGTAATTATGAATGTAATCTGTAGGCCTGTGACTGTCAACCGTTGTACTACAGTAAGATTGCAAACACACTGTAGCAATGTCACAGTTGTTGCCACTGACAAACTGTCGCATATCCTTGTAGGTCCCTCTGGTGTGACAGCAAGGCAGCAGACCCATGCTGGTGAGTGTGTTCTACATTTAATATTGCTAATTAAATGTGCATGTCATAGGTGAGCTGTAGGCCATGTACACGTATCACACCTATGCATAATGCATGCTGTGCATGTTTGCTGTGAGACTATGCACATCCCAGTAACGTGGGTAGCTGCCTAAAACACATACAATACACAGAGCATCCCACACAATTGTGGCAACACTGTAGTGGACATTGGATAGGCAGAGGCGATACAAATGCACACAACATACACAACTTTGTCAAACGCAGTACACGTTCACATGCTACACATGGCGTATTCAGACACCCGCTGTAAGGTCACACTCCAGTATCCAAAATGTCATCCACACAGCACACATAATATACCTGAGGGGTAGATGCCTCTCATGTGGCTGTGTGACACTCTTTAACACATAACACATTCATGTTAGGCAATGCCCCCTATTGGGCACCATACAAATGCATGTAACAACTGGCTGTGAAATGGTGACTGTAACCATGGTACAGCAATTCTGGTACAGCATGGTATGTGCCGGTCTGGCACACATTAGTAGCCTTGAGTGACCACATGATGCTGCATGATGATGGCTCATGGTACTACACCCCATCCAGTTACAGTGACCTCAGTACTACACATATCATTAACTGCTATGCACCTCAATGTTGTGTGTGTGCAAACATATGTACCGATACACAATATCCATTTGTAGAAAGTGACACATATATGTCTTGCAATGCTATTGAGTGTATAGGTCACATGACACACACTGTGTATGTGTGATGTTTAATGTTGCAGTTGTGTTGTAGCATGCCATGTCATGGCTGGCACTGGCATGTCCACAATATGTCCTACACTCAACATAACCACTGTACAATGGCTATGTTGAGCAATGGTATTCCATCAGGTATGTATGCACCACTCATCCTGTGTGTATACATAGCATGCATGTGCTAAACCTGTGTCCACATTTATCTGCTAAAGACACAGACACTCTAATCAGAAATGGATATCTATGTGACACACAGATACACATCCAGCCATGGTATGTATACCTGTGATTGATGGTGCACAGGACATTGCAGAGCTTTTAATATTTACACAGCAATGTTGTGTCCATGTACACATTGCGTTCCAGGGTGAGGTCAGTCACTGAACAACAACACACATGCATCAAAGCCATGTATACTGTTATTAACAAGGTCTGTCTACACCCACACTGCATGCTGTTGAGCAACACACGTCCTGCTTGCTGACACGTGTGATATAACTGTTTGCCTTGTGATACTGAACACCACCATCACCCGCTATTGAGTACATTCTGGATTGCTGGTGGTGTGTGTGTGTGTGTGTGTGTGTGTGTGTGTGTGTGTGTGTGTGTGTGTGTGTGTGTGTGTGTGTGTGTGTGTGTGTGTGTGTGTGTGTGTGTGTGTGTGTGAGGGACAGCGTACAGTCGGCATTGGCCAGGACAGTGTGGTATCCATGGCACATGCATCCTGACACAGCAGCCATACCCAGATGTCTGAAAGGGTACCACATAGGCAGATGTCCAGGGGTTCTCATCAGAGCACTGCTGTTCATCATGCCACTGGCAGATGTGCCACAGGTCTTACAACCTCATGCATGTTCCAGGCTGTCATGGAGGCACAGGCACGTATGGAATGGTATACCAGACAGGGACTAAGGGCACAGAAGGCACATAACACTGCCGTAATTGACAGTATCCGTGACCTAGCTGGTGCCATCCATAATTACACTAAGGTCACTGATAGACGTTGGGGAGAGACATTAGATGTCCTCCACAATATCATGTCCATGTGTCAGGACAGTGCGGGACGGTTGAGTCATCGATGTGGATGTATGCCAGCAACATCAGCAGCTGGCAGTTGCCTCAGACGTCCCTCACGCCACAGCCACTCCCAGAGTGCCAGTACCAGCCCCAGCAATGTTGGGGTAGGCTGTCCATAGAACATCCTAGAAGACCACGTGCACATGGCTCTGGACAGTCCCAGCAGGGACCTGGGTCCAGTGTACATCCATCTAGCTCTGGGGATAGTACCCAGTCTGGCTTAGTACCTGATAGTGTCAGCAGCACCCCTGCCAGGCACAGGTACCGTATCCATGGCCAGAGACAGTGATCTGTAAAGCCTCACAGGTACAGTCTGTGGCTGTCCCCCAAATACCCGTACATGGCAGCCACATGGTGGAACTGTGTGCATGCAGACACACACACACATAATCCAGACACCTAGGGATAACACATACCCACACACATTACATCAACATTGGCCCATAGCAGTATCCTTGCCCCTCACACACACACACACACACACACACACACACACACACACACACACACACACACACACACACACACACACACACACACACACACACACACACACACACACATACACATACATGTCGATTGGATGGTTCACTGTAGGCCTCTGGCAAACTAACAACACACCCTGGGCATATGATGAAACCTCTACCACCTCCTGTCATCTGTAACATCGATGCAGGAACAGGCTACCATGGTGCTAATGCACAGGGTGTCTTTATAGCAGTATAGCAATGGTAGCATGTTGTCAGCAGTAGAGTGTAATGATATGCTTGAAGGTGTAGCTGAGCAGGTATGATGCATTAAAGCTATGATTGTCATTGTAGTGTTGTTTACACCAGTGTTAGTTCCAATAGTGTATTGTCTGCCCACTTGCCACTTGGCTGATGTGTGCAGTATTGGCAGCATGTGTTAGAGAGTGGACAGTATGTGTGGGATGTGTGTAGCACAGATTTGCAGGTGTACAGTTGTGAACATGTTGGAGATGCACTGTCTGCATGTACGTGCATAGTGGACACATGGGCAGGGTGACATGCTCGGTATTACACAGTAACACTCCATAGTTTCTATTGGTGGCCAGTATGCATTGTACTACACACATTTCGGAACCTGACTACACATCTGTGTATGACATGGTTTGACACTGTGCTGTGGGTGATACTGTTACTATCTGTCATTGTTTTGCATTCTGGTAGTATACATAACTTCAACAGCCTGACCATAACCAATTGTTAGATGATGTCTTGACAACTGACACACAGATGTAGGACACACAGCAACATTTGGATCCTTCAGGTACCATGCCATGCCAGTAACCAGTGGTATTCACCTGCACCCATTACTGAGACCACTCCTGTTTGGCATATAGCTCTCTTAGGTACAAGCAATCACAGTAAGGATATGTCCGTCCACGTCTGGTAATGCATACAGTGGCCTATAATGCATTCTCCAGGTGACACACACATCCTCCACAAGGGTATCATGCAGACAGATACCTGTTGTCAAACCCATGCTGTAAAGCTATAAGCCAAACTAAGCATAGTCATCCACTTTTACGGAACATAGTATCCCCACAGTACCACATAGGTAGTAGCCACCAACATGATGAACAGGTACCAATGTGTACATGCAACCTAGTGTTACATCATCTCTCCTTTGATAATCACATTTCCTAAGGTATTTTGAAATCCTTTGGTGGATCACATAAGCAATAAAGGGTCTGCATGCATATCCAGGTTATTGTACACCTATAATGAATAGTCATCATTGACAGACTTTGCTGTGTTTGAACAGGTCTGACATATACCTCAGCCATAAACCCTCACTCACACAATTCAATAGAAAAATACGTATACAGCACACCCTCCTGTCTCAAGATGAAAAATGCACCAGCACGACACCAGAAATTAAAAGCTCAAACTTTAATCCAGTTGAAGAAACACACACTTCAGTAGCGCTTAACCGTTGTGTTTTTTATGGCTTGCTACTACTGAAGTGTGTGTTTCTTCAACTGGATTAAAGTTTGAGCTTTTAATTTCTGGTGTCGTGCTGGTGCATTTTTCATCTTGAGACAGGAGGGTGTGCTGTATACGTATTTATCTTGTGGACTGTTCTCAATTTTTGTCTTTACAATTCAATAGAAACCGTAATGATTGTGTGTGACACAGATGACCTAGGCCAGGGATCACTGCAGTGGCTGGCCTTGTCACAAGCATACAGATGTGACCTAAGGTCTGGGAAGCAGCAGCACAGTCTGGTAAATATGACAGTTGTGTTCTTGGAGAAAGCAGGGTTCCCACACATGCAATAATTGAGGTAACATGTACGTATATGTATTTGCCACACAGCTACCTCACATGTGCAATGCATATTGATATGTCATACAGTAGTAATAGCAAAACCCACAGCACATTGACCAACAGTGTCACACACTACATACACTCACCAAGTGCAGGATTCAAACCCCTACCTAACTACTTCATGATACTAGAGGAATATGCATTAACATGATGCACTATACACATTAATGGGAGGTCTCTTTTCCACAGGTATTTTTGTAGGATGGTGACATCATCAGACTTGACAAAGATAAGTATACCACTTGTAAGGTGTTCTACTACTCTACAAAAAGGTTGCTCCTCTCCAAGGTGATTACACACACACACACACACACACACACACACACACACACACACACACACACACAGTTCTCAAGTGCAGGATTCAAACCCCTACCTAACTACTTCATGATACTAGAGGAGTACATATTAACACGTCGTGCTATACAAATTACTGGGAAGTCTCTTTTCCACAGGTATATTTGTAGGATGGTGACATCATCAGACTTGACAATGATTAGTATACTACTTTTAAGGTATTTTACTACTCTCCAGAAAGGTTGCTCCTTCCCAAGTAGACCACACACAAACACACACACACTTGTCAAGTGCAGGATTCAACCCCCTACCTAACTACTTTATGATACTACAGGAGTACGCATTTACATGATGCGCTATGCACATTACTATGAGTACTCCTTTGCACAGGTATATTTGTAGGCTGGTGACATCATCAGACTATACAAAGTGAGTTACATTAGGTGGGCTACATAGAAGGAATGCCTAAACACTTTGGCCATGTGACCATCAAAGGGGAGTTTAGTATCTACCTGTGCCCCCAGGGCCATAATGACTTTCTCCGTACACACTGGATTATCACCTATGTGGTAATTTGTGTGCACATTGTTTTACCCAAAGGGGATGACTATGCATTCATTGGCATTCAGCTTGAGGGCATTGTTTTGACACTAGGTATCAGTCTCTGTAAGACACTTCTGGAGGATGTCTGTGTCAGCCTTAGAGTCGATTATGGACCACAGCTAGCAGTCATCTGCAAACCTGTTCAGCCATACAACTCCCATGCTCGGACATAGCACCTGCAACTCTGAACATGTGTGTTTGATCTGTGAGCCACTTGGCCACCCATCCTGCGACATAGCTGTTAATGTTCAAGCTGGTATGCTTGCCCATGATGACAGAGTGGGGAATGGTGTAGAAAGTCCTTAGTGATGTCCAGGTGGGCTGTGTGGACTACTTTCACCTCCATCTATGTCCTTGGTAACTGTCTGAAATAAGTCAACTAGGTTTAGGAGCCAGGATCTGCCTTTAACAAGGTGAAGTTGTGTAGAGTCCAGTGTCTGGAGGTCTCCAACGTCTCTGTTTATGGGTTCCATGACAATTTGCTCAATAGCTTTGTAGACCAGGCTGAGTAGACATATAGGGCAATGGTTTCCAGGTTCTGTTGTGGCACCCCCTTTGTGGAGCTGAATGACTGTTAGTGTATGCCATTCTTTGGGTACATAGCCTGTGGTACGCTTGAGTCTAAACAGTGGATGTAGGTGAGGGTGTAGTTCCTTTTGCGCCTAGTGTAAGATGTAGTCTGGGACACCATCCAGTCCCATTGATGCTGTGTTCTTAGCTTTGGAGAGGGCTGTCTTTACCTGCATGTCCATGATGTCTGGGGCTCTGCATCCTTCTGTGATGGGCACAGGGCCATTGGGGGGTGATGGGGGGGAGTTTACACTGAACTTGTTCCCCTGGATGTGGGCAATGAAAGTTGGTTCAGTGTATTTCTTTCCATTTTTCAGTAGCTGACAGCATATTTGGAAGTTGATACCTACATGTCTGGTATAGCTAACGATGGCTTTGTGGTTGTTATTCTTACATTCCTTGGCTATTTGTCTTTATAAACTCTCCTTGGATTATTTTATGAGCGATCATTGTTTCTTCCTAATAATGATCAGTGATGCCTTTCCTTTAGTGAAGTTGGCTCTATCATGTGTTCGTTTCCTCCTTCTGTTGTCTGGCTTATTTATGGTCAATAACCACTGATTGTTGTCTTATTTTTGGAGGAGTGCATCTTGGATTTATTTGTGATGTCTCGTTCCATGCATCCCTGTAGATGCTCATAGGATGCACTTGTAAATTATTCAGCAGATTGTATACCATTATCCACTAGCAAGAGGTGTTTGGAACGTTCCACTTTGGTCTTGGGAAGTGTGCAGTTTGCTTTTGAATATGTCTTCACAGTGGTATCATTGACTGGGTGGGGGGGGGTGGGATGTGGATGTCCAGTGTGATTACTTTATGATCTGATATTACCAGCGAGGGGTTTATCTCTGTTGTGGAACACTGATACCCCATGTTGGTGATGATCATGTCCAGTATGTTGTCACCTCTAGTGGGCATGGTGACCAGCTGTTCCAGGGTGTTAGAGTTTTTAAACTCTAGGAAACATTGGGCAAAGGACGTCGTACACGAGTAATTCTCCCACTCAATGTTTGGGTAGTTGTAATCTCCTCATATAATGGTGTTTGATAGGACCTTTGTATTTTCCACTGTTCTCAGGAATACTGAATGAGGTTCCTGAGACAAGGTATGTGATCTGTACCAGGCTACAATCTGATGAGCAGCTTTACCCAATGTTAGTTGTACTTGCATGGTCTCCAAGGCCTCATGCAGTGCCACTAACCTGAAGGTGTGGGTATCCATAAGGTAAATGGGTACACCTCTTCCTTTTGTATTTCACTCATGGTTTTGGGTCCGAAGGTCAGAGGGATTGTGAGCGTTTTATGTGGAGCATATCCAACAGTTCTGTGTTTGACATAGCTTTGTATGTTAGACAGTGAACACCTCTGAGTAGGCGGTATGCAAGGGAGTACGGATGGAGCATTTTGAGATGTTCTGTGTATGGCACGTATTTCAGGTCACTAATGCTCTTTGAGAGTTATTGCTGCAGGCTTTCCAGTTGCTGTGGTTGTCTTGTGAGGTACATAGCAAAAGTGGTGTTGTACTCTATTATAGTTCTAGTGAGTGATGAGTAGAGGGGAACAATGTCCTCTTCTATTCTGCATGAGACACATTTTGTGATGAGGTGTGCCACATAGGAGGGTTTCCTGACTACTATGGGAATGTGATTATCCCAGTTGTGTCCACTGTCCACCTGTGACCCAAGGTCTCTTGTCACACTTTCAGTGTGAAGTATACTACCACCTATGTTGTAGTTCTTGGCTACAGAGTTTTTAACAAAGGGGATGACAATGCACCTTTTGACATTGAGCTAGCACCCATGGCTTTGACAACATCCATCTGTCTCAGTTAGACCCTTTTGTAGGATGTCCACATCTTTAGTGTTTACAATTATGGCTTCTAGTTTGCAGTCCTCTGGAAACTTCAGTGGCCACAGACCTTCCATATTAAAGTTTACTTCAGGGAAGTAGATACCACACAGTCTGGGAAGTTATCTGGTCCCATGGCTGCGTTAATACTGGCTTTGGAGAGTGTTATTTACCTGTGTAGCCGTGATGACAGCAACTTTGCAGTCTTCCATTATAGAGATGTGCTTTTTCATGTGTGAGAGGGGGTAAAGTTAACACTGATCCTATCTGCTAGGATGTTGGCAATATCAGTTGGGTCTGTATATTTAGTGCCATTGAGCTGTAACTCAGGACAGATCTGAGTGTAGCCATGACATGGACCTGTCTGTTGGGCAGAGATCTCCTGAGTAGACAGTATGCAACAGAGTACAGATTGGGTTACATTCAGTCTTGTTGCATGGGGCAACTATTTGAGGCCAGTAATCCTCTTGTTAAGGTACTTCAGTGGTCTTTCTGGCTGCTGAACATGCCTAGTCAGATTCATCGCAAGTGTGTTGTGGTACTCTCTGACTGGTGTGATGACTGCTGAGTAGTGGGAACCTCCTTTGACCTACATGCACAGGTGAACACATAGCATGATTTTCTGACCACTTTGTGAATGTGTTTCTGGAAGTAGAGATGACTATCCGCATTTGTCCATAGATCCCTTATTATCACATCCGTATTTAGCCTGTGTGTGTGAAGTATGTTGCTGCCTGACATTTGCTTTGTTTCTTTAAGTGTGTGAGCATGCCCGGTATTACCTTTCAGTATGTTGTCGCCTGACATTTACTTCATTTATTAAAGTGTGTGGGCATGCCCAGTATGACCTTTCCGTGTGATGCTGAATGAAATCCACTACATTTGTTGGAGTGTGTGAGTACACCCAGTATAGGCATTTATACTATATGTGTATGCCAAATCAAGTTGTATTTTTACAGCAGGGCTCACCTTTGTGTCATAGATCAACAGGGATCATGCTGTGCCTGTAGGGCTTCCATGAGACACTTTTCATAGACTTATCAACATAGGGACAGCTATTCTTTGTACATTTCTACCTGGGAGCACACCTGATTGTTACTGTGGGTGTACAAAGGATGAGGGTTTCACCTGACACTTATACACATTTGCTATGCCTGCACTGCTATGTACAGTACACCATTTCAGTCTGTACTGTTGCCTATCATACTGGCTTGAGGCATACTACTGTGCTACAGATCCTAGCGTCCAATGTCACGTATATTAGATTGCGACTTCATAGCCTACACAACCCACATCACACTGCCTGGCCTGATGTTCTCTGTCTGCATAGGTCTGTGGGGGAGTTTACCCATATGCCTCTTTAGGGGCATGATACAGCATTTCTTTGTGCTTGCATTAGTGTACAATTGTCCTGCTGTGTCTGTGCCACTGACATGCTATCATGGCTTAGTGATTCAGTACTGTGACTATAGTGCACAGTATCCTAGGTTCAAGCCCTGTCACTGCTTTTTATTTTCATGCTGGGCAGACCAGACTGCTTAAAGAACAGTAAAGCAAATATGAGCATGTTTACCTGACTTTGCTCAACTTTGCATGACTTTGCCCGACCTTGCCCAACATTGCCCAATGTTGCCCAACATTGCGCTAGTTAACACGGTCAATTTTGTTTACATATACTAAATATTGGTAAATGCTGCTTAGCACTGCTTTATATTGCTTAAAACATGACAATCATGCCTCAGGTGGTGCTGCAGGGCTGCCTATGTTGGATGCACATACTACACTCCCTATACATGTTTGGAAACCTGTAGTGTCAAGTTAGGCATCCCTTTTATTTTATGTGTGAGTCAGAGAGAGGTATCATTTCCAGAGTTCCTACTGAGCCAGGGTATGTGCTATGCATTGCCTCTTTGCCAAGGCCAAGGCATACTGGGCACGCCTCCTTCTGCCTACTGGGGCAGGCTCAGGTTGTTCCTCCTCTGAGTCATGCTGTGCCTGTGCAGGCATTGGCAATGGTGGGGGGCTGTTTGGCCCTGCCCCATGCTGTTCCTGCTGCAGCTGTTTTCGCAGGATCATATTGTGTAACATGGCACATACCATGACAATTTGGGTACATGTAGTTGGTGAGTACTGCAAGGCTCCACCAGATGTGTCCAGGCACTGGAACCATGACTTGAGCATCCCAAATACACACTCGATTACATTTCTGTTTGTGCGTGTGCCTCATTATGAAGTTCTTGTTCAGGTGTGTGTGCATTTCTGATTGATGTCATCAGCCACGGCTCCAGTGCGTATCCAGCATCCCCCGCTAGTGACCATCAGGGATGTCCCCATTAGCAAATGTCTGGTACAGCTGCGTCAGATGCCAGATATGGGAATCGTGGTAGCTTCCAGGGCAGCCAGTACACACATTCAGTATTATGCCCTGGGCATCGCACACGACCTTGCAGTTGATAGAGTGGAAGCCCTTGTGGTAGATGTAGGCCCGGCTGGTGCTTTGATGTGTATGTGCGTGCAGTCAATTGCACCCACTACCTCAGGGTATTCCGCTATTTGCTGGAAGAGATGCATATTGCTGGCCAATACCTCACGGGAATTGGAGAAATATACATGATCACCGACATGTGCTGACATGGCATTCAGGAACTGGTGCAGTACCCTGGATGCTGATGCCTGTGAAATCCCCATCATATCACCAGTTGGTCTCTGGAAGTACCTGTTGCTAGTATTTTTAGGCCAATACATACCTTGGTTTTCACTGGGATGGGTTCCCCTCTATTGGTTCTGTGTGTGAGGCGTGGCCTGCACAGCTCAACAATTTGCTGCATGAGGTCTCTGTCCACTCTATAGCGCTCCACTCTCTCCAGCTCATGTAGCCCCTGATAGGTTACCCTGGGCCTGTACACTCTTCTTCGTCTCCTCACTGTGGGTTGTCCAGCAGCATTTGCATTGTCACCACCCTCAGCATGTTGCATATGTCGCCTTATAACAGCAATGGCAGCCCCTAACATTTCTTTGTCTCAGTAAAGCTTTTTCAGTTTTCACTTCTATTAGCTTACTGCAGTGTTGCAGTGTCTCTGAGAGAAACATAGTGGAATGTTGTTTGCAGAGTTTTAAGTGCTGGGCTGGGCTAGTGTACTGCCTGTGTAATTGCCTGATTCTGATTGTTTTCACCTGCTAGCTCTGCTATTACTCCCTGGTTAACTTCCTACTATTTGTTGTGCTTCCTTTTTGCTTTCTGTTTCCTCAGGGGGGCAGCGCTGCACACACAAGTGCAAACACGCTCACACCAGCTCACACGTGCGCACACATGCTTACACAGATTAAAACTTGCTTATTCTTGCTAAAACACATGCACACCAGTGCAAATGTGCTTACACAACTTTAAAAAACCTTAGACATGTTTACTCCAGCTTAAACGGGCGCACACAGGCGCACACATGTGCACACAGTCTTACTCGGATGTACGGGCGTGCACACGCACGCAAACACATTGCAAGCACTTCTACAAGAAACGTTAGTGTTATCCATGGCCTACACCTTCAATTTCTTGCCTTTAGCTAGGGTACCTGTTGACACACCTCTTCCAGTGATGAGTAACTGACAGCAAACACATGCCACTCTGCTCCAATGAGCTTCACTTCTTTCATACATATCCCCCTCGTGATGTCACCTATCCTCTACTCTGTTACTCCCCTTATCCTATTCCTACACTCCACTGACTGTGCTCATTTCCTATGTAAACTTGGGATTCACTATCCTTACCCTCATTTGCATAGGACTGTCTACTAATGCTTGGTTACATCTCTTAGACTGAGCTTCCCCCCTTAGCAACCTCTACTCGGTAGCCATGTTGTCTTCAACCTGCCATTCCTTTGCATTGTAAATTAAGAATTGCAATAAAATCCACATTTGTGGATTTTAATTATTGGTTTTCTGTTTTTTAGAGTGCAGTGCGCTTGTGCGGCACTGCGCTACGCTTAAACATCGGCGATCAGGATAAAAAAATATATTTTATTTTTATTTTGCATCGGTGAACATTGCCAATGGCCACATTTTTGGCCATTGGCATGCTTCCTCAACTGGATGCATCCTTTTTTTGGAGCTGTCACAGCCCCGTTTTGCTATTTGCAGAACCGTACTCAGTTGTCAATGGAGTACATTTCTGCAAATAACACTACTCTTACTAAGACAGGTTCGGGTTTCCTGGATCACAAATTTATCTCATTTGCATAGCTTTCGCCTGCAATTGAGGTAATTTGCATATCATAGCCCTGTCCGTGTAAGAGTCATTTTACGAGCTCTGTTGCACACCCCTACCGGCTGTTCCTGGATCGCTTGGTGGACATGTTAGCTGCATGGAGTCTTACTGTTCTCTTAGACTCCGTGCAAGCCTTCGTGAATCCAGCCCATTATTTCTTGCATGTGTTTAGCTCTGATTTTTGTGAATTTCTAAGATTTATCTACTGAAAGGAAATTACCATGCAGTCTGTCAACTATTATAAAATAAAAAGTGAGTCATTAAAATGAAGGATGGCGCTGTCAAGATGTTGAGGCAAAAAGTAGGTCTTTTTTGGAATATGGGATACAAAGTTATTTTATTGATAAATGTAGTTTATAAACCAAAGATGCCCTAACCACATTAGAGCAGTTATGAACAAGTGTGTCATGGTAACCTGAATCTTCAGAAGGGTTCACAGAATCTAAGAAAATTGAGTAGAAGTAAATGACCTCCCTGTTCTGGTAGATGAAAAACATGCCACAGGCTTATTGTTGCCTATGCATAATGGGCGATAGTAATTCGTATAGCCAGCATAATTGAACAGAGACTAGAAGAAGGCATACACTGAAATCTTTGAACGTATATACACCTCTGCAAAAAATCTTGAAGAAAGTGATGACTTGTGGGTTTGGAGGCAGTTCTGCTCAGAGTATTTGATTGGCATCACAGATCTTTTTCTGAATGGCCAAAACAAAATGATATAATATTGTTTCTCTACATTGAATATGCAAATGTATTTTCTCATGTTTATTAGAAACTTCCTAACTAACATACCCCTTCCTAATAAATGCACGTGATACATAGAGAGACGATTGAGTTTAGTTGTGTGACTAGGGTTATAAAGGCCCAAGTGGTCAGTGGGTTCATAGTTTCTTAGGTATATATTAGGTTATGTAGTGGGGATTCTCTGCATTTAGTCTCTTCATTGCAATATATGTCAAACACTGGTGCAGGATTTGTTACACTATTAAATTGCTGATTTGCAACATTTATGTTTTTTTTTTTTTTTTTGCTTTGTCTCTTGTATTTTGGGTTCTGATCTATGTAATTATTACTTTTTTGTCATTATTTAACAAGTTCATAGCTGAAAGAAGGTCACTGGACCAGTCAACTCACCTCGAATGAAAATACATAATTAGCTCTATGACATTGTGCGGGTACAGCCTTAACTATGATCCATGCTACACTGATTTGAGTAGCAGTCACCTGGCCCCTGGAAAAGCCATCTGGAGGGAGGAATGATGAGATGATTGTCTGCCCCCTCTCCCTGGGATGTGTGCCCCAGGAAGCACAGAACAGATTGGTTCAAAAGTGGAGACCAGGGATGGTAGATCACATCTGAGGAGGGTAGGGCATTGAGGATTTCATCACTCTTGTAGGTGGCTATCTGGTTCTTACATATGTACACTTGCTGTGGCTGCCTGGATTATAGACCAGAACAGTAAGAGCTCTAACTTGACACAGGAAGCAAATGGACAGTGGCTCTCATCTTATGAGGGAAGTAATCAGTGGACAAGCACGATGGAGAATAAGTGATTGGTAAGCACAAGGAGCAAAATGTTACATAAAATAAATAAACAGCAAATAAAGAAAGCAGCCCTCTTAAAAAAAAGAATTTCAACAGTTTCATTAGCAGTTCTGTTCCAGAGCAGCTATTGAATGGATGGTCTGTAAAAGAATCAGTGATGGCTTCTACAAAAAAATGGAACCACAGCTCTGTGGTGCAGAGGGATGAAGCCCTGACTTGTGAACTAGATGACCTGGTGTGGTTTGCAGCCTGCTTTCTGGATGAGCAGGCAAGAGAGAGTGGGAGTGAATGACTGAAGCCAGTTGACCCACCTTGGGAGAGGGAGATGGTCCAACATACTGTATAACTGTCCCCCTAGTGAAGGCAAGAGACAGAGCATACAGCACCTGGGCTAAGAATGTCTGCAGCCATCAAGCTGTGTATAGCACATTAGCAACATTAGATTAATGCACAGGAGCATGTGTATGTCACTGGGTAACATTACAGGTGCCTGCAGATGCCAAGCTGCTGCAGGAACCAACACAAAATCCAGGGAAAGGCAGACACCCATTTTGGCTGCCAGCTGTGCAGTGTTACAACAAATGAATGAATGAATGGACAAAGCCACAATGAGTACTATGATTAGCAGGTATGAGGATCAAAAATAACTGTAAAAATGATGGAAAAAAGCTAATGTGTGAAGCCAAAGTGGGGCCGATGAGATGTCCAAGGAACAGGAGAGAGAGGCAGAGAGAGAGAGAGAGAGAGAGAGACAGAATTTGAAGAAAAGTGAGCAACCTCCTACAAAATAGCTGCTAAGTCTTTGAAAGATAAAGGATTGTATCATTACCTTTATCCATGTTCACAGTGAAATACTTTGGGCTGGTCTCTAAGTTGCCTTCATATAAGTCTTTAGTGTTCATTTCTTCTTCTACTTCATCGTCATCTTCTTCATTATTAACATCATCTGAATGTTAAGAAAGGGTTTCAGTCTTTAATCACAATTACAAATAAGGCACATCATAATTTGTATGTATACATTTGTCTTCAAAGGAATATACTCCTTCAACTGAGTAATAGTCACTGACCAGCATCTTCCTGTCACCCTCACCTGTAGGTGAGGCAGGTGGTGTAGCTTCTCAGTGGAAAACCAAGCTTTTTATGGCATCAAGAAGCTATTAGAAAGATTTTGGGCCTATGTAGTTAAGGCATTCATGTAGAGGCATCAAAGTCATTGGAAGTGATGGACACATTCTGATTTGATGGCCAGTCTGATCAGAGGAGTCTATGGCAGATAAAGAATGCTCACAAACTCAAGGGAGCTGAAGCTGCAGGAAGACTTTTTAAAATCGACCTCAGAATTGACAAGAGCTACCCACTTCCAGGTGATCATGCCAAAAGACACTTAAAAGAATGTAACAATGGATATATACAAAAGTCTGTAGCAGCACTGCACCCTCTGGTAATAGACAAACCACAGCAAAATACATGTATGCAGATGCGCATATAGAAGGCTTAAGGTGAGCACTGTCATCTATTAAGAAAAGTGTTTGTCTGGACTTTACATTGTTAGTAAGGTAGTCCAGCTGGCTGTGTGGTACAGAGTGTAAATACCTGGTTGTCCATATGTGACCCAGGTTTTATTAGCAGTCAGGCAATGACAAGACAAATGCCCACTTTATCCCTTCTGGGGATGAATAAGAAGATGCATGACCCAATATGCACAGAACCATCTGGTACTCTGGTGAGGCAGGAAGCTGAAAATGAAAACATTTAAAAAAAGTTGCCATTGCTTTTGTTTATGCATACCACACACCAACACCTAGAGTGAAGCTGAAAAATATGGTAGAACCAGTTATGGGCCGTATGAAACATGATGGCTGCCTTGGTGAAACTGTTAGATGGTTATATCTTGACAACAGGCAACAAACAGGTGGTAGCCCTTGTCCTGTGAATGAATGAATGGTTCACAGTGAGGAAAATCACTGCAAAAGTAAATGAATAAACAAGTGCACTAGAAAAAAGGATGCTCTTGACCTTGGCCTTATGGTAGAACATCTCCAGTATTTCTCGTACCATACAATTATATAAGCTTTCACCAGAATAGTGGAAAATTTAGAGGGACTGGAGTCAAGACGGGACCTATAAGATACTAACAAGGAGTGGGTAGCTAGATCTGTAGAAAAAAACTGTTTGTCAACCTTCTACAAAGTAACAAATAAGCTTTTTAAAGAAAAAAGAAGCAAATTGTATCCTTACTTGTATCTTCCTCATACACAGTGGAGAGTTTGTTGCTTAAGCCTGAGTCCTCTTTAGATAAATTGCTAATGTCCTGACTTGTACCTGGGCTCAACCATGAGTTCATTTCACATACGTTGTTGGTGTCCTTAATTGTATACTGTTTTGTAGTGGAGACTACTGGGAATAACTCTGAGGTATTTTCAAAGAAATCATTAGTGTCCATACTTGAACATACACTCTCCTGATTGTCATAGGAGGGTACTGAAGTTAACTTTGAGGTCTTTGAAAACAAAATGTTGGTGAATGTATTTTTGCCCTCTTTCATAGTAAAGGTCTTTTCACATAAATTGCTAGTGTCCTTACTTGTACCTTCATTCATTGTGAAATGTTCTTGATGTAACTCCATAGTCTTTTCACATAAATTGTTAGTGTAGTGACTTGTACTCTCATCCACAGGAGAAACTAGAATTAACTTCTTTTCACATAAATTGTTAGTGATATCAGCTGAATCTTCATTCTCAGTGGAGACCACCAGCATTACCTCTGAGGTCTTTTCACATAAATTGCTAGTCTCTTTACTTATAAAGTAATTTACAATGGAATTTTCTGGGCCTAACTCTGAGGTCTTTTCACATAAATTGTCAAGGTCTTTACTTGTAACATCATTCACAGCAGAGTCTCCTGGGCCTAACTCTGAGGTCTTTTCACATAAGTTGTCAGTATCTTTACTTGCAGTGTCATTTATAGTGCAGTCTTCTGGGCCTAACTCTGAGGTCTTTTCACATAAATTGTTAGTGTAGTGACTTGTGCTCTCATCCACAGGAGAGATTGGAATTAACTCCATTTTTTTACATGAATTGTTAGTGATATTAACTGAATCTTCATTCTCAGTGGAGACCACAAGTATTAACTCTGAGGTCTTTTCGCTTAAATTGCCAGTGCCTTTATTTGTAAAGTCATTCACAGCTGATTTTTCTGGGCCTAACTCTGAGGTCTTTTCACATAAATTGTCAGTATCTTTACTTATAGCGTAATTCACAGTGGAGTCTTGTGGGCTTAACTCTGAGGTCTTTTCACATAAATTGTTAATGTCCTTAACTGTGTCTTCATTCTCAGTGGAGACTAACAGGATTAACTCTGAGGTCTTACCATATAAATCATTATTATCCTTACTTATATCTGCTGAATCCTCATTCACAGCTGGGGCTACTAGGATTAACTTTGAGGTCTTTGTATATAAAATATTAGAGTCTTTATTTGTATACTCTTTCACAGTGGAGACTTCTGGAAGCAACTCTGAAGTCTTTTCACATAAACTATTAGTGTCTTGGCCTGTACCTTTTCTTACATTGGAGTCTTCTGGGCTTAACTCAGAGATATGTTTGCTTAAATTGTTAGTGTCCTGAACAGTATCTTCGGTCACAGTAGAGACCGCCTGAAGTAACTCCAAAGTCTTTTCACATAACTGGCTAGTGACATTGGTCATGTCTACTGCATCCTTTTTCTCAGCAGAAGCTACTAGGATTAACTTTGGAGTCTTTGCACATAAAATGTTATTTCCATTACTTTTATCCTCATTCACAGTGGAGGCTTCTGTGGTTAACTCTGAAGTCTTTTTACATAAACCTTTAGTGCCCTGACATGTACCTGTATTCACACTGAAGTCTTTTGGGCTTAACTCTAAGGTCTCTTCACATAAATTGTTAGTGTCTTTAACTGTATATTTTCTCGTGGTAGGAACTACCAGCATTAATGCTGAAGTCTTTTCATGTAAATTGTTACTGTCGTTAGTTGTTTCTACTGTATACTTATTCTCAGCAGTAGCTACTAGGATTAATTTTGGAGCCTTTGTAGATAAAATGATGGTATCTGTACTTGTGTCCTCATTCACTGTGGAGGCTTTAGAATTTAACTCTGAAGACTTTGCGTATGAGCTATCACCGTCTTTACTTGCATCCTTATTTACAGTGGGGACTTCTCTGCTTAACCCTGAAGTCTCTTCACTTAAATAGCTAGTGTCCTTTTCTACATCAGCTGAAAAATAAAATAGAGGTTTTTAGATCTGGATCACTTTTAAAAACACCAGGCACATCATTCAGTAACAGTTTACATTTACTATCTAAGAAGTTTCCTCCTCCTGCTGAATAGCTGACACTCACAAAACACATTCCTCACTGCTTCACCTGTAACTATGGTAGATTGTATGTGTCCTATGCAAAACTTTGGAGACAGTCATAATGGAGTTTATCCAGAATGACACTGGAGACCTAATTTTGTAAGGTATGAAAATTAGCAGTTGGTAAAGGGGTGTGGTGCATTCTGAATCATGTGACATTCTTTGAGTTGGCAACAACAGCAAGTGAGGAAGGGCTTGACAGTACATGCTCTTATCTTGACCTTACTAAGATATTCAGCATCGTCCACATAAGAGAATAATTGAAAAATCAGTAGTATTAAAAGTCAATTCATACATAATCTAATAGATAAAATATTAGTTAAGCACAGACAGGCACTTGGCAAGTCAAGGTGATAGTTAGCTGTCTATACTGTGTGGGGTTACCACTGGTGTCCCAAAGGGTTCTGTAATGGGACAACTTCTTTTTGGACTACTTTTCTCGAATATAAAAGTAGAAAGTAAATATCAGATATGCTGCTGATTGCAAAATGAGTAATCTATTTGCTTCAGTAAAAGATGTTAAGTTTCTCTAAGATTATCTAAAAAATGCATAACTGGTGCTGTATAAATGACATTGCTTTTGATGTCATTATATGTAGCATTATGAAACTAGACAAAAAGGATGGAAATTATCATTACAAAATAAGCAGCTTTATTATGAACATCCAAGAGGGTCTTACCCAAACTAATGACTGGTGCCAGGAGCATGGCCTCAAACTGAATGTCAAGAAATGCATCATTATCCCCTTTGTGGAAAATGGCATCCCCACTAATTATCACATTAATGACAATGTACTAAGCATGCAAGCAATCGTGAGGGACCTGGGCACCCAAGCTGATAGCAACCTGACTTTTTTCCACCACGTTGCCTCCGTTGTACAGAAGGCCTTCTACATGGCCCACCTTATAAGTAAGGGTATTTCATCCATTAACAAGGAGGTCATAATATCCCTGTACTCCTCCCTTATCAGACCCACTGTCGAGTACAATGCCTCCTTCTGCATGTACCTTGCCAAACATATGCAGCAGCTGGAGAGACCACAGAGGTCCCTGACCAGGAAAATCCAGGGTCTGAAACACCTATCCCATACAAATAGGCTAAAAGCCCTGTCCCCCTACTTAGTCTCATACAGACTGCTCAGAGACAACCTGTGTCTGGCATACAAAGCCATCTCAGATCCAGCTTTGATGGAGTTGCTGCATATCCATAAGTAAAAATTCACTCGGACAACCTACACGCAAGGCCTCAACCTAGTTTGTGACATTACTAGAACTTATTGGCAGGATAGATTCATATCCCAGAGACTCCCCCGTCTGTGGAATTGACTCCATCTCCATGTTAAGCGGACTACCTCTCTAGCCCACTTTAAGAGGTACCTGGACAACTGGATGGGAAACAAGTGCTGACTTTGTGGAAACATGAGTGAAATTCTTGGCTAGCCTTATAAGGGCCTCTGGGCCAATGGCCTAGTATCATCCTATGAACCTATGAATCTATGAAAGATCTAAAGGCAATAGCAAACGTCATTTTAAATTTTAACTACCATGAAAGTATTTTCTGTAGTCATTCTAATTCTAAAGGGCATGCCTAGTCACTCTAAGCAAATCACTCTACCTCTTTATACTTAATACACCAACCCATTAGTGAACACAGGTCTTTGTTTTCTAGCCTTCCAAGAGGCTACCTGAAAGAACTCCAAAATGTACAGTGAGTCTTATTAGAAAAATGGCAGGGATAAAAAAAATATTCAGATTTCATGAACTATCATTCAATTTTACTTCTTATAAGTTGCTTAAAGGTGACCATTGATTGGTCATTAATATACTATCTCATCCTGTACTGTTTGATAATGCACACCTGGAATGCACCTTTGAGGGAGCTAATATCAACCTGAGAAGCTTAAGGTAAACAGTAATAATACAAAAAATGTGACAAATATGCAACTTCTACAACTGTAGAAGAAACTTTCCCCTCGCTGATAGAAATTGTCTGACTGTAACGTATTATGGTATGGAAAGTAGAACATATCAAAATGGGGTTATGGTTCTCAAACATCATTAAAAACAGGAGGTCATAAGCTTGGCAACAAAACCTGTGGTACATATTTCTCAGAAAAGAAGCTCCAAATAGTAAATCAAGTTTTTGGGAACATTAAGGACAAAAGGAAAAGCAAGGATATTTGGACTTGTACACAAACCTCAAAATGTATCCCCTCTCTCAAACTGCCAAATATAGTCCCTCCCCTTCACTCCAGAAAGTATGTGATGTTCTTTGTGCTTCACTGTTGCAGTCCACACCTGTGGGATTTCCTGGTTTGTAAGCCTTTTTCCCTATTCCCTGGGCTGACAGATGCTCTATCTTGACGTCAGGATGGTTGGATATAATGGGAGCCATCCAATACCATAACATCAGTCTTTCTTGCTGTTGAAGCCTGAAGCAGTTGAGAGTGCATTAGTCAGTCTGCACAGGAGTGAGCAATTCTTCTAAAGCTAAGTACCCTGTTGGAGACTTCTTTTTATTACTTGTGACTCATGTCAGATAAGTCACCATTGTGGTAAACAAATCCTACACAGAGGCTTTCATACCTTGTGTGTCACTTGTTTAGGCTCAAACCATGACATCTCAAATTACCATCTGTGCACCCTTTTCAATACTAAGAGTATAGGGTGTAGGGTCAAAATCTTGTCTAATCACCTTAGTCAGCAATCATCTTTCCATCGTGCAATGGCATCCATTGGTTGATCTGAGGTTGAGTTTCCTAAGTGATACAAAGGAAAAAAGACCCAAACTTAGGGCATCAGATGACAATCTTTCTCCGTCCACCAGCCCCTAAGACTCATTATCACAGAAGAAGGAGAGGCACTTATGCTGCCCACTTCTGTGAGCAAGGTGGTGGCACAGGCCTCTGTGGAGACTCTTTTGGAGTCCGACATGCTGTCGGGTCCCTCAACTTCAACTCAGGCCTTTGCATTCGGTTCATTAGTCAGGTCCGGAGTTGCAAAGCAGATTTCAGCTTCCAGCAAATGATCCTCAACTGACAATGTCCTCTCGGGGCATCTACCAACATCAGTTATTCCTTTCAAGGTGACTGGCATCAGAGTAGCTGACATACATAGGCCCAATGCAAAAGCTACACCTAAAAATATTTCAATCTCAGTAACTGTTTCTAGGCCTACCGGCTCCATTCCTACAGGTTATCAGCAGGATTTGTTCAGGTTGGCTGAGGACCTTATTTCCTTGGTCAGAGGCTGGCAACCTTCCTTGAATCTTCCTCAGGAAAAAGTAAGAGAGACCCTACACATTGAGGCCTTTTCAGAACCCCCTGATTTAGTTGAAGACTCTGATCAGGAGAACTTTGTCCTTGAAGAAGATCCCTTCCTTACCTCCTTTGAGGATTCTGATTCTGAAGAGGTGTTGTCTTCTGCTTCACCCCCCCCCCAGAGGACATTACTTTTGGGGAGACACTGAATGCCATGAGAGAGTTTTTCTAGTGGCAGGTACAGGAGTACCCCCAAGCAAAAAAGACAGTCAGTGAGTTCCTTGATCTCCATCAACCCAAACCTTGGTTATACCTCCAATTTTGGAAGTGGTTATGGATGTCTTTATGGAATCATCTCTCAGTCCAGACTCTCTTCCCCAGCCCCTCATAAACCAGACAGGTTTTCAGGGTACTGGACTTACCTAAATTCCTTTTTAAGAACCCTTCTGTTGACCTAGAGGTTGTCACCCCAGGCCTCAAAGGAGTTAGGACCAGTACTTCAAAAAACCCACTGCCTATGGACAAGGAAAGCAGGACCCTTGACAGATTTGGGAAGAAGGTTTAGACTTCATCTACCCTGGTAATGTGGGCCCTTAATTGCGAGTTTCATATGAGAAAATACCAACAGAGTATTTTGAAAAAATGAAGCAAAATATTTCCTCCCTGGAGGGCAAGCACACCTCTAAGGAATTGCTGGATCTCTGCCATCCCAGTTCTCAGGTATCTAGGCACTCCTTGCATTGCGGATATGATGCCCTAGAGGCATCTTCTCAAGCAGCTGTCTCTTGCTCAGTCATCAGAAGGCGAGCCTGGCTTAGGGAATAGACATTATCAGAGCATGTCAAATCTAAACTGCTAGTTGGACCTCTGGATAAGGACTCCCTTTTTGGACCAAAGGCTGAGGCTGTGTTAAAAAAATGGAGAATAAAGCAAAATCCATACAAATGGTCAAGGACTTCCTCCAGGTCCAGCCTCCTAGGTTCAGTAAGAATTTTCCCACTAAACATCGGTCCTTTACCGCTTAATCAAAACCAAGTCAGACGAAAAACTTGAAGGGAAAGGCCTCATAGGCAGCAAGAGCAATCACAGAGGGCAAAGCAGTGGTCCTCAGGTGCACCCAGGCTGGGGGGTTCTAGGCCACAGGGCCCTAGCAGAGATCAGCAATGATTCATCACATTCCCTACCCCCACCCCCCTCCATCCCCAACCCCGGACAAGATATGAGGACGATTAGGAGGAAAACTGGTCCCTCATCACCTCTGACAAGTAGGTTCTGAAAGTAATCTGAAACGGCTACAAGCTCACTTTCAAAGAACCATTAAAATTCTCAGTATAGCCCGACATGCCACAAAACCAAAGGTCAGAGACCATTTCTCAGATTCACAACCTATGTTCTTAGTGCTCTGTGGAACTAGTACCAGACCACCAGAAAGAAAAAGGTTTTTACTCCAGGCTATTCCTGGTCTCCAGGAAAAGAAAGATCTTGGCTGCCTATCCTGGATTTGTCCATTCTCTATCAGTCCCTTCTGGTCCCAAAATTCAAAATGCTTATTCTTCAAAAGCTTCTTCCCATGATCACACCTCAGGCTCTAATGGTTACCTTGGACTTAAAAGATACATACTTGCACATCTCTGTACAAGAATCCTGCAGAAGTTTTCTTCACTTCAGAGCAGGTACCAGTCACCTTCAATTCTCTGCACTTCCCTTTGACTTGTCTACTGCTCCTAGGGTCTTCACCAAATGTCTGGCCCTTGTAATTGCCTTCTGCAGAAAAAGAGTCATCCAAATTTACTCTTATCTGGATGACTGCCTCAGTCAGTCCAAGCTCCTTAATGATCTGGCCTTCACCCAGACCTTTCTCCCTCTTCTCTAGGGTTCACCATAAACGTCAGCAAATCTAACACAAACCCTTCCACCAGGATAGTGTTTCTGGGGGCTCTTCAGGATTCCTCCCTCCAGAAGACCTTCCTTCCCACAGACAAGGCTTCCTTCTTAACCCAGTATTTCCAGGACATTATGCAGTGGCAATGTCTCTCAGCCAGGGAATTCCTCAGAGCAGGGTGCTTCATGGCATCTTATACACTAATGATCCCTCTGGCCAGGCTACACAAGAAGAAGCTTCAGTGGTACCTCAAGAAACTGTGCTGCCAGCACTCACAATACCTGGAGACAGAAACCCACCTAATTTCCATGCCTCAGAGAGGAATTGGCTTGGTGGTCACAAGCATGTGCACAGAACAAGGGTCTCCTCTTCAGGTTCATCCCACAGGGCCAAAACTTAAGCACAGATGCATCAGACACAGCCTGTGGAGACTATTTACAACACCTCATATCCCAGGGCAAATGGCAAAAGAAGTCCAGGCACAAGCACATAAACTGGAAGAAAATGATAGCAGTACAGAAGGGCATGATGGCCTTCAAGGATCACTGGAAACCAGAGGTTCTGTTTATTAAAACAGACAACAGTCATGTGGTACATAAACAATCAAGGGGGCACACAATCCTACCCGCTTTGCTTGGCTGGCAATGCAGAGCTGGAAGACAACCAATGCTATGGGTTTGCACCTGATGGCTCAGTACCTTCCTACAGGTCCGGATACTCTAGCAGGCAGCCTCAGCAGACACTGAATGAATCCCCATGAGTGGCAGCTGCTTCAGAAGACATTTAGCATAGTCCAGAAATGTTGATCCCCTCAGATAGACTTCTTTGCCACAAATGAAAACGCTCAGTTAAAAAGATTCTGTTCCAGGAGGAAACTTCACACAGCCTGGAGAATAGATGAATTCTCCTTCCTCTGGAGCCACCTATTTATTTATGCATTTCCTCCCCTGCCTCTCCTTCCAAGAGTGCCCCTAATAATCAGGGAAGAAGGACTGAGGGTCATCCTAATAGCTCCAGACTGGCCCAGGCAGCACTGGTATCCCCTGCTACTGAGTTTGACCAAAGAAAAACCTTGGTGGTTACCCTAGAGAGTGATCTGCTTACTCAGGTAGAGGGAAGATTCATGCACCGCAACCTGCAGACTCTCAAACTCTCTGCCTGGATAATTCATCAAAATTCTACCCCGAGCACCCCCCGAGTAGTCAGGTGCTTAATATCCTAAAAGAATCTAGAAGACCCAGTACTAGGAAAACATACTCTGCCAAGTGGAAAAGATTCTGTATTTGGTGTCAGCAACAAAGCCACAACCCTGTCCCTACCAACATTTCAGCCATTTTTAGGAATACCTAGCTATCTTGGTGGATAAATGCCTATCCATCTCATCCATTAAGATTCACGCTGCTGTCATTTCAGACCACATCCCTACTCTTCCTCCTATCTTTTCCCACCCCTTAATGAAACAGTTCCTTAGGGGAGTGTCACATGTCATACCTCCCAGGAGGCACGCTGCCCCTCCTTGAGGCCTCAGCTTTGTTCTAGAAAAATTGACTTTACCCCCTTTAAACAGCTGTATTAGCTGACTTAAAATTCTTGACCTGGAAGACTGCTGTTTTACTGGCTATCATCTCAGCTAGGAGGGTTTCTGAGTTGCAAGCCCTCATGGCAGTAGAAGCCTTTCATATCTTCTAACCAGACATAGTTCTTCTCAGAACCAATCCTTTCTTTATGCCCAAGGTGATCAAAGACACTTCCCTGAACCAAGCCATACACTTGCTTACCTTCTTCCCTAAGCCACATAACCAAGAGGAAAAAAATATGCCACTCTTTGGATGTGCACATGGAACTTTGCTACTACTTTGACAGGACTAAAACTTTCAGAAAATCAGAAAAAAAATGTTTGCTTCCTTTATCTTGGGGTCTGAAGGAAAACCAGTTTCCAAGCAAACTATCTCCAAGTGGATCTCCCACTGTATTTCCTTTTGTTACACTTACCATTGAAAAAAGCCCCCTGAATCTGTTAGGACCCATTCAACTCAGCCATTTCTACCTCCACTGCTTTCCTGAGGAGAGTACCTACCAAAGACATTCTGGAAACAGCTACCTGGTCATCAGTGCATACCTTTAGCAAGCACTACCACATCTCAGCTTTCTTAAAGTTCAGAGCAGGATTTGCCACTGCCATCTTGAAGGGCATCCTCTCTTCCCATTAAGGCAATTTCCACCCTCATCTCAGCTTTGGGAATCAGCCCATAAGTCAGAACTGCAACAGTGAAGCACAAACAATATAGTACAGTTGAGTACACTTGCCATAAATGTAGATGTCCGAGTGTATTCACTGTTGCAGTCTTCTTGCTCTCCCTCCATCCACCTTATTCTCTCTACAATAATAGAGTTTTCTCTCATCCTCTTCCAGAAGACGCTTTGCAGGGATGCCATACTGTCCCCTTACTCTTACCTGGTCCCTTGCTTAAGATTCATCTATAGGGCTCCAACCTTCTAGGAGCAAGAAAAAATTATGTCATGGCATTGGCTGTCTCTCTTTATACCCAACCAGCCTGATGTCAGAGTAGGGCAACTGCCAACCCAGGGAGGAGGGAGTTTTTTACTTTGGTAGTTGGGCCAACTAAGAGCTTCTGAAGCAGAAAATCCCATAAGTCAGGATTGCAACAGTGAATAAAACTTGAGCATCTACATTTATGATAAGTGTACCCAATTGTACTTTTCTGAAGTGAATACCTCTTAAATACAGAAAAAAATAATCTTCTGAAATGACAGACTTCAAAAAAAGTCTGCCAAAACAGCTGTTTAACATATATAATTTACTAAAATAAAATTTTGGTAATTGTGTCATGATTTTTAGATTTAATATTAACACATTTCATTGCAGAAAATAAATGATTTCAAAATAAGGTATGCCATCACATACATGTTATATGCAAGGTTATACCCTTGAGCAAATGGCTGTCAGAATAAAACCCAGGCTACCTAGTGTGACATTCAAGAGGCATCCAAACTACGGAAAGAGATAAGGAGACATTCCAATTTGTTGTTAACCTGATCAAAGCAAGGATAATGCTGTCTTCTGAGATAAACTCCCCATAAGGTATGGAAACCTTATAAAGAGTCTTGAGGCATTACAGCTTGTTGTTCAAACAGACCAGAGGAGGCTTTCACAGTGGGTGAACCTCAAGATCTTGCAGAATATAAAGAATTACTACCATCTCAAAGAAGCAGTTACACTGCTATGAGGCTACAGTAAGACCTCTGTTATTAAAATCACTCAAAAGTGAGACATAAGTAGTGACAACTCTGTAACCTCTGATAAGATACAATTCCCAGCAGAACCAAAATGTGTGATGAGTGTAGGGGATGTGTTAAGGTGGACATGATCATGTTCTTGTTGACTAAGAAGGGTGTGAGTCTGAAATTTAAACTGTAAGTAAACTAGTTCAGCCAACTCTGTAGCTAAAGTCCTGATTATGACCCTGTCCGCCATGGCTTCATTAGTAGCATAATCTGCTGAATGAGCCAGCTTGGGGAGGGTGAGGAATGATGAGACAAATACCCACTCACCTCTTCTTGGGGTTGAGTAAGGGATGCATGCTTGAGGATGAAGAGAGCCATCTGTTTCTTTGGTGAGAATGGGGTAATGGAGATTATCTGCTTATGTAGTGGGGCAGGAAAGTGAGCATTGTATCCCTTATAGAAGTGAGTGTCTCTTGTTTGTGCAAATGAACTAAGTGCAGTGGAAAAATAACTCTTGAGTTTTCTTCTTTAGTAGAAAGCTATGCTTTCCAGCATTCCCAGTCTAGATCAGCAACAGAATGTATATTGTGCAGTATAATTGGAACAAATATCTCTGAGGTGATGGAAAAATGGAAGAGGAACAGGTCCAAGGCAGGGTCTTAAGATATCCAACAATAAGGATAGGGTGAGGATTAAATCTGAAGAAAAGCTTTAGTGTAGATTTTTTATAAAAATGACTAATGAGCTAATGGGAGATAAAAGAAACAAGCAATGTACATACAAAAGAAACAAGCAATGCACATACCTGTATTCTCATTCACATTGGAGACTTCTGGGCTTAACTCCAATGTCTTTTCACATACGTTGATGATATTCTTAGCTGCATCCTCATTCATAGTGCAGCCTTCTAAGCTGAAGTTCAAAGTCTTCTTGCATAAATTGTTAGAGTACTTATCTATGTCTTTATTTGCAGTGGTGAGTCCTGAGCTTAAATTTGAGAACTCTTCACATAAACTATTAGTGATCTTTGCCACTTCAGCTGAAAAATAAAACTAGTTTTCAGCCCTAGATCACTCAAACAAAGAATATCTGACTTAAACTGTTGCGTATTTATTCAAGGGAGAATAGCCTGCTGTTACTGAATAACAGCCACTTGCAAGCATTGTCTTCATGCTCACCTTTAAACATGGCTGATGATCATGGTGACTCAGATACAGTCAGCAGGTTCACTAGAGGGACTGGTAAGGCAAACAAAGTGAGAGAGAGAAAGCAATGATGAAGCCATGTCTTCTAGCTTGTCTCAAGGGGTGAGAAGGCTAGGCACCAACATCTGGGGAGCAGACACTGTGTTACAATCCTCAGTGAAGATAGGAGATGAACATGGAGAAAGTTACCCCAAGTGTGGTTGAGGACTTGACACCTTTAAAAGCAGTCCACTGCATGCCTGCTCTTTGATTATCTACGGCATGCATTGAAGAAATTTATGCCAAAAGGAGAAACTCCCAGTCTTACTTAGGGTAATAAATGGGCCATAAGGCTCACACCCCTAGGCAAAAAATGGCTCAATAGAGCTGGAAGAGCCATAATGGGCAGAAGGAAATCAGAGCAATAACCAAAAGGAGAGATTCCATGTCTTTTCAATGCAGAGAAACAAGTCATAATATAGAAGACACAATGGGAAGAAAGAAAAATAAAATACATGTTTTTTTACGTTTATTTGAAAGTTATTGAAATTAACTCTAAAGTTACTTACCACTTTCTTCCAGAGATGTATGCAATTTTCTTTTTGTCTTAAGCTCAAGAGTGTCGTCTCTGGAGATTATTGCAGTACTAATGTTTAAAAAAAGAACAGTTAGACATGCAGAATGCTGTGATTTAAGATGTTTTTCTTTCCTTCAGGCAACTTTAAACAGTTAATAACACACATCAGTATTGTTATCAACAGATGGCTAACTCTTGAGTTATTAAAAATATGTATTGAGTGTGCTCTCAAGACTAGGCAGCCTTGTACCAGTTACTGCCACATTAGATTAGTTCCATCCTTGTGCAGCTTTTCCTTAGAATTTATACAAATATATATGGAGACACTGTTTTTTTTGCCAGAAGCTGTTATGGCCATACCAGTAGTTGGGTACTATGTCATCTGCATACAGTAGACATGTCCCTAATAATAATGGGTCCATCTTGATGTTTCAGAATGTAGCTGTTGAGTGTACATCACTTTAATAAATATATTCTCTTACAGTGTTATTGCTGTTAGATAGTTATCAAGTGGCAGGTGAAGTAGAAAGTGAGGATAGGTATTAAATATGCACTGCTAACTGTCTAGGTGAAAAACTTATCAAGTCACAGTACAACACGTGCTTTCAAAAGTATCTCAGTCTGCAGTTCCTCCACCTATTACCTGGTACTTCACCAGAAAAAATTGGGAAGCAGGAAAGTTAACAAGACTGGAAAGGGGCCTGAGGTTGATATGTCCTATCATATTGTATCATATATCAAATTCTATATGTAATTATTCATTTGTTTATTGTCCAGAGTAGAATATTGATCTAAGCAGACCTTTTTCTGATGCAGCACACTTTACAAAATGAGTATAAATAATGTATAAGCATTACAATCATGATAAGTCCTACAAATACAATATAACCAAAATGACATATTACTTCTGTTAAATTTTAACAATGTGGTAGTAAGACAAAGACTGGGTGAGACAGGTAAGTAGTGCATGGTGTAGGACTAGTTATTGGCTGTGCAAAGGGTACAGGAATTCAAAAACAATGCATAATGTACGTATTCGTAGCTGTGAGCCATTCCACAAAGCAACCACCCCACACAGTGCTCATCTTTGAATCCTAACCAGAAAATCTTAGAAGTACTATTGCTGTTTACAGTTTGTACAACAGTATTCATTAAACTTGAGGGAGGAGTATATAGGATGGATAAGCCAGAGGGAAATGCTGAGATGAACATAGTAGGCTGTAAGATTGATTCTGAGGGAAAGCTGGTAAAAGGCTAGGAACCTGGAAGGAGGGAGAAGTAATGGAAGAGAATAGGGGAGTATGTGGTCCTTTTAATTTGGTTGTTTAAGCAAGGTATAGGAGAGCAAGATTTTCTTTCATCTATTTTAAGTAACAGAGCCACAACTTGGGAAAACAGAAGTTAGAGGCTTCCGTAGGTATAAGCTGTCAGGAGGCATGATCAGCAGGTACTGATAGGGCAGGAATGTAGTGCTGACATTCACTTATGAAGCAATAATATCCAAGCTGCTGATATTACTCAGCTGTGGGTTTGGGAGTGCCAGTCTTTGGTGTCAGATGAGTCATACTGTGGTACTGTTAGGCAATCTATCTTGTTTTTGGAAACATTCACATTGTGATTCTTTGAATAGGAAGTTTTTGAATTCTCAGTGAAACTTTTAGTGGATATAGTTTTTATATGTGATAGGACAGATTCACAAACTATGCTCTGTAGGGCAGATTTTGGGAGTTTGAATGTATATTTTATTTGGGTATTAGTGAGTACATTTGTGTGCATGTATGTGTATGTGTGTTTGTTACAGGCTGTTGGTTTGTACATCTCATGAAAGTGTTCTGTAATGATAAGAGTTTAGATTTATTGGTAGTCATTAGGCATGCTGTCCAGGAGGCCATGGAGAAGCCTAACTTAATTACCCAGTTGCCCTGAGGGATTCTAACCCTGTACCACAGGTAGTAGCTTGTTATCAGCTCATAGCCTTAACCCTAGAGTGCCAACTGCCAGATAAGTAAAGTTTCAGTGTTATAAGTACATATGAAGTTGTCAATGAGTTTGAGAATATATGGAAGTCTGACTGAGTGATTTCAAATTTCTGTGCTGTGTTATGTCTGTGTTACAATGCTGACGCTTGTGGTGTGTAAATGATGCAGGGATTCTATGAGGAGTTGGTTGTATGACTAGTTTGCTGTGTGCATGTATGTATTAATGGGTGATCAGAGTTGCGAGTATGGTGTAAGATTCTGGCTTTATGTCCAAAGCATCACCTACCCTCCAGTAAATGTGATCTCAGAGTTGATAATATCCTTTTTCAGTTTTTTGGGGGTGGACGTGTAAAAAGCTTGTGTGTTTTTTTTTTTTTTTATGTCTGGTATCTGACTGCAGCACAGTGTTTTGTCTTAATGTGTGTTTGTATACATTCTGCAGTGCACTTCGTCGTTTTTTTTTTTTTTTTTTTTAAATAATGACCCTTAGTCTGTCTACTCTTGTTATTAAGGACTAAATCCAGTTCATGGATTGTTTCTTTGCTTTAATTTCATTTTTTTTCTGCAAGTCTGGATGTAAAAATTCCCTCATTCCCATTTGGGGGTTGATCAAGGTGGTCATGTGCTTCCCCGCTGCTACTTTTCCTCATAATATGTACTGTTTATGTAACATCATCCAGGTGTTTAATTCATCTAAGCTAGGATCAGTTATAGCCACCTGTTACTATTGCCAATAATAAGATGCTATAGGAAAAGTGAACCCAACAGCCACCGCTTTAGCATGCAGAGGCTTACTCGACACAGTTACAGGCCTTTCAAAAATAGCTTAATAGCATCATATTTTCAAGGTTATCACATGCTATGAAGTGAGACTAAGAAGTACTCCACTCCATGAGGTGTGAACTTGGGAAGGTCCCTGCCACAAGTCCAAGGAGGTGATGCTTCAAAGCCAGCCCACAGAACTTAGTCCAGTCTCTACCCATATCCCCAGTGTCAACTGGAACTAGAAAACATCACACCCTCCATTATTTGCATCATCACTGGCCTCCCCCTGAAGAGAGGCAAGCAGGCAAAATCTTTTTACTTAATTTCAACCACCAGCTCCAACAGATAGCACTACCAATCAAACTCTGGTCACCCAGGTCAAAATCAGGACTGTTTAACTCTATGCTAATGGAGATGGCTATGCTTGGATTTAAGTTTGAATGGAATGTGTGTACTGTGAAAGTAGATGCACACACACACACAGATGTACTAATGTAAGGGAAGAGGGTGTGGTCTACCCCAGGTGCAAACAGTAAGGGGTTGCAGCCTTGCCTTTCAAAAGCTTTTTGTGTTTTAATTGCAAAAAGCTTAAAATAAAACCAGAGCCAGATCCTATTTTAAGATGTTGTTCTTTAAGAACTCCCTCTGTCTGTGCATCCCTGCATGCATCAATACATGCACGCACCTGTTGCATATTCCTTTTCTGCATTCCACGCAGAATTTAAATATGAGACGGCTGCTGCCTGGATTTTCATTTGTGTGTGTGTGTGTGTGTGTGTGTGTGTGTGTGTGTGTGTGTGTGCGCGTGTGTGTGCGTGTGTGTGTGTGTGTGTGTAAAATGTCATTAGGGATGGCAGGTTAGTTAATTTCCTCAGGGCAAACCCTGTATATTGGTTACAGGAAACAAGAGCCTAAATCCTCTTCACCAATTACCAATCTAGTAAAAAGAATGAGTTTTGGTGCATTTTCAAGGTATTGAGTTTCAGTGTATTTTCAAGGAATTGTGAGCTTTAAATGAAGAGAAGTTTACTGCTGCTCATGCAAAGTCTGTTTTCAATGTGCAACTCTTTTGTTTAGCAAATGATCATAGATAACAGGTAGCACAGTTGCTTTTGATGCAGAGGGATGAGAGTTGTACTCCCACAGCATATAAATGGATTGCTGATACCATCTTGTACTTTAAGGGGAGGGGGGTTATGGTAGTGTTGCAGTCCTTTGGATGAGATGTCTAGAACTATGAAATTGTTGTCTGTTTGACATTCATTCCCTATTTGCAGTATTACCAGCTTACCAATTTTTTTTTTAGTGTAATAGGGAAATTATTTTTCTGGGGCAGCAGGCACTGAATTTGTAGGTGAAACACTGAAATGTAAAGTGCTAGCAGCAACCTCTTCAATAATTACATATCTGTTTAATGTGTAATTATTCAGATGACTTTTACTTCTACAGAGATTGTGTGTATTGACAGGTATTGGTAGATTGTTGTTGTTTGTCTTTCTGCTTTTCCCGGGTAGGGGTCGCCACAGCGGAACTCCAGTCCGCTAATGATTGGCAGTTGTTTTTTATGGTGTCGAGTTGCCAGCCCGATGCCCAACCTTCAACGAAGGCCCACCCATTCAACGCATGTCTTTCGAATGCCCACTCGACCGCAGGGAGGACATGCAGTCTCCACACAGAAGGCACTCCCGACCCAAGCCGAGAATCCAACGGGAGAACCTCTTGCTGTGAGGCAACAACGCTACCGCTGCACCACCGTAGATTGTAATGACAGAAATTTGAGTGACCTTTTATGGTTGAAATGTTCTGAAATGGGCAGTTTTGTCATTATTGGGACATATGTTTTGTTTCATTGATTACTGAAAAAATGTTCAAGGAATATAATTTAATACCATCAGTTAAGTGAATCAAAGAACACATGCATGTATGCATGGTCCTGAAAATGTGTGCAAGGGGCCTATTATTTGAAAACAGTCCAAGGTAAACTTTATCTGCCACTGGCCAAATGCATTTTGTTTAAATGTGGGTTTCAGTGTTGTTTCAATGAATGTGAGTTTCAAGAGCAGATAAGTTTACTGTTGTTCATGCTAAGTCTGTTTTTATTGTGAGACTGTATTGTTTTGTTTAGCAAATGTCTATCAGTGTTTGTGCTATAAAATTTGAAATAAAATTTTTAAATTAAATACATTATCTGTAATCATTGTACAAGTAAAGAAGAAAATAGTATGCACACTGAGAGGTTTGAACAGTGTTTATGGTAACTGTGGAGAAATAGCCAAGCAATGGTGCACTGGAATGACTGTGGCAGGTGATGTGTGTATCTGGGTTGGGGGAGATCCACTGCCCTCCCTAGGGTCCCATTTGACCATGATCTTGCTCTGAAGTGAATGCTTTGTTTCTTCCTCTTATGTGCATCCATATGAATATGCTTCCATGTGTAAAATCTGGTACAGGATTGGAAGAAACTTGGAAGGAACTACAGGCAATACTGGAGAGAACTGAGGTTATTTTTTTTAAAAAAACAGCAGCCTTCTAGTTGTACAGTAAAACAATGCATTAGAGAGATTGCAGTAGAAAGTTTTGTTTAACTGAACCCAGCGATGTGGATTAATCACAGCAAGTGAATCAGCCAGAGCACTGTAGACTAGCAGACAGAAGGTAGGCATTTTTATGTGAATATAACCAGATTTTCTTTCTTATTTTGGAGAGAGGGATGATGACTAGGCTAATGTGTGTGTGTGTGTGTGTGTGTGTGTGTGTGTGTGTGTGTGTGTGTGTGTGTGTGTGTGTACATGTGTGTTTACATTTGTTTAAGTATATTAAAGTTTGGCTTGTACATGTGTGTATTTGTTTAAATATTTTGAAATTGAATATTTAGGGTCTTTTTTTCTTATGTATTCTTCTGCCCTCTTTTAACTTTGGTGGAGTGGGGGGGGGTAGCTAACTGGACTGTGGATTAAAGTAACTTGTCCTTTCACTTTCTCATCTTAAATTCTGCCATTAAGGCTGGTGAGTGAATATTTGTGTTAATAAACTGGAATACTTTATTCTTTTTTGAGGCAGAGGGTTGGCCTCCTCTGCTGTGGATGAATGTAACGTCATTTTCACTTGGTCAGTTTAAATTCCACCCTTAAAGTGCATTTATGTAAATAAATCTGAATATTTGCGCTTTTTTTGGTGGGGGTTGGCAAAAACATCCTTTTCATATTATTTTAAAGGCTAGCTAGTTTGCATTTGTGGTAAATAAATGTGAATACTTATGCATTTTTTTCTTGGGAGGGGGTAGCTAGCTATGTTGTTGATGAAATAACTGGTGATCAGTTTAAAGACGGACATTAACGGTCCGAGTGGATTTGGGTGAAATAATTTGGAATAATGTAAAAAACACATTTGAAACTGGCTGTAGATTTACAGAATGTTCTTGCATATGCCAAATGTTTGCTTATCTTATAGTCTGCCTTTATATGACTACTGTGCATTTGCATGAAATATGCAACAATCTTTACTCACTTGCATCTCTCGCTGGGTGCTGTATTTGTAAAACCAAGTTGAAACTGCTTCTGATTTTGCAGAATGTCCCTAAATTTGCTTCATCTTAAATTTTTCCTAATAGAATTTGGAGTCAACTGTCCACATAAGTTATCAAATCCCAAACTACTGGGTCAGCTCTTAGGGGTATGCTGTCAATGTCATACTCAACTTTCCAAAGGAGATGATAATGCTTTTTTGACATTTAGCTTTAGTGCATGATTCTGGCACTAGTTATTTGTTTGGAGCAAGCCTTCTGTAGGATGGCAGAGTCTTTTGGGGATTTGATCTTTGCTCCTAGCTTGCTCATTGCTAGCCATTATTTTGTTTCATTTCATGATTATTACTAAAACAGTTATTATAAAGGAGGAGATGCTAGAAAAAAATCTCTGTGGGGGGGGGGGTAAGGAATTAATAATTTCCACACCAGGTGTCAAATATGCTAGGTACGCCACTGGGCACACATACATACACGCATATATTAATTATTTCCAAATGGTAACCCAGGGTAGATATACTGGAGGATGCAAGGCATTACTTATTAATTGCAAAAATATGTTACAGATGCATACAATTAAATCTGTGTGGAGTGGGAGAAATGAATATCTACCAACAAGTACTACATGAAGGCTTTTGTATGGTTAGAAAAGTAACTGATGCCTGATGTAAGGTCTGATTATTAAAGAATACATTTTATATTCTTTTAAATCCAAGATGTAATCTCCAATGAAGGAATAGGGGGTTAGATTTTTCAACACTGAAAGTAAAAAGCATTATCACATAGAAGATGTAAATCGCTGGTAAACTTTATCTTTGATGTGAAAATTGGAACCTTCTAAATACATTGAAAGTTTTAAAAGTTGCCTACTAAGAAACTGTTAGCAAATCTAACCAATTTCTCTTCTAGCCGTACACTTCTAATCCTTTCCCACCCTTTATTGTATTCAAACACATTTCTTCCCCCTTTGTTCTTTTTTATAATGTGGGGTTTATTCAGTTATATTTGAATATATCCATTATGTGGTATATTGTGCAAGCTCTCAATCCAATGTGTTATATCCACCATTATAAGATGTTTAAAATTCCATTTATTGCATGCTTTTTCACATCTTTGCAAATCTCTATATTATATTCAATTATTTGTATTTACTTTTATGTCTCAGACTGAACCTGAAATGGGTTATAATAGATTAGTCTTCTTTTTAAGCTAACAAATTTAACTAAATAAAATAAGTAAATCCACAAAGGCTTGAGGATATAATAAATTATAATCTAAGGTCCCTGAGACAGTAATTTGTCCTTGGCTGACACTAGTTAGGCAAGATTAAACTACCAACTCCCTGAGGTAGAAGAAATACAGTTGCTTTTCCCTGAAGTGGCAGAATCATCTTTGAGTATCATTCCCAATGAGATGATCTGTACTTGTTCATAGGTTCATAGATTCATAGGTGTGTACTAGGCTAATGGCCCTGGAGCCTTTACAAGCCTAGCCCATAGGATTACACTGGCATCGTGCCACCCAACCTTAGTTCCCAGTGCCTCTGTCAAGTAGAGCCACTGGAGTGATCCCCGGGGTGAATTTTCTATTTCCCATCCACTCATCAAGATTTCTCTTGAAGAGGGCCAGTGAGGCACTCCACTTGACATGTATGGAAAGTCTATATAGCATGGGCAGTCTCTGGGTTATGAACCTGTCCCTCAAGCTTCTTCTGTTGATTGTGGTATTGAGGTTGAGGTCTCTGGATTGTGTAGTGCTGAGGAATTGGGATTTCTTTAGATGTAGCTTTTTTAACAGAGCTGGGTCAGACATGACCTTGTAAGTCAAGCAGAGAGCGCCTCAAAGTAGGCAATATGAGACAGAGAATAGTTGGATTTTTTGAGTCTATCCATATAAGACAAGTGTTTAAGGCCTATGGTCCTCTTTGTGAGGTATTTTTGCGACCTCTCCAGGTGTTGTAGATGTCTAGTGAGGTACTTGCCAAATGGGGCATTGTACTGGATGACGGGCCTAATGAGGGAAGAGTAGAGGGAGACAATGACCTCTCTCTTCCTGGATGCAAAACCCTTAATAATGAGATGTGCCACATAGAAGGACATTCTGATCACAGTGGCAATGTGGTGGTCAAAAGAGAGGCTGCTGTCAACCTGTGTTCCCAGATCTATTATGATGCCTTCTGTGTTCAGTGGACTACCATTGATGTGGTAATTCATGGGAACCGGGTTTTTCCCATAAAGGATGATGACACATTTTTTGGCATTGAGCTTAAGGCCATGGTTCTGATACCAGTCATTGATCTCAGTGGTGCCCTTCTGTAGGATGTCAACATCACTTGGGGAGTTAATTATGTCTCCCAACTTGCAATCGTCTGTGAACTTTGTCAGCCAGAGTCCCGTTGTGTTGGCCTGAACTTCAGAGAAGTAGATACCAAACAGGAGAGGACCCAGGACTGAACCCTGTGTGACTCCACTCATGACTGGTCAACAGTCTGACTTGGAGTTAGTTACTTTCACACTGTGAGCCAGTTTGCAACCCACCTAGTGATATAGGGGTTGATGCCTAGCTTAGTGAGTTTTTCTATGATTCCTGAGTGGGGAATGGTATCAAAGGCCTTGGCAAGATCAGGGTAGGCTGTATGAACCACTTTGATCCACAACTCTGGTGACTGACTCAAAGAAGTGGACTAGGTTGAGCAGGCATGATCTACCCTTCACAAAACCAAACTTTCGTGGGGGAGAGAGGGGTAATGTTGGCACTGAATCTGTCGGCCAGTATATTGGCAATATCTTTTAGCTTGGTATAGGAGGTGCCATTGTGCAACAGCTCCGTGCAAATCTGGGTATTGCCGTGGGGATTCTTTGCATAACTATATATGGCCTTGTGGTTGTCTTTACTATCTGCTGCAATTCTGTTTTCATAGCTATCTTTAGAGGATTTGATGAGGGATCTCAATGTTTTGTTGAGGCTGATAAGGGAGTTTATTTCAGTCTTGGGACTTCACCTTATTTCTTATCAGTTTCCTCCTTCTGTTGTAGTGTTTGTTTATGGTAGGGGACCACCAGATTGGCTTCCTTTTTTTGGAGGAGAGTGTCTTGTTTCTATTGGGTATGGTGAGATCCATGTATTTGTGTACGTGTTCATACAGGGCATTACTGTATGATTCAGCAGTCATGCAGCTGTTCGCCAATTGCATGGGTGCCATGAAGTTTGCCACCTCTGTTTTTAGGTGCCCAAAGTTAGCTTTGGATAAGTTTTTCATGTTGGTTACCTTTGCAGTGGGGGTGGGAGGGATGTGGATTTCCAAGGTGATTAGTTTGTGATCGTATCTAACCAGGGAGGAGTTGACTATTGGTACAGAGCAACAGTCACCCATGTTAGTAGTGACCAGGTCAAGGATGTTGCTACCTCTAGTGGGGGTAAGAATGAGCTGGTCCAGGGCATTGGAATTTATGAATTCCAGGAAACGTTGGGCAAGTGTATTGGTACATGAGTAGTTTTCCCAGTTAATGGAGGGGTAGTTGAAGTTGCCAAGTATGAGAGTGTTTGGCTGGACCCTAATATTCTCCAGGGTGCTTAGGAACGTGGAGTGTGAGTCTTGGGTCATGGTTGGGGACCTATAGCAGGCTATGACCTGAATCACTATTTTACCCAGTATTAGCTGCACCTGAAGTATCTCTGATGCATCATGTTGGGCTACCAGTCTGGACGTGTGTGCATACTTTATGAATACGGAAACACCACTGCCTTTGGAGCTTTGGTCCAAGTTCTGGGGTCGAAAGGTATGGAATGAGTTATAGCCTGGTATTGCAGGGGTGCTATCTGTATTTAAATGTCTTTTTTTTTGTTTTTGTTTTTTTTTTATTTTTTTATGAAAAAGTAGGGTACCTAAAGTCAGGAAAATGAACGAAAACTCTTTTCACAGCTCAGACATCAGGAAATTCTGGTCCCATTAGACAAGACCATCAAGTATGAACTCTCCTCTTTCTTTGAAGCTGTTAAGGGATGAAAGACCACAGTAGCTTATACTTCAGGAGTGATTTCACTGACACATGGTTTATTGAAAGTGTTTCTATGAGACTGAATACGCTCTGTGGGACAAAGAGTTCTTCCAGCATAGACACTAGGAATCGACCTGGGAAAACACAGCTACCAGTTTCTGAAAAACTAATGACAGCCAGAATTGTAACGCTGACCAAGCTGTTGAGTCCAAGGAAATATGATCAAATATTTCTCTTGAGTGCTTCTTATATGAATGCTGTATGCTAACCCATCAATGTAACAACATAAAAACATTAAGTATTTTATTAATATGACACCAATGGCTGCATTATCTGTTGCATTGATCAGATTCTTTGTACAAGTCCTTAGATGTGATGGCATCTGGTTATGTTCTTGTACACTGTAGGCTGCCCCTTTATTTGTGGCTGAGGAGTCTGAAAAGGTTAGTATGAAAAATGGTGGAATACAAATGGAGAAAGATTTTGTGTTTAAGAAACCTTTTTGTTAGGCTACATTTTGCTACTGCTTCTTAAATCAATGCAGCAAATCTAGGAAGGATTTCTAGGAAACCCTAAGTGGACAATTTAGGGTACAGAATGAAAGGTGTGTGTTTCCCTGTCTGGTGATCTTGCTGTATTTACAGGCAATAATAAGATGGCAGGAGTCATCAGTTAGTAACAGTTAAAGCCAAGTCAGCCTAGAATAGTAAGAGGAGGTCTGCAGTTAAGTATATTTAGGATAGTGGTTCTGGTGTGCCTTGGAGGGCTCATTTGTGCTTAGAATTATGAACATCCATTGGACCACCTCTGGCTACTTTAGACTCTGAAACAGCATAGGTTAGTCTCATTGCATTCTTATTGCCTCCATAAGTATTTGCTCTGCATAATCTGCATGCTTTTTTATGACTGCTGATGTCTGGATAATATACTAAACAGAAGTAATACCACACAATGTATGATCCCAACTGCTCAAGCTGTAGCATGGAAATCAATGCATGTAAAATACTAAACAGATTAAGCACTGTGAAGGAGTGATTTTTTTATCAAAAACAAGTAAGTGTAAATTAATAAACTCTGATTTCAATCATAACATAGTACTCAGTTTCTGCGTATAGACTCAGACTGTTGAATTGTTCAGATGTCATTACCTTCTTAGTTTTATGTATCATTTATTTGAATTTTATCTCAATGAGGACCCATGGTAATGAACTGAAATTCAAAACATTTTTGTCTCTGTAGTGCATTAACAGAATTGGGAAACTACTACTTCTGATAGCTTGAAGAAAGCTTATGCTTTCCTTAGAGTTGAGAATTACTACTCTCGACTGCAAGCTATAGCATATGAAAACCATGATAGCTCCTCAAAAGACATCAGCTTCCATGTCTGTTTATGTTTCTTTTTCTAGTGTCTTTAGGTCTGGTCTACAGTTCATTTCTTTTTTTTTTTTTTGCTTGGCACCATTCCTTCATATGGCACTCTCTTTTTTATTTGTAGGACAGTAAGGTAAGTGTCTTTGTGTAAAGTGACTACAACCTGATACACGCTGCACATGCTGGTCACTTCCTGTGAGGTTTGCATTAACTCCACAAATGTTAAGACCGATATGTAACTCATTTTTCAGCTTGTACATCACTTGTGGGCAGGAGCTGCTCACCACAGCTGCTCACTGATGATGCTGCAACTGCAAAATGGCTGAAAAACATACATAAATTTAGGAGTACTCCATTTACATATGATCTTTAATGACCAGAACTGTAGATCTCGTTGCCCCACCAGTTTTTGTATTGTTTCTAATCATGTGTTATCTTCTCTAACAACACATACTAGTCACTGATTTTCATAAATTATAAGCATGAAAAAAGATTTGTAATATCTCTCTGAAAAAAACATAATCTCAAGTTCTACAGGTGTCAGTGACTTTTATATTTTATTGGTAATGGAAATCTTTCTGAAAGTTCCATGCAAATTAACTATTCTACAGTGCACACAGATGAATGCTGAACACTTATTGCAATGTTTCCATCCTGCTTACTGTTTTTGTCTTGAACTTATTCAGGTCACCTTCTGACTGATTTCTTTCCTGAATATCATAATGTTTATGAGTGCAATGATTCTTGTTTCTGAGAACAATATATAACTTGTTTCACGAGAGTCTAGCATGCCTTCAGAACAACATCTGTAATCGGTGCTGTAACGTTCTTACTTTTTTCGGGACATCTTCCTCCCACTTTCCTTACAAAGCTGGTACAAATGTTTCCCATTTTTCATTTTTTTGTTAATGCTAAAAATTACTAGTCTAGAAATTATTTAATTCTTAAGTATGAAATATGCTGAATTCTAAAACTCCGTTTCTCAAAGATCTGTTGCCATGTTGATGCAATTATAAAGCATTAATGTCATGATGCTGTGTAATAACTATAAAGGGATTATATTTCAGCAAGACCGCCAACCACTGCAAGGCCCAGGATGGCATCACAATCCAATGGAATTAGGCAAGCATGAGCCCAACCAGGGAACATTTATGTTGTAACTGAGCAGGCAGGTGTGTTCCTGCATCCAGCTCAAAATAGCAGAACATTACCTGCCAAAAGAGAGAAAGGTTTAGATGCACGAAGGTTAAAAATGAGCATCCCATAAAAGGTGGCCACTTGGAACTGATCTCTTACTCCACAGTCTGGACATAAAGTGGGATGGTGGTGAACAGTGGCCACTCAGGAAGGAAGAAACCTCCCATGTAAATGATGTAGGGTGCTTACTGTCCATTTAGAAGAGAGAATGAATGGGCCATTAGGATACCTTAAATGGAAGCCTTTCATAGTCAGGACAATTCAGAAAAGCTGGCATGATGTCTCACATGAGCCTTAGTTCATAGGAACAAAATGCTTCTTGGTCTGTCTGGATGAAGTCATAGTAGGGATACACTACTTCAACCTTCTCCTCACAGCCAGCAGTTATAGTGCTTCTACCTCACTGGAGTCCTCAGCAGAATATCTTTTCAAGTCACTATAAATTAATAATCTGTATTCACAATCATATCATGGTATTCAGTTCCTTATGATAGGTTCTGAGAGTCCTAAATTGTTCAGTTGTAGATGTCTTCTTAATTTTATATATTATTTGGACTGTTTCTAAATGAGGACCCATGACAATGAATTGATAGGCAAAACATTTATCTCTGTAGCACATTAACAGTATTGTGAAAATGCTACGTGACAGCTTGAAGAATGCTTAATCATTCCTTTTAGCTGGTATTTACTGGGGTGCAGAGCAATTTATAAAATAACCAGAAGAAACATGACTGCCCCTCAAGTGACACCAACATTCATATCTCTTTTATGCTGGTTTCTTAACAAAGCTTGTGTCTGAAGTCTACAGGCCATGTTTTTGCATTGAGCACCATTCCTTTAACTGGTACTGTCTTATTTGTTGGACAGTAAGATAAGTGTCTCATGTGAGATGACTACAATGTGCTACACATTTCCTTAAAACTCAAATGCATTCAGAAGACCTGCCTCCTGATCAACAAAGCATTGCTGTAAATTCCTTTCTTGCGTATTCTGATTACCACTCAGGTATTTTTTTTTTTTTTTTTGCTAATATATAGAAAATAGAAGAGAAACAGAAAAAAATAAGCACAATGGACATCAGCTGGGTATAACAGCCCTGTGTTTCTAATGCTTAGTCACTCTGCTTGTGCTGTGCTGACGAGGTCATAACAAGAAAGAAATATGTATATCCACAGCTAGTGGGGTTTGGCTTTATTGGCCTGAAATTGTCCATTAAAATGACAAAACAAGTCATGGGCATTCAGAATTGCCAATTAGCTGAAACACCTGATGTTCATCAGGATCATTTGCATATATCCCATGTGCCTCTGATACAAGAGGTTTGGGAGGTCACTCAGTGGAAGTTCTAGCTTTGCTGGAGTTTTCATTTTGTTTTTACTGATTGTTTTTTCAGTGACATTCTCACTCACCTATAGTAGTTAGTTAACTGTCTTTCTACACATTTAAAGAAGTCTGTAACCATAATGTAGTTAGGGAAAAAGTAACTGTCTTTTCCCGGTTTGGGGTCACCACAGCGGAACTCCAGTCCGCTAATGAGTGGGCAACTAATTGGCACACCCACACACTTACCTGCATATCTTTTAAATTCACTTGACCATGGGAAGGATGTGCAGACACCACACAGAGGGCACTCTTGCTGAGAATAAAACCGGGGAACCTCTTGCTGTGAGGTGAGCATGCTAACCACTGCACCACCGCAGTGCAGTGAGGTCAGATATGCTGCATGTGATAGTACCTTCTCACTCTGAAGTTTGAGTTACCCTACAAGTGTCACCACTGACACATAGGGTGTTTTTTTCAGCTTGTACATCACTTATGGATGGAAGCTGCACATCAAAGATGCAGAAGGTATATAATGGATGAAGAACAGGTGTTGCATATACTTAGGACTACACCATTTACAGATGACCTTTACTGACCACCATTGTAGATCATCACTACCCCACCAGTTTTTTAATGATTTCTAATCATGTGCATCGCTGTAACATCACTTAATAATCACTGGTGCTCAGTGATCAATAGCATGAGTAAAGATATACATTTTAACTCTAAGAAACATAATTGCTTATTTCTACAGATGCCATTGACTTTTTTCTTATACTCTTAATGGAAAACATTCTGAAAATTCAACATTTTTACATTTTTACCATCTTGCTTACTGTTTGTAACTTATTCAGGTCTCCTTCTGACTAACTTTCTTCTTGAAGATCATAATGTTCTTAGATACAGTGATTATTTTATTCAGAGAACAGTATAAAAGTTATTTCAAGAGAGTCTAGAATGCCTTCAGAGCAACGTGTACAACTTTTGCTGTGTTTTTTTACTGTGTACAATTATCTTCTGCTTTTTTTCCAAAATAGATGTAGACGTTTCATGTTTTTGTTTGTAACTAGTGTTAACATCTACTTTTGAAGAAATTATTTAACTCTAAGGTATGCAATATGCTGAATTGTATAATTTTGTCATCACAGTTCTATTGCCATGAAGATGCAGTGTCACAGTGTCAAGTGATTAGTACTTTCTAACTATAATTGGATTATATTAGAACATGACCTCCACCCACTGCACTACCTTGGATGGCCTATCAATGTATTGGAACCAGGCATGAGTATAACCAAGCAGCACTTATAACTGAGCAGGGCAGGTTTGCAGATGTGTATGTCTGCATTCAGGTCAGATTAGCTGGATGTTACCTGCAGAATGTGGAGAGCTTTAGGTTCACAAATATTAAAAAAATGAGCCTCCCATAAAAGATTGCCACTTAGAGCTCATTTCTTATTCCATAGGGTAGCAGATAAAGTAAGATAGTGGTGAACAGCTCCCCCTCAGGAAATAAGAGACTTCCCATGGGGTGGGAGGGGTGCTAACTGTCCATTAAGAAGAAAGAAATCAGAGGGCCACTAGGATATCTTGAAGGCAGGGCTTCATGGTGAGGTGAGTCAGAAAAGCTGGTCTGATGCATCAAATGAGCTCTCTAACTCACAGGAATGAAATGCATCTTTGCCTGTTTGGATACAGTCAAAGCAGGGATAGAGTACTTCAGAGTCTTTCTCACAGACCATGGATATAGTGTTTATTCAATGGAATCATCAAGAGAGTATGCAGTGGACTACTTCTTAGTCCACAATGAACAAGACCAAAACTTTGGGAAAGAATCTGGGCTTCATACCTTTGAAAAAAGATTAACTCCTCATACCAAAGAGCCTGAAATGTTGAGGTAGTCTAAGCTAAAGTGCTGACAGCCACCAGAGAAAATGATGGAAAGAAAAAGGAAGAGTTTTGTGGGGAAAATACTTCAAATGACAAAAAAATGCCATTGTAGACATTATTTCCCAGTTTGGGGTATAGCACCTTTATGAAAGCATTGCAGTGGAGGAAACCTGTAGAAAAAATGCAAGGCCCTGTTCACTGGTCCACAGACATTTCATCCACGAGATCAAAGAACGTCAAAGTGGTAGTTTTGGTCTTTGACTGTTGAACAGTCCAGAGCCTGTATCAAATAGATATGGGGTGTAAAGTCTGTTATTGTTTTGATAGTTGACTGGTTAGTTATTTTTTTTTTGCCTGAGTTTGAGTTTGAATATGTTTACTTGGATAACACCCTGATTTAAAAAAAAACTTTTTCAAATGTAGCTGGCGTTAAACATACTGACATATAGACAGACATTAGACATTTACAGATAGTAAAGTGTGACAAAGATACACACATCTTTACACACAGTATTTAATTTTAAAAATATTAACTACACATACTAAGGAAAGTGGCTAGACTGTGGGGTGATAACATCTACCAAAAATAATACATGACTATTTTCATATGTTTAGAGAAGTCACTGATGCCCAGCCTAAGGCCAGAGTATGAAAGCAAAGGTTACTGTTTTTTTAAGTCCTTTAAGGACTTTAAGGTTTGCAATGCTCAAAGTAGGAAGCATTAACACCTAGAACAAGAAGAATTGCTGCTAATCAGCTTCACTGATGTGAAAACCAGAAACCACTACAAACCTTAAAAATCCAAAAGGCTACATGGTAACACAATCCCAGGGATTTAAGGCTAGAAAAAAAAGAGTTTATGGTCCTGAATCAACAATTTGTCATTAGCTGAGACTAATTAATTAGGCACAAGTGAATCAGCTACTGGATTAGGAAGAAATATATTTGCTGTGGTCTAAGTGGTAAGCAAAATCACCTTTGGATGTTTCATTTGTTCCTTATTCCCACTGAAGTAAGTCTGTGTTGATCATTTCAATGAGTTCTTTTTGAGAAAGTAGATTATCCAGGGTCAGAAACTATAGGCTCTTAGGTATATATTAGAATAACGACCACCAGGGCCTTTATAAGCCTAACTGCAGTCCAGCACAATTGTGTCCCTATGTGTCATAAGGGGTTCGTAGGAGGGGGGTATGTTAGGATGTTTCCAGAGGTTATGTGGGGGGATATGTTAGTTTGGGCATTACTGTCTGCCTCTGTCAGTCATAAAGGGACAACTATTCAGCATATCAAATATGAGGAAATTTTAGTTCAGCTGTGTAACTGAAAAGATCTGTTGCCTCAAAAATTCTTGTTATCAGGAGAGAGTGGCAGCCCTCTCTTTGTACTCAATCTCTTAAAAGACTCCTCACTGGAAATCTGTGTCTAGTCTTTTGAGCCATGTTGAATCTCACCCTATTTGTTCTCCCATTCCTTATCAAAACTAATGGTACATCAAATACTTTGTTAAAGGAACTAAACCTTTATCAGTAGATAAATAAGACACTTAGGCTTTGCACCCATATTCCCCTGCTTCCAGGTTGTGCATAGCGTCTTTGTGTTGTGAAGTAGTGGAACATCTTTCAGTGACCCAGAGCAGAGTTTGTGTCCACAGCCACCAGAGTAAGGGATTACTGCATAACAAAAATGACAATTAACAATTATTTCCCCAGGTGGTTAGTGTTTTTTCAACAAAGGCAAGCTTTACCTTACAGCACAATACATAACTGCCATGCTGTTAGTGATGTTGACATGCTTTGTAAGTAATATACACAGACATTGTTTTCATCCTTCTATCTTCAGTAACTATTGTATAAAAACTAAAAGAAATCGGTAACTGATGTAGTTAAGGACTGTTTTACTCTAATGTATGCACTGACTGAATGTAGCCTGCTACCCTGCTTCAGAATCTCCTCTCATTGATGTCAGCATGATGCATCTACGGGTAACTTTCATCTGTGATGTTTGGATTGCCTAAGAAATGTCACCACTGACATGTAGAGTGTTTTATAATTCGTTTTTGCAGCTTGTACATCACTTATGGGCAGGAGCTGCACACCACAGCCATTCACTGATGACGCAGCAACAACATAATGGCTGAAGAAGAAGTTTTACATAAACTTAGGACTACTTGATTTCCATGTGATCTTTAATGAACAACAGTAGAGGGCATCACTGTCCCACCAGTTTTTGAATTGTTTCTAATCATGTGTGTTTGTGTAACATCAGACTGTAGTGATTGCAGTTCATTGATCCTGAACATGAACAACTGTCTGTAATATCTCTCTCAAAAAACTAAATGGCTTAGGTCTGCAGATGTGAATGACTTTTTCTTTCAATGGTAATGGAAAACATTTTAAAAATTCAGTATTAATGAAATAATTTTTATTACAGTCAGAAGAATGATGAACATTTTTGTACTTTTACCATCCTGTTTACTGTTTTTGTTTTGTAGTTAGTCGGGTCACACTCTGACTTTCTTCATTTGTGTCATAATGATATTAGGTACAGAGGTTCTTTTTTCAGAACAGTATATATGTTGTTTCAGGAGAGTCTAAAATGTCTTCAGAGCAACATATATAATGGTGGTGGTTGTTTCAGTTCTCTTAACCTTGTGCAGAGATCATCTTCCTCTTTACTTTCAAAACAGGTACAAATGTACCCATTTTTTCTTATAGTTAGTGCTAACAAATTCTTCTCTAGCAATTATTTAACTCTAATGGATTGAGTCTACTGAGCTGTAAAATTCTGTTTCTCCTACTTCAGTTGCCATGATGATACAGTTGCTACAAAGGCATTATCACATCAGTGCTTCATCATTATTAATGGATTATATGCTGTAGGTGGATTGGACACTCTAAATTGGCCCTAGGTGCGAGTGCGTGCATGTGTGTGCCTTCTGTGGAAGGTCGGGCACCGGGCTGGCAACTCGACACCGTAAAACTCCATTGTCAATCATGAGCAGACAGGTGATCCACTGTGGTGACCCCTAACTGGGAAAAGCCAAAAGAAGAAGAAGATTGGAGCAGCGCCTCCACCCACCTTAAGGGCCCAGATGGCCTCTAACTGCGCTTGAACCAGACAAACATGAGCCCAACTTTGGAACATTTATGTTGAAACTGAGCAGGGCAAGTGCAGGTATATATGTGACTGAATTCTGCTCAGACTACTAGGGCATTACCTACAAAAATGAGGAAAGCTTAGGTATGCACAAAGATTAAAACTGAGCGTTCAACAAAAGAAGGCTACCTTTAGCTCAAGTTTTATTTTATAGCCTGTACAAATAAAGTAAGGATGTTGTGAGCAGTTCCCTTTAGGAAGGAAGAGCTCTCCTATGGGGGTGATATGGGATACTAACTGTCTTGTACCTAGAATCAGGAACCATGAGAGACAATTCTTCAGCAAGGCAGATATCAGGAAATTCTGGTTCAGCTATGTAAGACCATCAGGTATGATCTTTTCTTTGCAGTAAGCTGAAGAAGGATAGGTGGCCTCATGATTGATTTCAGTGATGCTTTAGAGTTCAGTTCTACTGAAAGTGTTGGTATGAGACTGAATATTCTCTTTAGGACAAAGAGTTCACCCACCATAGATGCTAGTATCAGTCCCAGGAAGACACAGCCACTAGTTTTGAAAAGACTAATGAAATCCTGAATGTGAATGCTGACTAAGTGTTTGAGCCCAGAGAAGAGTGACCCCACCTGAATGATTTTCCCCTGAATGCTTCTTCACATAGGGGTGCTGTGCACTACACTAATCGTCAATGTAAAACCATTAAGCCCTTTATTAATATTAAGATAGTGGATAACTTTACCTTTTTTATTGGTCAGAATCTTTGCATAGGTCCCTGGACTTGGTAGCAATTTGGTCCCTACACACTGCAGTTTTTCCTTTTATGGCTGGGGAGCCTAGAAAGGTTAATATGAAGGAAGGATGGTGGCCTACCATTTGCTGGTGTGTTTATAAGAAATGTTTTTTAAATTGTATTGTCATTGGTGTTTCATAAATGACTAGACATTCAGGGGAACCAATAAGAAACAAAAGGGATTCACTTAAGGATGAGAAACAGAGGCAGGGGTCTGCTTCTTTGGTGCTCTTGCCATCTTCACAGACTTTAAGAAAGCAGCATAGCAGGACATCATTCTTTTTTTGAGAAAGATAATCATCCCAAAGTAAAACATGATTGGCATTTTGTCAAAGACACAACTGGGGGAAGTAGCCTGCATAAAGGAGGCCAGCACAAAATGGTAAGTTGACGCCTGCAGTTATATGAGTGGAGAGATGTAACAGTGTACTGTGAAGACACATTTGTGTTGGAAAGCTGAACCAGTATAGGGCTGTTGCCATTTGTTCCTCTCAGGCTGAAACAAAAGATATTTATGTACTTTAAGTATACTTTTATTTTTTCCTTTATTCTTTGTTGACTTGGGTGGTCCGACTAGGCTAGTGACCTCTTTTCAGGAGAGACCCAAGGTGGTATTTATACCACCAATGAAAATTTGGCCAGGGCATCAGGGAAACTTCCCCTACTCTTTTTGACAGGTGCCATTGGATCTTTTACACCCACCAGAGCTACCATCCACTCAAGCAGATGGGGCCTTAGTTTAATGTCTCATCCAAAGGACAACACACTCAGAAGTTTATCACCCCCTTACGCTGCACTGCAGTGTCAGCTATTGATATACCTGGTGTGGGAGTAGAACCCACTTCCTTCTGCACCAAAGGGACAAAAAATGTACTGCCATGTAATTTTATTTTGTTGCTATACCTCTTTCTACTTTAGACTAATATCATCATGGGGGTTACAATCAATATGTCATACATGTGTAGCTTTAAAACTGTTGTATTTTACATTGCTACTGTGTATTAGTGATGCTTATGTTCTACTGCCTGACTATGTTGCTTGTCAGTGATGCATATATTCTGCTGTTTGTTGTATTCTAGTTGTAACAATATCTATATTCTAATGTCTGCTTTCTTCATTGCATCACCTTTGTGGTCTAGCTCATGGCTGAAAAGGGTCCTTTGACTAGTTCATTTATATGCACTTATATAGTTATCAAAAGAAGATAAACAAACCATAGAGCTATTAGCCTTTAAAGGCAGTATAGCTTAGTCTTATTCAATTTTTAATGTATACATAAAAATCTGCTCTTCATAATCTCTGTGCTTTCTTTGACTCCTGATGGGCGGATGACATACTGAACAACAATGATACCAGAGAGTGTATGATCACAACAGTTGAAGTTGTAGTTTTGAAATCAATGGACATAAAATTAATACACAGATTAAGCACTGTATGGCAATGATTCTTAAGATTAAGCACTATGAGAAAGTGATTCTTCCTAAAACCTGAAGTCAATCTAAATTAATAAGCTGTATTAACAATTATATCACAGTACTCATTTTCTACTTGTATGTCCTCAGAGTCATGACTTGTTTAGCTGTAACTGCCTTCTGAATTTTGTTTAATTTCTTAGGGCTATATATAAAATGAGGACCTGTTGTAGTGAACTGGAATGTAAAATGTTTATGTCCCAATACTGAGTAATATCATTGTGAAATTATTGGATCCAATGTTGTTTATATACAACTGATTCAAACTTTGGGTTATGGGATCTGACTGGATCCAACCTCGGCACCTTTTAGAAACTGTGGCACACATATAATATACCTATGAACCAGAGCTCTGACTCCTCCCCTACCCATAATTCCATATGTTCCCTAAGAATACCTCACATCTCATTTGCTGCCTGATCAGAATGATATGGTATATGAGAGCTCTGACATTTAGTAAAATAAGAGCATTTCCTGTCTCTCTTTTCATACCTGTTTTCCTCCCCAATATAAAAAAAAAGTTTACAATAGATATTTCTTTAGCTATCTTCCTAAAATTACTTATAGTATTCCTATTGGGATTTTCTATTCTGTTTGCCACATTATGAACCTTAATTGTAATCCTTTTCCAGGACTGTATCATGTTGTTTACTTCCCAGTGATGGTGAACAAGGTTCCCAGGTTCTACAAGTGTTTGGCCTGTGACCACAAAATCCCCATGTAGGACCCTCATTCAGTATATGTCTATTGCCTGGGGGCAGCTTATTTGTATTCTGATTGGGGGGTGCTTCCTTTGGTGCAAGAGCACTGCAAGATCATAGGGAAAATTAATATTGAAGGGGCTGCTCCCCACCCTAGAGGGTTGTGGCACAGTCGTCATCTTCACAATCTTCTTCTCCAGCAAACAAATTAAATAAACTCAGGTGAACCAAAGGTAAAGAAAAGAAGGATAAACCTTAGGAGAAAGACAATACCAGTTGTCCTGCTAGACAGGGGTCCAGGGAAGTAAATATTGTGAGAAGAAATAGCCAGGGAGTTGTTATGGGTAGGCTTGTACAGGCCCTAGGGCCGATAGCCTACTACCAACCTATGAACCTATGAGAAGAAGATAAGGTCCACAAATGGTCTCTGGATCAAACAGAGTTCTTGGGTCTGGTACCTAAAGCACTGAGACAATTAGATCTGACAGTCATTCAGGTCCATTCTCCAATGCCTCCTACCCATGTCTCGCAGTAGCTGGTGAATCCTAGGTTCCATTCCCCTTTCTTGCAAGACAAGCCACCACCTTTGAAGACTTCATCTTTGAGGTCTTTCTATACTGATAGGAGCCTTATTGAAGTGGACATCAACAAAATAATGCAGAGGTTTCTCCAGATGCAGATTCAAATGGAGCTCCTACCAGTGCTGTCCCCATCAACTATCCCAGGTACAAGCAAATCTATCCCTCAACTGGTTTCTCCAATTCCAATCTGACCTTAGAATCTAGCACCCATGGGCTTGAGCCTTCCCAAAGCACCTATATCAGAACAGGCAGTCGTCTCAACTTCAGTGCTGTCCCTTATTCACTCAACACCGATTTTGTTAGATCAGGATATGTTTCAAACCCGAGAATCCAGGGGTTGAGTTGACTTCAAAGCTTTTGGATCCATTTCTTCCTTTTGGGTTCTCAGCATCCAATAACATGGCACTGTTGTCAGCACTGTAACTGGGGAAGGTCAGAGCAGAAGGTGTTCTTCCTTTCTCCCTTTCAGATTGGAGGAGTGTTGCTTCAGCTCCAATTGCAGCCTCAGTTTATAGACATTTGAAAAGGTTATCATCAGACGTAGAGAAGAGGAGGTGTCTGTCTTGCACTCATTTCCTACCCAACCCATATTTGATATGGTTTCTGACTCCGCACATCCAGATTGACTGGGACAGTTTGCCTCACTGAACTCTGGGGTGCTTGATATGTGAGTTCCCAGTCTGATTATAACCCTTCCCCAGAACCCCAAATGAGGCAGGATCCTAGGAAAAAGATATGTGAAAGGAGACATTTGAACTCTGCCCCAGAGTCAGTGACAGAAGACACAGACTTGGGTAATGGTGAAGAGTCCTCATAATCCCCTCTGGAAGACATCACATTCTGTGATATTCTAGAACTGATAAAACAATGAGGGAGTTGATCTGCTGATGTACTCTCACTGGAGTAGTCTGTGCTTGAGGCTGACTCTTTTACCTCTTGGGTGTTGTCATCCACTGATGACCTCATAGATCTGGTAGCACAGTGAGCATGGAAGCATCCTGATGTTGTGGAGCCAGTTCCAAGAAAGCCAGACAAGAGCTTGGTCTCCCCAAAAACAGAACATGCTAAAACGAAGGTCCCCAGTTGATGCCATGGTTATGGCAGCAGCCACAAAAATGAGCTATCAGAGGAGTGTACATCTGTCCATCCCCCTAAAAGAAATTCCAAGTTGATGGACAATTTTGGCAAATGGACTTATATGTCAGTGACTTTTGCACTTAGAGTGCTGCCTTGCCCATATGACACACTGCCAAAGGGACCTGAACAAAGAGCTCATCAAGTCCCTCTCTGGTAACTTACCTGCAGACATCCAGATATCATTTGATTCCCAATTGTTTGCCCTACAATTGATGTCCAACGTATCCATGCATCTGCTTTCTATTTCAGCTGATGGTACAGCTAGAGCAGCAGGCACCAGCACTGCCATCTGCTACCACACTTGCAAGCGATTATGCAACTTTGCAGAAGACTTCAAGATGTCCTTCATTAATGCCCCTTTTGATGGCTTGACTCTTCAAACCGAAGGTTAAAGGGAAGATCATCAGGACTGAACAAGAGGGTAAGACCCTGTCTGCCACTGGACTCCACTTCTCCACCCCTCAAGTGACCGTTTTTAGCAGACTAAAAGAGGAGGGGGGAGGAGATGTAGTTTTACCATGATGCTCCTGCGGACAGACCACCTGCCAAGGCAAAAGTAAGAGCAATCTCAACTGATGTTACACTGGGGGCAAATGTGGACGACAGAATAAATGATTTTGCAGTCCTTTCACTGAAAAATTCTATCAGTGCTCCTGAAGGGTTGCCCGACCGTAGTGCAACAATCAGGGGCACTTATCTGTACAGCCTCAAGCCTGGCAGGCCATGACACAAGATATATGGGTGCAGAGGACAATCACCAGAGGGTATATTATTCTCTTTGTTCCCCCTCCTCAGGAAAAAGAGAAGAATTCCTGATGTACCACCCAGTCAAATGGAATCCACAGTAACAGAAGTAAAAATAAAAGAAGCTGCTAGAAAAAAATTCATCCAGCAGGTAATGCCGCCCAACTAGATAGGATCTAGAGCCTATTCCATGTTTTTTATAGGTTCATAGGTGTGTACTAGGCTAATGGCCCTGAAGCCTTAATAAGCCTAGCCCATAGAAGTGCCCTGGCATCATGCCGCCCGATGTTAGTTCCCAGTGCATCTATCAAGTAGAGACACTAGAGTGATCCCCGGGGTGAACTTTCTATTACCCATTCACTCATCAAGGTTTCTCTTGATGAGTGACAGCAAGGTGCTCTGCTTGACATGTATGAGAAGTCTATTCCAAAGCATGGGCAGTCTCTGGGTGAGAAACCTGTCCCACCAGCATGTTCTGTTGATTGTGGTAATGAGGTCAAGGTCTCTGGAGCATGTGATGCGGAGGGACTGGGATTTCTTTAAATGCAGCATTTCTAACAGAACTGAGTCAGATGCGTCTATATCACGTTATTGAAAGTTTACTTAATCTAATCAATAAAGGTCGAACTTTATTGATCGATTAAGTAAAACATGAAATAATGTGAAAAAAAAATTAAAAAATAAATAAATAAATGTCGTAGGCAGGGGGCAAGCCCCCCTGCACCCTGCACAACCCCCTACTTAAATATACCAACTCCGAAACCGCACTGCATTGAGGTAAACAGAAATCTCCCCTTACGGAGATTTCCATTTACTTGCACGATGTTCTTCACTTTCGATATTGTCGTGCCGACAATATCAGACTTGATATTGTCAGCTTACGACAATGTGAAGTAGACCTGGGTGAGACATGGCTTTGTAAGTCAAGCAGCGATTGCCTCTAAGTAGGTAATATGAGACAGAGAACAGCTGGAGTCTTTTGAGCCTGTCCATGTAGGACATGTGTTTAATGCCTAGAATCCTCTTCGTGAGGTACTTCTGTGGCCTCTCCAGCTGTTGCAGGTGTCTAGTGAGGTACATGCCAAATGGGGCATTATATTCAATGATTGGTCTAATGAGGGAAGAGTAGAGAGAGATGATGACCTCTTTCTTCCTGGATGCAAAACCCTTGGTAATGAGATGTGCCATGTAGAAGGAGTTTCTGACCAAAGTGGCAATGCGGTGGTCGAAAAAGAGGTTGCTGTTAACCTGCATCCCTAGATCTCTTATAGCACCTTCAGTGTTCAGTGGGCTCCCATTGATGTGGTAATTAGTGCAAACTGAGTTTTTACCAAAGGGGATGACGATGCATTTTTTGGCGTTAAGCTTAAGGCCATGGTTTCAACATCAGTCATTGGTCTCAGTGAGGACTTTCTGTAGGATATCTGCATCACTTGGGAAGTTAATAATGAATGACTCCCAGCATGAAGTCATCTGGGAACTTGGTCAGCCAGAATCCCTTTGTGTTGGCCTGGACTTCTGAGAAGTAGATGCTGAACAGGAGATGACCCAGGACCGATCCCTGTGGGACTCCACTCATAACTGGTCAGCAGTCTGGCTTGGAGTCCCCTACTTTCACACTGTGTTCTATCTGTGAGCCAATTTGCAACTCAGCTAGTGATAGGGTCTATATTACACCATTGAATGCTTAAAAAAGTGAACGATGATTAATCAACCCCATGTAAGCGAAAGCTTACAATGTCGAAACCTCAGAGCAGCGATTTTTTTCCAAGGGAAAAAAAAATCGCTGTTCCAAAAAAATAAATAAAAACTTTAAAACATTACATAAAGTGGGGGGCTTCACCCCCACACCCCCCGACATGGGAAGATGTGCCCCCACACTCCCCTACTTAAATATACCAACTTCGAGATTGCACTACAGTGCCGAAAATGGCAAAGTAGCGAAAGCGGCCAAGCAAATTCTTTCCCAGGTAAAGAATTCACTTAAAAGCCGCTTTGCTATTTTGCCTTTTCATTCTTTTATGTTCGATCAAGATGCATTCAACAGAATGTGCCTGCGATCACATAATAGGAACCCCTAGTGATATAGGGGTCTATGCCTAGTTTGGTGAGTTTATCAATAATATGTGAGTGAGGAATGGGAATCAAAGGCCTTGGCCAGTTCGAGGTAGGCTATATGCACTGCCTCACCTTCATCCACAGCCCTGGTGACTGACTTAAAGAAGTCAACCAGATTGAGTAAGCATGATCTCCCTTTCACAAAGCCAAATGGCATGGTGTCTAGAGTTTGGAGATTTCCTATATCTTTGTTAATCAGGTCCATGATGATGCACTCCGTAGTTTTACATATCAGACTTGTCAGGCTAATGGGGTGATAAGTCCCAGGGTTTGTAGTCGCTCCCCCTTTATGGAGAGAGATGAGTGTAACAGTGCTCCATTCAGTAGGGAGAAAGCCTGAGGTGAGATTGTGACTGAACAGGGCACACAGATGTGGTGCCAGTTCACTTTGTAGTTCATGTAGAACACAGCTAGGGATATTATCGGGTCCCCTGGAAGCTGTATTCTTTGCCTTGGTCAATGCAGCTATAACCTGTGCTGCAGTAATGCTGGGTATCTGGCATTCTTCTGGTATTGCGATTGGTCCTTTGGGGGGAGGGGGTACATTTGGCACTGAATCTGTCGGCCAGTTTGTTGGCAATATCTGTTGGGTCAGTATAGGAGGTACCATTGTGCAGTAACTCAGAGCAAATCTGGGTATTGTTGTGGAGGTTCTTGATATAGCTATAGAAGGCTTTGTGATTGTTTTTAAGTGTCTGTCGCAATTCTGCCTTCATAGCTGGATTTGATGAGGGATCTCAACTTTTTGTTGAGGCTAATAAGGAAGTTTTTCCAGTATTGGGACTTCACCTTTTTCTGCAACAGTTTCTTCCTTCTGTGTAAAGTTTATTAATGGCAGGGGACCACCAGATTGGATTCCTTTTTTGGAGGAGAGCATCTTGGTTCTGTTGGGTATGGCTAGTTCCATGCATTTATATACATGTTCGTACAGTGCACTGGTGTATGATTTGGCAGTCATGCAGCTATTTTCCATTGGCATGGGTGCTGTGAAGTTAGCCACCTCTGTTTTTAGGAGTCCAAAGTCAGCTTTGGAGAGGTTTTTCAAGGCGGTTACCTTTGTGGGGGGTGTGGGGTGAGATGTGGATTTCCATGGTGATAAGTTTATGGTCGAATCTGACCAGGGAGGGATTGACTACTGGTGTAGAGCAATGGTCGCACATGTTAGTATTAACCAGGTTAAGGATGTTGTTTCCTCTAGTGGGGGTCAGAATGAGCTGGTCCAGGGCATTGGAACTGATGAATTCCAGGAAGTGTTGGGCAGTGTATTGGTGCTTGAGTAGTTTTCCCATTTGATGGAGGGGTAGTTGAAGTCTCCTAGTAAGAGAGTGTTAGGTTGGACCTTGATAGATTCCAGGGTGCTTAGGAATGTGGAGTGAGCATCTAGGGACATGGTTGGGGACCTATAGCAGGCTATGACCTGGATCACAGTCTTACCCAATGTTAGTTGTACCTGAAGTATCTGAGATGCATTATGCTGGGCTACTAGTCTGGAGGTGTGTGCATCCTTTATGAATATGGAGACACCACTGCCTTTGGAACTTTGGTCCATGTTTCAGGGCCAAAAGGTGTGGAATGAGTTATAGCCTGGTAGCACAGGGGTGCTTTCTGCCACTTGAAACCAAGTCTGTTACAGCACAAATGTCAATGTTCTCCATTTTGAGGAGTGCTTCAAGCGAGTGCATCTTGAGATTTAGACTTCTAGCATTGAGCAGCATGACCCTCAGATTGCATTTATTTATAGCTGTTATGGTGGTAATTTGGTCTTTGGAACACTGCCTAAATAAAGGCACTATAGGAGTGGCAAGAGCCTTACCAGTACCCAGAAACCCAGGGGAGACAGATGCAGGCCATCTCTGGCAAAGCATCGAGGTCTATCAGTCATGTCAGCCCAAGCAGACAGATACTGGATCCCCTTAGAATGACACCAGAAACAGCCAATTGTTGAAGTCAATCATGTTTTGTTTGCACTGTGGTAGGATACTGCTCAGGGCTAGCGTCATACATGCCTGGACCACATAATCCAAGAGCTCCACCATGTCTCTTTTCATGTAGTCCAGGGAGGTGCATCTCAGGTCATTCACACCCACATGGACAATGACAGTGTCATACTTGTACCTGTTATAGAGTGACGTGAGTGCATGTGTTATGTGTCGGATTCTGGCACCTGATAGACAGCTGACTGTTACCTTCTCTTTAGTCAAGCTAGTGAGTGGGACATCTGTGTGTCTCACTATTGAGTCATTTATGATTAGTGTATTGAGCAAGGTGTTTAGACTTAGGGGCTTAGGTTGAGGGGCACACTGTGGAGGTGAGCTATGTGTCTTGTGGTTTGTGCTGTGTTGTGGTGATTGAGTCTGTTTCTGTGTTGGTGGTCTCTGCTGTTTGGGTCAATTTCTATTGAGAGCCTCTGTGACGGTGAGTGTGTGGTTTGTGTTTTTATGTGAGAGCTGTGATAGTGGGTGTTCTGGAGGGCTATGTTTTCCATGTGGTGTAGTGCAGGTGTTGACCTTCTCCTCTTGACCAGCTAGTCTGGTCTTGGCTGGAGAGTGCATGGCTTCCAATTTGGTGATATAAGTGCACCTCTCACAAGTCTGAGTGTTGGAAGGTAAGAGGAGACGGTTGTCTGTGTACATGAGGCAGTTCCAAAGAAAACTGGGGATATCAAGCCAATGCTGAATTTGAACTACCTCAGTCAGTTTGTAGAACTGATGAAGTTCCAAATGGTCATGGTTCAGTCCATTCTTCCTCTTCTGAGAAAGGAAGACTAGATATGCTCCATGGATCTTCATGATGCCAACTATCATGTCAAGATAGTTGGGCAGTCCAAGATGGTTCTCTGTTTCTAGCTGGGAGCCATTCATTTTCAGTTCAGGGCACTCCCCCTTTGGTCTCACCATAGCCCCACCCTGGGTGTTCACCAAATGCATGTCAGTGTTAGCAGCATATCTCAGACTGTGGAGGTTCTGGGTGCTCCCTTACTTAAATGATTGACTCCTCACTGCTCCAACCAGAGGTCTTCTAGTCCAATAGTAGGACTTCTTGCTGCAGCTTGCCCACAGTTGAGAATTACAGTCAACCAGTTAAAGAGTCACATGACCCCTACAAAACAAAGTTCACTGGATGCCACATGGGTATGATGAGTTAAATAGAAAAGCTTCCAAAGTCCAGAGCATCATCCCTGTATCAGATGGCTTTTCAGGTACTTCACCACCCCTCTCCTCCTGCAAAAATCATTCTCAGGCTGCTAGGCTTAATGGCCTCTTTGAGCACACTAGTTCCCCTATCAAGATATTACATGAGTGTTCTTTAGTGCCTCCTGTTGGCTCATTACCTCCCCGAGGGTGTGCTCTCTATCCAGACAGACAATATTACAGTAGTCTGGTACAAAAACAAGCAAGAGGGAACCTGCACATATCCAATTTGCCAGGATTCCAGGAGAGTGTGGCAGTGGGCAATGTCTTCCCATCACTTTTTCATAGCAATACATATTCCAGGGGCTACCAGTGTTCTAGCGGACAGGATGAGCAGGTCCATTTTTTTGCCAAATGAGTGGTGCCTTAATAAGACTGTAGCAATGAAAATCTTCAATCACTGGGGCTAACCTTGTTGCACTGTTTTTATTTCATACCTAAACAATTATTGCATCAGTTACTTTGCCCTGATCCCTCCACAGGGTCAATCAATGAGGGATGCTGTGGTCTACAGTTGACCACTGGGTCTTCTGTATGCCTTTTCCCTCCATACAGTTGATAACAAAATTTATTCAGAAAGCCAGAAGGTGCAAGACCAGAGTAATCCTCTTTACCCCCTTTTCTCCCATTCAAATCTGGTTCACCTTTCAATGGCCTGATCTAGTACATCCACCCTGGATGTTGGACTACCGTTCATATCTCCTGAGTCACCCAGATCTAAAGACACTGAAGGTGACCACATGGTTCCTGAAATTCTAAAGGTGGCCAGAGATGCCAGGATATCTGGTCCAATGGGCCATGTATTATCAGCTTCATGAAAGCCAGATATAAGAAAAGTTTATCTTAGCAATTGCAAAAGGTTTACCACCTTGGTATATTCTAAGGGGATATATCTTTTTTTCAGCATCTCTTCCATCTATTCTTGAATTTTTGTCAGATCACTTCCAAAAAGCTTTCAGTTTTTTAACCATCAAAGTTCAGCTAACAGCCATTTCTAATTTCCACATTGGACATAATCAAATTCCCATTGCTTTATTAATGATTTCAACAGCTTTTCTGAAGGGGCATTCCTGTTGAGATCCCTGTTGAGACCCCCCTTGTTAGAGATCCAGTTCCTCTGTGGTATATTACTATCATGCTTAAGACCTTAGCTTAAGCTCCTCCCAAGCCTGCAGCCCCAGTGGATTTAAAATTTCTGTCTTGGAAAGCCCTCTTCTTGGTGGCTGTTATTCTGCAAGGAGGATTTCCGAATTTCAAATATTGTCCTGTAAACCTCCATATATGGTCTTCCATAAAGACAAGATGCCTTTCAAAATGAATCCCAGTTTTCGGGGATGACATCCTAAATAAACCTCAGTCAGACTATTAATCTGCCAACAGTAATCTTCCCGTAATTTTCTAACAGAGGAGAGCATAGTTTACATTTACTAGATGTTCATAGACAAATCAGATTTTATGTACACAGGACTGAGTATGTTAGAAAACCTGATTAGTTGCTGCTTTCTCTAAAGCAAAAGTCGGCCAAAATGCGTTGAAAGTTGCTCTTTCTATGTGACTCTCAGAATATACAATGTTTTAGTACAAAACACTGGGACTAACCTTACATAACAAGCCAAATGCTCAATCGGTTAAGGCAGTAACTACATCTACTGCCTTTATGGGCAAAGTTCCTATTGACAAGATTTGTGCTGCAACTCCTTGGTCTACTGTTCACTCATTTGTGTCTCACTACCAGCTGGCTGTACAGTCTAGATCACATACATCCTTGGATTCCATCATTCTCAGGAATATCCTTCCTTGATATGTCCTAGGTGTTTTGGTAGCTTGGGAATCTGTCCCAAAGGTTGAATCAGAAAAAAACAGACAACATTGGATCTGAAAGTTATGTACTTACCTTAATGCTAGATCCGTGTTGTCTTGTTTTCATCTGGTTCAACATCCCACCCTCCATACCCCTTCCGAAATTGTCACCTGGTACTCTTTTTGAACATATAAACCTCTCCAGGGGCCTTGTCCATGAACAGTTTTTGATTGATTTTCTTAGACCTTATAGGCTAGCCGGTTTATGCTGATTGTTGAATAATTTTATGTTTAGAAGCAGGCAAACTCAGTCTGAGGTATTTTGTGGGAACAAAGAGAATTATTGGTTGGGGGGGGGGGGGGTCAGAGCTCTATATCCACAGCTTCAAGGCTGAATCAGATGAAAACAAAACAATACAGATCTAACATTGTGGTAACTATACATCTTTTGTATATGATAACTTGACAAAGGCTTTTGTGTTCCTTTTATCTCAGATTTACTGTTCTCCACAGGAAGCTATAGAATAAATAGAAAAACAAAACAGGTCTTCATGAGGCATCTACTTTTATGTTACTTTCTTAACAAAACCAATGTTTGAGATCTGCAGACCATACATTTTTTGTTGGATGCCATGCCCTTAAGTGATGCTCTCTCTTGTCTGTCAGTAAAGCACATTGTTTTGTGGGGTGAGTTGTGTCCAGCATGTTACATATTTCCTTTATATAGCTTGGTGTACAATAAGTGCAGTTTGCTACTTATTTTCTTAATGACCAAACGTGGAGTTTCACTGCCACGTCAGTTTTTGAGGTATGTATAATAATGTGCATGTCTAACTTCAGATTATGCCATTACATGGAGTACTTTGAGTATCTGTCCTTTGTCTAATTCTCTTCTGGCTTTCTAAATGGTTTAACTCAAGATCTCCCTTCCCTCAATGTAGCAATGTCATCAGATGACTTGCAATCAAATTAAAATACCATTCCCTTACAAACTAAAGTATAAAAAATTATAGCATTATGGAAATGGATTTTTAAAAATCAGCTTACTATAGACACCAAAAAAACTGCCTGTATAAATTGTATTACTAATATTTAAAAAAAACTGCCTGCATAATTTTTAGTACTAATATAAAAAAAACTTCATCAGCCTTGTCAGATCAGCCTAATTGTCCCACTAGGTAAGCCTATTTCACAAAATTGGTACCTTGGGCTTAAACCTAGATCTAGTACTATCATTTCAGCAAAATACTGAGCTTATAATGAATAAAGTTCTTATACAACTGAAACACTATTACAAAACAATAAATCTGTTATCTCCTGAATTCAGGTTGGCGATTGCCAAAATGTTTTTATTTCCAAACTAGAATGTGCTCTGTGAATTTTTGCTTGCACTCATCCACTGATACAACAGTACTAGTAGTCATTATCAGTAGCATCTCCCACTTTTTAACTTCCAGAGATCTCAAAAGTAAACACTGCTTTTTTCTTGATAAAGTTAATAGGCTCTGTGTAACTGCATATGCTGCCTTTCTCTTGTCTACCTTTCTGTTCAGACTAGTTGTCTCTGTTCAGACTAGTTGTCTGTTCAGTGTAGCTGTCATCATCAACCCTTTCTTTCCCATTTCTATATGGAGATGAGGTGTGAGATCAACATTAGTCAGTGTGACCAAAGCATCTAGAGCCAGTGCCTACACCTCTGAAAATGCCCACCACTCCCTTCAAAGTGATAGCCAAAGCCACTACCTACCCAATTAAAGACACTACTGATGAAGTCGTTTCACTTAAAAGGTACACTCCCATCACATCTGTAGCTGGAGAAGATGCATTCTTTAAAATGGTTCCCAATTACTGGAATAACCTACTAATAGAAAGGAGAAAGGAACAAACATTTCTAACTTATCTAATCTTCCAAGAAAAAGTAAAAAAAAAAAAAAAAAACATGACTGCAGTGCTTGTCTTTCTGTCAAAATGTTACTATTGCATACTTGCAAATAAACTAATATATTTGTGTGACTTTGGTAATATGTATCTATAAATCAGTTATCCTTCTTATTATTCATACTGATGCTGTTAGCACAGCCTGCTGGTAGAAGGCCTTTGGGTCAACTCATCCACCAGGCTACCTAGCAAATAAATAAAAATAATACTAACAGCTAATGAATGATCAAAATGTGAAAAAGATTTCTAATACATCTCAACCAGAACATGGTCTTATGTCTATATCCATGATTTTTTTTTTCTTTCTTTAATAATGAAAAAAACATTCTGCAAGTTTGGTGTAAATTAGATAAAGTAGCTGAGTGCTAAACATTTTCTCAAGTTTTATCATCCTAATTATTGTTCTTGTTCTGAAGCTTTCAGGTCACCTGCTGATCGGCTTTCTTCCACATTAATGTTAGACAGCAGAGTAATTTTAAGAGCACACTATATGTATTGTTGCAAGAGAGACAAAAACTCTTAAGGACACCTGTAACTCCAGCAGTATTTTACTTACCTTGTGTAGATTTCTTCATCTTCCACATTATTCCTCACAAAACAAGAACACAAGAGGCCCATTTTCACTTGTTGCTGCTAGTATTGCAATATTTCATGTATAAATTATTAGAAATTATTTAACTCTGAGATATGAATCCTGAAGAGTTCTAGAATTCTGTCATCCCGTTATGTCACAGATATCATTATGTGATGTGATAGCCATACACGGTGTATATTAAACATTTAAAGGTATACTGCACATATTAAGAGTGAATTATGTAGTCAGTGGAAGATAAGCACATTATGGTTCTCCTGCTCTTTCTGATAGTCCCTACCTGCAGGAAAACATGGTAGTCTTAGGTAGCCAACAGTTTAGTTCAGTGCATCATCATAAGAATTCTTCTCTTTCTGATCCATATAGTCAGAACCATCACAGTTACTGTTTCCATAACCTTAAAAAGCCAGACCCATACAGTTGTTAGACTTGCAATGGAGAAAAGTACATATTTTACTAGCTTTGCCACCTATCTGTGTTTTTTCCAGACTGTCTGGAAAGCAATCCAATTGTCCAGCAGTCTAGGAAACACTGCATAAACTCTAGTTTTCTGATCAAAAAAAAGAAACAGACTATTGGAGCTTTTCAAATTAGCAGATTTACTATGCTTTTTTACAGAGAAACAGTAAATCAGCAGAAAGAAGGCATCATGAGTGGAAAAAAAGAGATGCTCCTCATCATCTGACATTATGATGATAATGTCACAAAATAGGCAGAAAGTGGGCAGGACAGGGGAGGAGATGAGTTGGGGTATGGGAAGTGCAAGGGGTGTGGCCTTGGTCCAGTTTTAGTCATAACGAAAGATGGCAACCCTAATTGCATAAGTAGAGTTGCCACCTATCCGTTTATTTCTGGATTATCTGGAAATCAAACTGATTGTCTGGTAGTTCATAGGTTCATAGGTTCATAGGTTGGTACTAGACTATCAGCCCTAGGGCCTATACAAGCCTAGCCATAGCAATTCCCTGGCTATTTCTTCCCAGTCTGGAAAACACTGTACAAACTCTGGTATTCTGTTTTAGAAAAAGAAACAGACTATCAGAGTTTGTTAAATCGGCAGATTTTCTATGCTTTTTTACACAAAAGCATAGTAAATCAGCAAACAGAAGGCAAAGAACAGGAAAAAAATAAAGCGTTCTTCACCATCTGTCATGACGATGATGTCATGAAATGGGCAGAAAGTGGGTGGGAAGGAGATAAGTAGGGGTTATGGGAGGTGCAAGGGTTGAGGCATTGGTCTGGTTTTAGCCACAGTGAATGGTGGCAACCCTTTTTGTAAGACTTTCAGAATCCCATCCATTATGCCTGCTTACTAATTATGGGATTTAAATGTTTCAGTGTAACTTACACAACAGTAGGACTTGCTGTCAAAAGGGAAGCTACGTTACAAAAACTAAGTATTCAAGAGACACTAGCAGCCATTAACAAGGAAAAAAGGTGAAAAGTGCATCCCCTGGTGTTTTACTGGCAGACATAAAACATTTAAGGTATAGACTGCGTTCCCCTGCCAATATTGTTGAAAATATGGCTCCAGATATTTCCTGTTCAGCTCTAAAGGTTGTGCTTGCCTGTTTTTATACTTAAAATAATAACTAATTTTGATATTAGAAGTTGTTTGAATGCATCCAAAGTTCTTAGAGGACTGGTTTGCCAAAATAAAAGTAAAGTCTCCTGATCTTTAAGAAGCAGCTACACCTTTAACATAGAAGATAGGAAAGACCTAAAATTAGCAAAAAAAGCTATTGAACTTATAAGACTACTGGATCAATACATGGAATGAGCCATTGCATTAACGTTTTATATATATCTATATATATATATATATATTTATATATATATATATATATATATATATATATATATATATATATATATTTAGGATTAATCATCCAGTTTCTAAAGTCTATTTGGGGATAGGCATATTGCTGTTTCCTTACTCAGAGTATTAAAACAAGGACACAACATGAAATAAGCTATTGAGCTCAGTGTCTAGACAGTGTCTATGTTTGTAACAAAGATTTGCAGTTTTGAAACTTATGTCTGAAGAAGTGTACTATTCCACTGATCACATAGTTCAAACTAGGTCAGATCATGAAATACATTGTTAAGTTCAGACCATTTTTGTGTCAGAAGTATCCATCTGTAGTTAAAGGTTTTGTTTGAGCTGGGGGTTGGTATGGCCTTCTCAGCATCTAAAAATAATGTCAGAACATAATAAAAGCTAATGAAATAAAGTTTTACGCAATCTCTGTGACTGAAATATTTATTTGTAGTTTATATATCCATATCTATATCTATATCTGTATCTATATCATCTATAGATATATATATATATATATATATATATATATATATATATATATACATATATATATATACACACACACACACACACACATATATATATATATATATATATATATATATATATATATATATATATATATATATATGTATATACACATATATGTCTATCATCAAACATCGAACATTCAGAGTACCGACCATCAAAAGAATGATAATTTTAATTCTAATCTAAGATGATCAAAAACAATAAAAATTAAATGTCATTTTTTTTCATGGAGCAACCCCCTCCCTGACACCCTATGATAATTATGTATACCGAGTCCAAGATTGCATAACAAATTCCCTTACCCTGCTGCACCAAAAATTCCACTGAAAACAATGTATGAGCATTTATTGTTATTTACAACCTCAAAAAACATTAGCTCATATGAACATCTGAAGTTTCAGACTGCTGCTAGTTATATATAGGTGATTTGCCTACAGTTGGCAGACTAACACAAATGTCGACATCCTGAAGGTAAACTACTCTACATTATAACGGAAACATCAGCTTATCTGTATAGCCAACCAAATGCAGTCGACTAGACAGATGTCAACAAACATCCCTGTCAACCATACTAATGGAACTCAGATAGATACGCACGTGTGTATGTATATACATATATATATATATATATATATATATATATATATATATATATATATATATATATATATGCATAGCTTCTACCTGCTGTTAGCTGCTATTGAGAATATACCCTGCTTGTTGAAGGCAAAACATTCAGAAATTACTTAAAATATGACAGTCAAACTTTTTAAACTGCATACAGCATCTATTTTTAAGCACATAGACATGGACATACATTACTACCCAGTTATATAATGTCATATAGCCTCATAATCAGAATAAAATTAGTCAGACAACATCTCATTTGTAACTGAACTGATGTATGTTGAAGATCACCTCCCCTTAAACACAGTTCTTCATAATTGCTAATGTTTTTTCAAAAAACTTTTTTTGTTTTACTGAAGAAAAATTTAACATTGCAACACTCTCTGATGCTAACAATTAAATAATATAAATTGCAGACTAGAATACATTAATCATACCACTACCCAAGAAGTCTCAGCCAACAGGCCTAAAAGGCTATAGTCCAGTTGCTCTTAACTCCATGTTAATGAAGTGCTTTGAGCAGTTGATCAAGGACTATCTATCATCAAGCCTACCTGCAACACTGTATCTGCTCCAATTTGCTTATCGATCCAGTTGCTGCACAACAGATGCCATCTCATTAGCACTTCATGAATCCATGACACATCTGGAAAACAAGAACTGTTACATTCAGATGTTATTCATTGATTTCAACTCTGCCTTCAATATGGTCATTCCACAACATCTGATAGAGAAGCTGGTCATCCCCTTATATAACTGGATAATGGATTTGTTTATTGACAAACCCCAAAACATATGCATGGGTAAAAGCAACTCAAAGAGCATAACATTGAGCACCGGAGTCCCTCAAGGATATGTCTTGAGCCTGCTGTTATTCATCATGCAGACACACAACCGCATCACCAAGAACAGATTGAACCAGATTATGAAGTTCACAGATGGTACCACAGTTGTAGATCTTATCAGCACCTCATCACAAAAGGTTTCTCATCCAGAAAAAAAGAGGTCATTGTTCCTCTCTACTCATCACTCATTAGACCCATTATAGAGTACAACGATCCTTTTGGTATGTACCTCACAAGACATCTACAACAACTGGAAAGGTCACAGAAATGCCTCACAAAGAGGATTACTGGCCTCAAACAGATGCCCTACGCAGACCATCTCAAAAAGCTCCAGTTTTACTCCATCACATATCGTCTACTCAGAGGCGATCTCTGCCTAACATACAAAGCTATGTCAAACCCAGAGTTGTTAGACATGCTCCACTTAAAGAAATCCCAATCCCTGTGAGCTACACGCTCTAGGGACCTAAACCTAGTCACCACAATAAACAGAACATGCTGGAGGGATAGATTCCTGTCCCAGAGACTTCCCATACTCTGGAACAGACTATGTATCAATGTCAAACAGAGCTCCTCATTAGCACTCTTCAAGAAAAATCTTGACGATTGGATGGGAGATAGGAAATTCACCACGGGGATCACTTCTGTGGCTCTGCTTGACAGGGACACAGGAAAATAATTTTCTTGGGTGGCAAAAGCCAGGGTACATTTTTGGCTAGGCTTATATAGGCCCTAGGGCCGATAGCCTGGTACCCTCCTATGAACCTATGGTGATGAAACAGCTTACAGACAGGAGATGAACCACCTGATTGACTGGTGTGATATCAATAGCCTGGCTTTGAATGTAAATAAGATGAAAGAGTTAATAACGGACTTCAGGAGGAATCAGGAAACACATCATCCACTCAGAATTAAAGGAGAAACAGTGGAGAGGGTGAAGACCACCAAATTCCTGGGGGAGCACATCTGTGAGAAATGGTCATAGTCAACAAAAATAACTACATTGTCGAGAAGGCACAACAACGTCTACACTTCCTACAAAGGCTGAGGAAAGCAAACATTCCACCTTCTGTCCTCAAAGCCTTCTATAGAGGTACCATTGAAAGCACCTTGACAAGCAATCTCATAGTTTCATATGGGATCTGCAAGGCTTCAAACCACAAGGCACTCCAAAGGGTGGTGAGGGTAGAGGAGAGGATTATAGGGTCCTCTCTCTCCAGTCTTTACAGGACCTGCATGAGACTCAGTGTCTAGGCAGAACCAAAAATATAGTGACCTCACTCACCCTGCTCATGGATTCTTCTCCTGATTATCTTCAGGCAGGTGATACCACAGCATGCATTGCAAGTCATACAGATTTAGCAGGAGCTTCTTTCCGCAAGCCATCAGACTGTTGAACTCTAACATATACAATAACAGGACATCAGATCAATTAGATACATATCTGAAGAGAAAAATTCTGTGTGAAATACTTAATGCAAATTGCTATAAAAGGTGCAATAGTTAGAATGGTTCATCCCTTACTGCTGTGCAATAATCAGGAGGCAAGATGACAATTCATGCAAATTGAATCATTGTAAAGTCCCATATTCTGTGCAATATCTGCATATGCAATATTGACTGATTGCAAATTGAATAATTAAGTCTCATATTCTGTACAATATCTACATGTGCAAAACTGATTGAGTGCTGCTACTAGTTATATGAGGAAATAACCTATAGAATGGCAACTGCCTACTGTTATTGTGTTGTTAAATAGTCATGTTGGCTTTTGTATTTGTAAGAGCTGTCTAGTGTTACTGTGTTGTTAATTACTGTGTTGTTAAATAGTCATGCTATTTTTCTTGTATTTGTATGAGCTATCTGCACTTTTAGACCAAAGCAACAGAATTTCATTCATCTTACACTGTCATGTAGATCTGAATGACAATAAAGTTTACTTTGACTTTGACTTGACAGTTTTATCACTGACCATTGTAAATTCATCTTTTGGCATCCGTATTCCAGGATAATGGATGCTTACAACAGGAAGTTTAGTTTTAGCCTTCTATATTAATAAGCAGGTGAAAAGTAAACATTTTTAGAATTTTCTGTAAGAACCTACAAAATTTTCAGCTATTCTCTATTGCTGGTCCACAAATTTACTTTGGTAAGTATGTTATGGTGCATCCATAGTAGAAGCTACAGAAATTCTTTAGGAAAAAAATTAGTTCATAGGTTCATAGGTTTGTACAAGACTAATGGCCCTGGAGCCTTTACAAGCCTAGCCCATAGGATTACCCTGGCATCGTGCCACCCAACCTGAGTTCCTAGTGCCTCTGTTGAGTAGAGCCACTGGAGTGATCCCCGGCGTGACTTTTCTATTTCCCATCCACTCATCAAGATTTCTCTTGAAGAGGACCAGTGAAGTGCTCTGCTTGACATAGCATGGGCAGTCTCTGTGTTATGAACAGGTCCCTCCAGCATGTTCTGTTGATTGTGGTAATGAAGTTGAGGCCTGCGGAGCAAGTGGTGCAGAGGGATTGGGATTTCCTTAGATGTAGCTTTTCTAACAGAGCTGGGTCAGACATGGCTTTGTAAGTTAAGTAGAGATCGCTTCTAAGTAGGTGATATGAAACAGAGAATAGTTGGAGTTTTTTGAGTCTGTCCATATAGGACAAGTGTTTAAGGCCTAGGATCCTCTTTCTGAGTTACTTTTGTGGCCTCTCCAGTTGTTGCAGGTGTCTATTGAGGTACATGCCAAATGGGGCGTCATACTCGATGATTGGCCTAATGAGAGAAGCCTAGTGGGAAACAAAGACCTCTTTCTTCCTGGATGCAAAACCCTTAGTAATGAGATGTGCCACATAGAAGGACTTTCTGACCACAGTGGCAATGTGGTGGTCAAAACAGAGGTTGCTGTCAACCTGTGTTCCCAGATCTCTTATAACATCTTCTGTGTTCAGTGGACTACCGTCAACGTGTCAATTCAAGGGAACCAGGTTTTTCCCAAAGGTGATGAAGACACATTTTTTGGCATTGAGCTTAAGGCCATGGTTCTGACACCAGTCGTTAGTCTCATTGAGGCCTTTCTGCAGGATGTTAATAATAGCTCCCAATTTGCAATCATCTGCGAACTTTGTCAGCCAGAGTCCCTTCGTGTTGGCCTGGACATCAGAGAAATAGATACCAAACAGGAGAGTACCCAGTTCCTAAACCTGTGGGACTCCACTTGTGACTGGTCGGCAGTCTGGTTTGGAGTCAGCTACTTTCACAGTGCAGGTTCTATCTGTGAGCCAGTATGCAACCCACCTTGTGATATAGGGGTTGATGCCTAACTTAGTAAGTTTTTCTATGATTCCTGAGTGGGGAATGGTATCAAAATCCTTGGCCAGATCAAGGTAGGCTGTACGAACCACCTTACCTTCATCCACAGCTCTGGTGACTGACTCACATGAGTCAACCAAGTTGAGCAGGCATGATCTTCTCTTCACAAAACCAAACTGTGTAGGATCCAGAGTTGGAGATTCCCTACATCCTTGTTTATTAGGTCCATGATAATGCATTCCATAGCTTTGCATATCATATTTGTCAGGCTAATAGGGCGATAGTTCCTGGGGTCTGTAGTCTCTCCTCCTTTGTGGAGAGGGATGACTGTAGCAGTGCGCCATTTGGTAGGGACAAAGCCTGAGGTGAGGCTGTGATTGAACAGGGCACACAGGTGAGGTGCCAGTTCAGTCTGTAGTTCATGTAGAACACAGCCAGTGATAGTGTCAGGTCCTATAGAAGCTGTATTCTTGGCCTTGGACAGTGCTGTTTTAACCTGTGCAGCAGTAACACTGGGTGCCTGGCAATCTACTGGTATTGTGATTGGTCCTTTGTGGAGGAGGGGCAAAGTTAGCACTGAATCAGTCTGCCAGTATATTTGCAATATCTGTTGGCTTGGTATAGGAGGTACCAATGTGCAGTAGCTCAGAGCAAATCTGGGTATTGCCATGGAGATTCTTTACATAACTATAGAAGGCCTTGTGGTTGTCTTTACTATCTGCTGCAATTCTTTTTTCATAGCTAGCTTTAGAGGATTTGATGAGGGAGCTCAACCTTTTGTTGAGGCTGATAAGGGAGTTTTTCCAGTCTTGGGACTTCACCTTATTCCACATCAGTTTCCTCCTTCTGTTGTAGAGGTTGTTTGTGGCAGGGGACAACCAGATTGGCTTCATGTTTTTGAGGAGAACATCTTAGTTCTATTGGGTATGGTGAGATCCATGCATTTGTCTACCTGTTCGTACAGTGCATTGGTGTATGATTTGGCAGTCGTGCATCTATTCTCCATTTGCATGGGTGCCGTAAAGTTAGCCACCTCTGTTTTTAGAAGCCCAAAGTTAGCTTTGGAGAAATTTTTCATTGTGGTTACCTTTGTTGGGGGGATGGGAGGGATGTGGGTTTCCAAGGTGATTAGCTTGTGATCAGATCTAACCAGGGAGGAGTTGACTATTGATGTAGAGCAATGGTCACCCATGTTAGTAATGACCAGGTCAAGGATGTTGCTACCTCTAGTGGGGGAAAGAATGAGCTTATCCAAGGCATTGGAATTAATGAATTCCAGAAAGCATTGGGCAAGTGTATTAGTACATGAGTAGTTTTCTCAGTTAATGGAGGGGTAGTTGAAGTTGCCCAGTATGAGAGCGTTAGGTTGGACCCTAATATTCTCCAGGTTGCTTAGGAATGTGGAGTGTGAATCTTGGGACATGGCTACAACCTGAATCGCTGTCTTACTCAATGTTAACTGCACCTGAAGTATCTCAGATGTGTTATGTTGGGCTACCAGTCTGGAGGTGTGCGCATCCTTTATGAACATGGAAACACCACCACCTTTGGAGCTTCGGTCCAAGTTCTGGGGCCGAAAGGTGTGGAATGAGTTGTAGCTTGGTATTGCTTACCAACAGTCCTGGATACAGCAAGTCTGTAGCTGGACTAGACTAGTTACAGGAAAGGCAGGAAACAAGGTTAGAATACATTTCTTTACAGGAAAGCAGCTAAAATAGCAGTAAATACAATTCAAATGCAGTGCAGTGCAGGCTAGCACACTTGAGTAGCAAAATTACAGCAAATACAGTTTAAATAAATGCAATTAAATTAACAAATGACTAAAAACAAGTGCAGAAAGCAGTAAATTAGAAGGCTACTTACAAGCAGTAATAAGTGCAAGAGTAAGAGCAACTGAACAGATAGCATGCAGAACAGCACCCTAAGACAATTACAGTAAGAACAGCTGAATAAAGTTTTTTTTTTTTTTGATGGAGGGAACAGAGCAGGATTAAGAGACTACAGGAGTTGTCCTTCCTAAATGCTCTCTTTGCACACAGTGGATACAACTGAAGAGATGGAACTAGTAGGAGTGCCTGAAATCAGATTATGATCTCACTGCACTCAGTTGAGTGAGCAAATGAGATGGGCCCAGAAGGAGTATCCAAATAAAAATGTACAAGAGTGGCAGGTAATTTCAAAGCCACCAAGATTAACACCAAAACAAGAACAGGGAGGGAGGGTAGGGAACTAACTTACAGAAACAGATGCTTGGTGCCAGAGCCATGGGCTCAAGCTCAATGCCAAGAAATGTATAGTTATCCCCTTTGGGAAAAAAAACATGTATCCATGAATTACCATATAGGTGGCAGTACACTAAACACCAAAAGGGGGATAAGAGACTTAGGGACACAGGTGGACAGTGGTCGCACCTTCGATAACCACATCGCCACAACAGTCAGGAAATCCTTCTATGTGGCACACCTCATCACTAAGGGCTTTTCATCCAGAAAAAAGGAGGTCATTATCCCACTGTACTCATCCCTCATTAGACCCATTATAGAATACAATGCCCCGTTTGGTATGTACCTCTCAAGACATCTGCAAGAACTGGAAAGGCCGCAGAAATATCTCACTAAAAGAATCACATGCCTAAAGCAGATGCCCTACGCTGACTGCCTTAAAAAACTCCACCTATACTCTGTCACATATCATTTACTCAGAGGTGATCTTTGCTTAACATACAAGGCCATGTCAAACCCAGAGCTGTTGGACATGCTACACTTAAAGAAATCCCAATCCCTCAGAGCCACACGCTCCAGGGATCTAAACCTTGTCATCACAATAAACAAAACATGCCGGATGGATAGGTTCCTGACCCAGAGACTCCCCAGACTCTGGAATAGATCACCCATACATGTCAAGCAGAGTGCCTCTTTGGTCCTCTTCAAAAGGAACCTTGACGATTGCATGGGAGAAAGGAAATTCACCCTGGGGATCACGTCAGTCGCCCTGCTAGACAGGGGTCCAGGGAAGTAAATAGTGTGGGAAGAAATAGCCAGGAAATTGTTATGGCTAGGCTTGTATAGGTCCTAGGGCTGATAGCCTAGTACCAACCTATGAACCTATGAACTGTAGAGACACAGAGCACATAATATTCAATTCATAGGTTCATAGGTTCATAGGTAGGTACTAGGCTCTCTGTCCAAAGGCATTTATAAGCCTAGCCATAATGTATTGGCTTTTGCCACCCCCTTAGATTAGTTCCCTGTGCCTCTGTCCAGCAGATCCATTGAAGTGATCCCCATGGTAAACTTTGTTTCCCATCCACTCGTCAAGGTTTCTCTTGAAGAGTGTTAGCGAGGAGCTCTGTCTAATGTAGATTGGAATGTTGTTCCAGAGCATGGGAAGTCTCTGGGACAGGAATCTATCCCTCCAGCACGTCCTATTTATTGTTGTGGTGAGGTTTATATCCCTAGATCATGTGGCTTGAGGGGATATGGTTTTCTTTAGGTGGAACATGTCCATCAATTCTGGGTTGGACATGGCCTTGTATGTCAGGCAGAGATCACCCCTGAGTAGGTGGTATGCAACTGAGTACAGCTGGAGTTTCTTCAGCTGAGGTGCATAGGGCATCTGTTTTAGACCAGTGATCCTCTTGGTGGGTACTTCTGTGGTCTTTCCAGGTGTTGCAGGTGTCTTGTAAGGTACATCCCAAATAGGGAGTTGTACTCTATGATGGTTCTGATGAGTGATACACAGAGGGGCAGAATGACCTCTTTTGATCTGGATGCAAACCCATTTGTGATTAGGTGGGCCACATAGAAGGATTTTCTAGCCACTCTGGCAATGTGATTATCAAAGGAGAGATTACTATCTACTTGGGTGCCCAGATCCCTTATTACGTCTTCCATATTTAGGGGGCTAGTTAGTAGGTACTTTGTTTTCTCAAAGGGGATGACTATGCACTTTTTGGCATTTAGCTTGAGGTCATGGTTCTGACACCAGGTATCTGTCTCAGTGAGACCCTTTTGGAGGATGTCTGTGTCAACTGGAGAGTCAATTATAGCCCTTAGTTTGCAGTCGTCTGTGAACTTGGTCAGCCATAGTCCTCCTGTGCTTGCCTGTACCTCTGAGAAGTATATGCTGAACAGGAGGTGTCCTAGGACTGAGCCCTGGTGAATGCCACTTGTAATCGGTTTAGCGTCAGACCTAGCTCCTGCAACTCTTACCATGTGGGTTCTGTCCGTGAGCCAGTTGGCAACCCATCTCATGACACAGGGGTTTATGTTCAGGCTGGTGAGCTCGTCTATAATACCAGAATGGGGAATGGTATTGAAGGCCTTTGTGAGGTCTAGGTATGCTGTGTGGAACACCTTGCCCTCGTCTATAGCCCTGGTAACTGTCTCAAAGTCCACCAGGTTTAGGAAGCATGATCTGCCCATAACAAAGCCTAACTGGGTAGGGTCCAGTGTTTGGAGGTTCCCAATGTCTCTGTTAATGAGATCCATGAAGATGTGCTCCATAGCCTTCCAGACCAAGCTATTCAGGCCTCCAGGGTGATAGTTCCCGGGGTCTGTTGTGGCTCCACATTTGTGGAGCAGAATAACTGTTGTGGTGCACCACTCTATGGGTATGTAGCCTGTGGTGAGGCTGAGTTTGAACAGTGTGTTTAGGGGAGGGGTTAGTTCATCTTTGAGTTCATGTAGGACACAGCCTGGGGCACCATTCGGTCCCAATGATGCCATGTTTTTGGTTTTGGAGAGGGCTGTTTTAACCTGAGTGTCTGAGATGTCAGGGGCACTACATTCTTCTGGTATGGTTGTGGGCCCTTTCGGGGGTGAGGGGGGTGAAGTTTGCACTGAACCTGTCTGCCAGGATGTTGGCGATATCGGTCAGTTCAGTGTTTTTTGTGCCATTCTGCTCTAACTCCGAGCAGATCTGAGAATTTCCACTTAGATTCTTGACATAGCTAAAGAATGCCTTGTGGTTATCTTTGGAGTTCTTGGCAATTTTTCTTTCGAAGCTAGCCTTGGATAATTTTACGAGGATCATAGTTTATTGCTGATACTGATCAGTGATGTCTTCCCTTCTTGGGATTTTACTCTTTCCTGTACTAGTTTCCTCCTTCTATTGTATAGCTTGTTTATGGCAGGGGTCCACCAGACTGGTTTCCTTTTCTTGGAGGAGTGAGTCTTGGTTTTGCTTTGGATAGCACAATCCATGCATTCTTGTAGGTGACCATAGAGAGCATTAGTAAAGGATTTTGTAGCTTGGGCAGCGTTATCTTTTATCATGGGGGCTTTGAAGCTTTCCACCTCGGTCTTAAGTAACATGAAGTTTGCTTTTGAAAAGTTTTTCATGGTGGTTTCTTTGAACAGGGGTGGGGACGGAATGTGGATAGCCAGTGTGATTAATTTATGGTCAGATCTAACCAGCGAGGGGCTGACCTCCAGTGTAGAACACCGGTCGCCCATGTTGGTGATGACCAAGTCCAATATGTTGTCACCTCTGGTGGGGGTGTTGACCAGTTGATCCAGGGTGTTTGGGTTTATAAATTCTAGGAAATGTTGGGCAAGGGAGTTAGTACTTGAGTAGTTCTCTCAGTTAATATTTGGGTAATTGAAATCACCCAATATCAGGGTGTTTGGTAGGACCTTTAGGTTTTCCAGTGTTTCCAGAAATGCAGAATGGGGGTCCTGGGACATGGTGGGTGATCTGTAGCAAGCTACAATTTGAATTGCAGTTTTCTTCGTTGTTAGTTGCACGTTGATGATCTCTGAAGCATCGTGCTGTGCCACTAACCTGGAGGTGTGGGTATACTTGATGAATATGGATACACCCCCGCCTTTTGTATTTCGGTACAGGTTTTGTGGTCGAAATGTATGGTATGAGTTGTAGCTGCTAGTGCTGAGGTGCTTTCTGATGCCTTAAACCAGGTTTCTGTTTCTGCACATATATCAATTTTCTCCAAACTGAGGAGTGCCTCAAGTGCGTGCATTTTGAGGTTTAGACTTTTGGCATTGAGTAGCATTACCCTCGGTATTTTGTTACTTGTGCTATTTACAGTGGTGGGTTTGTCTTTTGAGCCTTGCCTAAAAAAGGCACTATGGGGGTAGCAAGAGCCTTGGCCAGTATTTGAAAGCCTAAGGTTGACAGGTGCAAGCCATCTCTAGCAAAGCCGCGTGGCTTGTCGAGCATGTCATCCCAGGCTGACAGACACTGGATCCCCTTTGAATGACACCAGAAGCTTAGCCAATTGTTGAAATTGTTAGTTTTTTATTTATACTGTGGTATTATTCTTGGTGAGGGCAGGATGCTACTCAGGGTCATACTTGCCTGGGTTAATTGATCAGAGAGATTTTCCATGTCCCTTTTCATGTAGTCCAGAAAGGTACGGCTCAGGTCATTCACACCAACATGGACAATGATGGAGTCGTATTTGTACTTGTTCTGGAGTGACCTGAGTGCTTGTGTTATGTGGCAGATCCTGGCAGCTGACAGGCAGCTAACATTGACCTTCTCCTTGTTCAGCCTAGTGAGTGGGACATCAGTGTGCCTGACTATAGAGTCACCTATTATTAGTGTGTTGGGTATGTTATTTTGCCTTATGGACTGTGATTGCGTGGCACACTGGTTTTGTGAAGTATGTGTTTCATGGTTTGTATGGGGGGGGTGGAGGTTGCTTAGATGTCTGCTTTGGAGGTCTCTGTTGCTTTTGCAGATTTTTATTTAGAGCCTCCGAGTATGTTTTCATTCAATTAATATTCAGTGAAAAAAAAAAATAAAATGCAGTACTATATGAAAAAGTGCAGATAAAAGTGTACTTATATTCGCTTATACATTCAGTTGATTGCAGGTAGATCTTAGCCAGCCAAAGCTCAGCAAGTTAACAGTAATCCATCTCAGCTGTACGATGTCAGGATGATATCAATAACATATCATGCAGAACAGTCTGTCTACCATAGGGAATGTACAATGTGGAAGCAGTAAACATTCCAATGATATACACACACACACACATATATATGTATATATATATATATATATATATATATATATATATATATATATATATATATATATACATATATATGTATATGCACATACATACACATATACATATATTACTACTTATAGATATGTATAGGAAGATATATATTTAGAGGGTGCGCAGCATATCGAACAGCCAGTATTCCTACAGTTGCCACCTTTTAAAATGGACAGTGTTTGATTCTTTCATACAAAAGACAATTATTGCATGAAACGTATACCCACAGACAAGTCAAAGGATATGACACAACACACAAGTTTGAATACATAGAAATGTTTATTTGTGTACTATTTCAGTTGTATATGCCATTTCATATAGCAGTTAGGTGTTTGAAATACATACTAATTGAGTAATGCAACTCTCAAACAAACATTTGATTCAGTAATCTGAAAATATAACATATGTTGCTGTCCAGGCTAAGGCCTTCAAGTAGTAGAACAGTAAAAAAACACTGGCCTGGAAGATAAGAATCAACCAACACTAATTAATTACAGATGTAGTTCAGCAGCCTCCAATTACACTCTGTACTCAACCCATAGGGGGAAAGAATTAAGTTGTCACAATAAAAATGTATCTGTTACATAACAATGCTTAACTTAAAACATCACTATCATACTGACAAACAGAACTGTCTGTAAGACAGTAAGCACTAGCCTACCAATATTCCCAAGGTGAAATGTATGAAAATGTACAGCCATATACCTTAAGGTGTCTTACTACTGATATCCCTTACATGTAAGAGTTCTGCAATATAACTAACAACCTGTTATTGCAAGATGTGTGCACAGAGATGAACATAATGGTGAGGCAAATGGCCTACAGTAGGAACATGTTTCAAACATCACCCTTATACAGTGCTACAACAATGTATATACCACTATTACAATGGCAACTGTTACAGATCTACACAACGGCATATCACAATACCACATTTCACAACCCTTACAACCTGCAATGTGGTCCTAACATGAGCAATGAATGTGTAATATGGAATCCGATGTTAGGATAGCAAATATGGGGAATACATACCTTAACAAACACTGGAAGCATATGTGTGCACACACTCTAAATAACATATTGTAGAAGCAGGTTTGAAGGTACTAACAGCATTCACCCTTCATGAGTATGCACCTTCCATCAAGTACAGGTCCTCAATGTCACACCAAGAAATTGTCTGCTGTCCAAGTCGTATGTCTATCACATTTTCCCACTCACCTGCAACAGAGACAGCCGTGGCTTGCACACATCTTACAAGCCATGGAATGGATCCCATATCCAACAGATACCACGCAGGATGGGGACATGTAGCCTTACCTCACCATTGCATATACCATGGCAAACAGTGCAGACAGTCATGTGTGTGATGAGGAAGTATGGGACAACATTAATAAAGAAAATAAACAGATGACCATCCAAGACAGATGTCGACACATGTTGCAAACTGGTCATGGAGGCTGCCTAGAAACATGCTGCAACACTGAGGGAGTTGCAGGAATGTCTACCAAGTACTGGCTGTGCAGTACCTGTGTTGACAATCACCTGGACTCTGCATAAGTGTGGCCTATGGGTTAGGGTAATCAGATGGGACACTTATTCAACAGGAATCATCAGCCAAGGCTCTCTACAGGTATGTGTTGCAATGTGTAATGGTGTACCAAGACCAAGTTCGAAACCTACAGACAGTATCAATTAAGATACATGTGCTGCACAGGCAACACCTCACTCCTCCTCAGGCCCACCATCCCCATCTGTACATTGGTGGTGCCAGTATACACCTCTATGTTTACCATTCATTAGCAGGGACTAGGCTGATACACATGGAACACTGCAAAATGACACTCGTGTGGCCCATAGTTATCAAGCATCTGCAAAAAGGCTGAGGATGGACAGGAGTGTCATCCTGAAACACAACAGTGAATTGAAGCTGACCTCCAAAGCATGCTAACAATGGCTGTACCTGCACAAAGTCAAGGTCATGAATTGTGGCAGACATAACCCTGACTCCACAGCAATAGTGAAGGCACTGTGTGACCTCCAAGGGCTGTGCACATGAGTTGACCTATCATTCTTGCAGTCAGAGGACATTTGTAGGGCAGAGTGACCAAATACTGGCAAGTGCAGATGGGCCCTACTAGTATACCCCTTCCAGGAACAGTGACTGCTGTAGTACACTTAGTTGATGCAACAAACCATCATGTTAAGGGTGTGCACACTTATGCACCCACGCATTGTATGCATCTCAGTCAGCATCTGCACAACTAACAGATTTGTTTGATACTGCATTTGATTGCACAGATCATATGTCACATATCAGGTTTGTGTAATGTTAACATATGCAGTATTGTGTCCCCATGGAATATCAGGGAAGAAGGTGCCATGTCAATAAGGGTGTGTGCACTCCTCATAGCCACAGTAAGCTTTGAAGGTTGTCAGTGTAATTGGATTTTATTGCTCATACATGCACTGCTGATGATGAGATCTGGAAATCAGACATTAGGCATTCACTATTGACATCTGTCCGCATATCATCTCAGGTATGTGTTGGACAAACACATAGAGGCTGTGAGCAGCAGAGCAAACATAACTGACACATGTATACACATTCAGCAATGGTGTGTACACCTGTGAGGTATGGTGCACATTGCATGCCAGGGTGCTGAACAGGTGCACAGCAATACTGTGTACATGGGTGCAGTATGTTTCAGATTAAGGGGCATTACCTACTAACACAACTCATGCATCACAGAGATGTATAATGTTGGTAACAGGGACTGACTATAGCTGCAATGCATGCTGTTGAGTGCCATATGTCACGCATGTTGACAGATGGGTAATGAGAGGTCTATGTATAATATCTTTGTTCAACCTCACCTGTAAGTGTGTGTGTGTGTGTGTGTGTGTGTGTGTGTGTGTGTGTGTGTGTGTGTGTGTGTGTGTGTGTGTGCGTGTGTGTGTGTGTGTGTGTGTGTGTGTGTGTGTATACTGTTAAGCAATGACATACAGGTCTTAAAGTGCATTTCTTGTTTTCCCCTCACAGATGGTGAGGTGGGTCAGGGTCCCTCCTGCAGGCAAACTGATGTCCATACAGACTATGACAATGATGATAAGTATGGCGAGACACAGGCAGTGTTGTTAGGGTCTAAAGCTGTGCCATCAGTTGACATCCCACTGTTATCCACCCCATCCCCACAGAGTCACATTGCCTATACATACCCCATCACCAGTGGCCATAGATGAGGGACAGTTGGAGGGTGGTGGCATTGGACAAGACATTGTGGTGACTATGGTAAGTGTGTCTGGACACAGCAGCCATAGCCGGATGCCCGGTGAGGTACCACGCAGGCAGATGTACAGGGGTGCTCATAGGAGGGATGCTGGTCATCATGCCTTTGGCAGAAGTGCCACAGCTTATATATATATAGAGTATATATATGTTCATAGATTAGTACTAGGCTAACTGCCCTTGTGAGCCATTTTAAGCCTAGCCAATTATCCCTTGTGAGGCTCAAACCTTGCACCTTGTTTTTATAAGGCAAACACTTTAACCATTAGGCTACCCTCTTAACCCATTGGTGTCACTAGACTAGATGCATGTTTCAGGCCATCATGGAGGCACAGGCACATATGGAATGCTATACCAGACAGGGTCTGAGGCTCCAGAGGGCTACTCATTCTGCTGTTATTGACAACATACATGATCTTGCAAGTGCCCACCGTTATTTTGCAGAGGTCCTGGATTGATGGTTGGGTGAAGAATATGGGAATCCTTGACTGTGCAATGTCTGTGGTTGAGCATATGGTGGGAGTATTGCAACAGCCACATGGATGTACGTCAGCAACACCAACTGGTTGAGGTTGATGTGGACCTGCAAAAGTCAGAACTGCTCCCGTAGTGCAGTACCAGCACCAGCACTACAGGGGGGTGCTGTCTACACAACAACATAGCAGGCCATGTGCACATTGCCCTGGTCAGTCCCAAGAGGGACCCAGATCCAGTGGACATATGTCATCATCAGGGGAGTGTACCATAACCTGACTTGTACCTGGTAGTGCCCATGGAACCCTGGCAGGAACAGTTCTTTTGTCTGTGGCCAGAGATGGTGAACTTCACACCATGCCAGGTATGGTCTGCAGCTGTCCAACAAACCCCTGTATAGTTCAGCCATATGGCAGAACTGTGTGCATGCTACACACACACATCACCAACACAGCTAGGGCAACCCCATACCTGCACACACCACATCTGCTCAGTCCAATTAATAATGAAACCCCTTAACACACACACACATAATGTCAAACAAATGGCTCAACCTAGGTCTCTGGCAAACCCACAACGCACCCTGTACATATGATGATACCCGTGCCACATCCCAGTAATCCATAACATCGATGCAGGGACAGACTAATATGGTTCTGATGCACAGGGTGACTGTACTAAGGTGTACCAATGTAATGCTGTGTAACATGTTTGCAGCACTAAAGTTTAATTCTTACATGTCAGGATGTGTAACTGTCCACCCACAATACATTATAGCTGTTATTAACACTGAGTAATTGTGGTCTCCATAATGTATTCCGTTTGTGTTGCAGGTTTGTGTCTATGTGTCAGCAGAATGTTGGTCTGCTGTTGTTTCCTACAAGGGGTATGGCACTATGGTGACACTTTGACTGTGCCATATCCTCGGTACAGCTGAACACAAGTCACAGGTCTGTATAACAGTTACTGCATGTGCCACATGCCCGATAGGTCTGAGGGGTGTATACAGGTAAGTGCATGGTGGCTGATGTCAGCAGCCCTTCTACAGTGGACAATGGTAAGTGTACTGGGTGGTACACACCACAGGTTTGTGTATAACACACACATACACAGAGGCTTTGATGTTGATGCAATACACAGAGAATACTGTACACATGGATGTATTCACTTTTGCAGGGAACCCATTTTGCCCTATGTAATTCCACCAAGACAGAATAGGCACACCATCACATTGGGAAATAATCAGTCTGCTAGTTTAATGTCACTGACGATGGTACTGGCAGGGTATATGTCCCCTTCCCCAATGTAGTGCAATCCTCAACTTAGTAAACATAGGTGTGCTGGTGTGGGTTGCACAGCTCTACCCTTTGGAGGGTGTGGGGTGGTGTAGAACCGCAGATCGTGTGATTGACAACTACTTAACCTGTTAACATAAACTGTATAGTATTACAGCTGACAAAGCGGGGGGATACACACAACAATAACCACAATGATGGTGGCTGTGTCCACAAGATCCACACCCAGCTATATATACCAAACCCAGTATCACTGTACAGCTATGCAGTGGGGAAGAGGGCATTTACACATCTACTACTAGTTTTGATGGAATGAATTTCCACAAGCTGATAGCTGTGAAATGTTAGCATTTGCCAGTCAGTTCTCAGACAGATGCTCTCCTGGGACATGTATTGTCTGCAGACTGAAGTAGATCCCTTCACATACACACACACTGTTACTTGGCAACACTGAGAGTAGAACCCCTACCTAGGTACTTATTGCTACTAATGTGTGTGACCTTAATTGCACACACCACTCAGATTTTAGGATGAGGTGTGCCCCAGGTTACTTGTTAAGTGAAGAACATCACCAGGCATTGCACAGGATGCTAATGGAGAATATACTGGTTGTTTATGAACAATACATAGTGTGACATACTGTCATATACACATTGACAAACACATAACAGTCATACACACATCTGAGAGACCTGGGTTTATCAGTGCTAACTACCTTGTCAGTGAGTACATTCTGTTACAGATAAGTTTCACACAGCACATGCATCATTGAGCTGGATAGTGTAATCAATTACCTGTATGGTTGATGAAGACAGTGGTCCACATACAGTGGCCCTTGGGACATGTACTGGGGGTACCATGGTGTAAAGAGAGTATATTCAGCACCCATGCTCTACATTGGATATTGTACTCACTGAAATGATAATACTCTGACATACCCACAATCACACATTTAACAGGACTGCAATACAACCCCTTGTCTATCTCAAGAGTGCTACTACAGGGATATGCATATATTGCACATGCCACAGGGATAGTAGGGTGATGCTTTCTCATGGCTATCCTACAGTCAGCAACATCCCTTATACTGTATGGCAAGGTGTATTGTATTAGGAGAATGTGGCCTCTGAATGCTGTATCTTACAAATATATACACTTGCACACATACACACACTTGCCAGGACTCAGAGGGTAACCCATGCCTATCTACCCATTTGTACAACAGTGTTGTGCTGGTACTGCAATCTCTAGGTAGCCCATAGGGTGAAGAGTGTAACAAGGTACATGTAATGCCCATTACAGCAGCAGACATATCTAACTATGGCAATGGGAGGGTGTAGTGGGTGTGAAGACCCTCAGGGTATTATCAACTACAGGTTTACAAACACACAGACAATGTTATTCTCAGTAATTGACACTGACACATTTGTCAGTACTGGGGTCCGTAGGTGCAAGTGTTCCCAGGTGTGTACCAGGATATTGTCCATGGAGAGATGAGAAGAGTAGGAGATGTGGGTTCAGTGGTATCATGCCACCTGACAATTGTCAGCAGGCCATCTATCAACTGATGCCACGTGGGTGATCCTCAGGGTGAGACTTACATGCAGCATCCAATCATCTGGTTGCCTCTTGTAGAGGGCCAGTGAGGTGCTCCAATTGACATGTATGCAATCTGTATTACATAACATGGTCAGTGGCTGTCTTGGAGACCTGTACCCAAGCATGTTCTGTTGCCTGTGGTAGTGTAGATAAGGTATTCATGGCATGTGGTGCGTACAGCATTGGGATTCCTAGCTGTGGCATTCATAACACAACTGGGCAGACATGTCAGTGACAGTGAAGCATAGATTGCCTGTAAGCAGCAAAGATGGATACCTGACATCTGTACAGAGGACAGACAGACATCAGCTAGTCAACTGGTTATTCATTAAGATGAATGTTTTGACAGATAGACGTCTGAAGCTGATAGGTATCCCATTACTACATGACAGCAGTCCTCAATGACATGTCCTATACACACAGTAGTCTACAGTTAATATCCACATGTCAGATCAATATCCAGTAGTAAATACTTAATAACATACAGCTCACACACCAAGAACATGATAGTCAGGACTCAGAGTCCATCTTTGCATACAGGGGTGTTTAGTTTCAGTACTACAATCTGCAATCTACTCTTACTTGGGAAAGCACTGTTAACAGTAGTAAGGTAATGGTACACTACATGCCAGTGTGACTACATATAACCTGGGATACTACCCATTTATGAAACACATTTAAATGGAAAAGAGTGTTGTACAAGCCATATATACTCAGGTGTTCCAGACAGTAGACTCACACCACTTGCTACTGTAATGACAGCACATAGGCGCATGTTATGTACATGGAATTAAATACACTTATTAAAAATGTCATTACCCTGCCATTTTATCAGACTGAAATGTGACCACTGGTTACCAGGGCTGAGCCTTGCTTAGAAGGTTTCAGCATTGCTGCAATAAAAGTGCTAAGCAGATTTGCGCACTGGTAAGCGAAGCTGAAACTGTGTAAGCACTTATTCATTTAACAGTACGTTAGCACCGCTTACCATTGCACAAACCCGCTTAAAGCTGCTCACAACTACCTTAACCATTCTGTATCCAACAGGCCTTGTTCTGCCTATTAACCAAATATACCACCCTTGAACCCAGGACCTCGTACACTATAGTCAGAGGAGTTAACCACTAAGCCATCACAGCTATGAATACAGTTGTTTTTTCCAATATATCTGTCAGTACACATACTGAATAGTAGTGAACAACTGCTTTGACTTCTACAATTGTTTAGTTCTTGTTAGTGGAAATATTGCTGAATCAGTATGTTATATCTATATAAACACATATCTGATAAATATGGTGGGATACATCTGGGAAGGTAAATACAACACTCATGTACACATAAGGATATGGATATATATATATATATATATATATATATATATATATATATATACACACACACATATATATTTATATATGTATTTATATACACCTGTATATTGCTTTATATATATATATATATATATATATATATATATATATCGATCTGTATATAAATATATATGTATGTATATATGTATATATATATATATATATATATATATATATATATATGTGTGTGTGTGTGTGTGTGTGTGTGTGTATGTGTATATATGTATAACATATGTCCATAACATGTAGTGGAATCATACCTCAGCACCAATAGCCACAACCTCTTAGTGCAAGGGGATGTCATGTAAGTATTGCAGGTATAAATTTAGAATGTTGCTACTGTAATGGGTTTTCTTAACAGAAATGTGTGGGAAGTCACATCTGATATTGACATGTAAGCCATCAGTTACAGACAGATATCATAAGATCATCATAGTGTAGTACCACACAAATTACAGTAATGATCCTGTGGAATACAAGGGTACTTAATATTACAGCATATGAACTATGTGAACAACACCATCCTCATATGTGCCATTCACACACTAACCCTACATATACTGGGCCAATACACAGTGTATTCCAATGCCTGACTGTGGTATGGGACATGTGATCATGCCTCTCAACTGTACAGATTTTCACAGAATGTCCAGATTTCTGCCTCATATTTTTGGTGTGTTCCTCCTAAAATCTGTACTTTTCTGGCAAATAGCTGAGGGCTTAGGTCATTAAATAATAACAAACATTTAATACTCCACATCCTTCAGAAAATTAATGCTAATGCAAAACCTATTATTCTATCAACTTTCTAAGTTTGTAACAGCAATATTTAAAATCTGTCCCTATTTGTTCCCCCATCATTTTAGGCTTTGTCCAATTTTTTGCTCTAAGTGGTTGAGAGGTATGCATGTGATGGTCTGGCCCTATAAACATGTATGCCGATAGGGTACCATACACTGGAGCAGCATGCAACATCAGATAGAACAGGACCAAGAACAATGACATCTACCAAAGTCTGTATGCAGGCCAAGGTACATATTCACAATACACACTCTGTCAACAATCACCAAAAGTACACAGACCTCACTACTGTACACACTACAAAAGAATATCCAGGTTTTGTCCTCAAATATAAGGCCTACTATACATAACATGTCTAGCAGTCTGATATTTCACATGCTTGTTATCAAGTATGATGTCAGTAAATGATGTACTGAACATATGCACCTCTTACTTCATGACATATGTACAACGGTTGACAGGCTTGTGGCTGGAGGCACAAACACAGGGCCAATATTGACATGTTGCTGTGATAAACCCATACATGTTCTGGTGTAACAGAGTTTGTTGTGACATATGTCTTCTGAGGGATATGAAGTCAGTAACACACGTGGATGTCACCATGTACTGACTGCAATCCTCAGAGTATGCTACTGCATTTCTAAAGATAGGAAATGTGTGAGTAACACAACACATGTAAGACTCCAAACACTGGCCAATCTACAGATAGCCCTACAGGTGAGATTTTCCTCAACCACATAACACTGTCATGACAGATATTAAATCATGTAGAACAGCCATATCCACACAAACCCTGTTAAACCAACATTACTTCAAATGTAGAACAGCAATACTTACATTATTTCCCCATGTCTGGAATATCCCCTCCTGTTTGTTGGTCTGTCTCCACAGTGTATGTTGTAAGAGGTATATCCAACTATAAAAAATAAAATAAAAAGTAAATCCACCGACACTGTGTAGTCGATAACGGTTTAATGCTCCAAAGAAACACGTACAATTACAATTGCACCAAACAACTAAGCGCTTTCGCCGAGGTTAACAAACCTTTGGCATCATCAGAGTTGTTTGGATAATTTCACTCCCATTGCTTATATACAAGCTTAATTGATACCAATTAAACAATTACAACATGCTTTACAAAATTTCTTTTCTTATTCTTTTAAAATCAACCATACTCTTACTACCATGCTATTACCCAAAGCCTATATCTAACCAACCCCCTTAAAAATATAGTTAAAATTAAAAGATCCTGTGACTACCCAAAAAAACTGAGAATAAAACTTGAGAATATAGCTTAAAATACAATACATATTATGTCATGATACACTTGATGTAAAGTCGTAACGACATTTTATATTTTGCAATTTTCGAGAAAAAAAAGACTATTGAAAATAATACAATATATATATATATATATATATATATATATATATATATATATATATATATATATATATATATATATATATAAATATATAAAACTGGCTGAGACTATGCAATTTGGTTATGTTTCATTTTCAAAAAGGGCTTGATGGAAATAGATTTGTTCAAACCTGGAGAACTGCTAGCATTAGTGTGTATCTGCCACATAGATTCTCTTGCTTCCAAAATAGATTCCCAATCACCCCCCCCCATCCATTGTCATATACCTTGTCAATGATAAAGAAGAGAAATTTTTTAAAATTCAAACACTTCCCTCAATGTAAAAACAAGGCATTGTTAATATCCCTGTTTTTTATAGCTCTAATGTGTTCACTAATTCTGTCTTTAAGTCTACGGGAGGTCTTCCCTATGTAAAAAGATGTACAAGACAAACAGGTAGCTACATAAACAACCCTCCTGGTACTACAATTACATTTACCCATGCACTTAATTGGTCTACCGAAAGATTTAATGTCAACATAAGGTCCGTCATTGATATATCAACAAAACCTACAATTCTCACACCTGGACATTTTAGAAATGATGTTATCTCTACCATACTCACTCTCTAATATATTTTTAATATTGTTTCCCCTACTGTGAATTATTTGTGGCTTGGTTCCAACGATTGCAGTTATATTTTCAGCAAAAAATAATTCCCAACCCTTGTGAATAATATTAATTACCCCAGAAGTCCTTTCACTAAACTGTAACACCATTCCTGTTCGATGTAAATTTTCCTTGTGTTCTTGTAAGTTATTCTCAGATAACAAAATAGGTAAAAAAGTGGTCCTTCTTTTCTTCACCACTTCCTTCTTTATATTAATTAATAATTTAAGAGGATAACCTCTTTCTAAGAACATACCAATGAGTTTATATAATTCTTCTCTGAACATTGTTTCCTCACTTGTTAACCTAGAAATTCTCACCATCTGGCCCTTGACTACACTACGTTTTTGGAAAGAAGGATGTTGACTAGTATAGTATAACAGATTATTTGAATATGTTTCTTTTCTAAAAATAGAACTTTCCAAAGTACCATTTTGCGTATCAAATTTTATATCCAAATAATTGATGGTATTTCTATTCCATTGGAAAGTAAACTTCAAGAACTCAGTTGTTCCATTCAAGTAATCAATAAATTCTTTAGCTTCATCCAGGTTTCCTTTCCAAAGTATAAGAACATCATCCAAAAATATGTTGTAACTTACTATATAAGATTTATACTTAGAACCTATCACAAACCTCTCCCAGTCAAATAATACTAAATTTGCATAAATGGGGGCACATTTGGCCCCCATTGCCACACCTGATATTTGGTGAAACAATTCACCTTCAAACATCGTAAAATTGTTCCTAAGAATAATGTCCATGAAGTTGGTCACCACCTCAACTTTTACTTCACTCATGTCAGACAAAAACCTTATACTATTTCCAAACATTTCAATTCCTTTTGTGTGAGGTATCACTGTAAACAAATTTACTACATCAACTGTCAAAAAACTCACAGTATCATCAAATACATTTCGAAACCTGGACAAACGCTGAAGACAGTGCCAAGAATCTCTAATTATATGTGGCACTCCCTCAGTAAGTTTACCTATTGTTCTATCAACCCAGGCTGCCAGGGGTTCAGTCTTTGACCCCCTTGCAGCCACTATAGGTCTAAAAGGTGGATTTTCTAATGATTTGTTTGTTTTAGGTATTCCAAAAATCTTAGGTATAATAGGAAAAGGAACTGACAAGAATTCCTTCTCCTTCAATGAAATTCTATCCTTCATAACTTCATCTTCCAATATAATATCAATCCATCTATATGCGAGATTGATCTCATTTCTAGAAACTCTATTATAGGTGTTCTCATCATTCAAAACCTTCTCCATCTGAGTGATATAATCAATACTTCGCATGATCACCACCCTTCCCCCTTTATCTGGTGTCATAATGCGAAGTTGTCAATCTTTGGCTAAACAACTTAAAATCTCTTTTTACTGCCTATCTAAATTATAAGTGACACAGTATTTACGTTTGTCCAAATTTCTAATTTCCTTCTCACAATATGTTTCAAACAGTCCAAAAAAACTGAACATGGACAGTGTCTGGTTTGTACTTGGGGTCTCTGGGGCATGTTGTGTGGACAGATTATCATCTGATGTGGCATTCCTGACTTCATGTGGTGAGACCTGGGTATGGAACTGAGGTCATGTCTGCACCTACATTGACAGCATGATACAAGTATTCAGTGAAGTTAGTGGCATCTGTCCATACAGGGCATGCGTATAAGGCATGGTATTCCCTCTGTGGGTTACATTTGCAGATTCTACAGATGTTGCAGGCGTCCAGTGGGTGACATAGCAAAGGACCACTGTAAACATTTATTTGCCTATTGTAGGGATGGAACAGGGTGCCATGTCCTTTTACTTGCTGGATAACACACACACAGTCAGGAGATGTTACACATCACAGTACATTCTGATGTCATTGGCAGTGTTGTGGTAAACAGGCATGTGGTCCACTGCAATCACACCGTGGTTACTATCTGTGGGCAATATGCAGGGAACTACCAATATAGTGGTTGTTGCCTAGCCTAGCATGTTTGTGGACGAGACATGGGTGGAGAGTGTTTTCTGAGTAATACAAGGGTTGCCTATATTGTTCACCAATCCATAATGACACATGTAAGGCTATGGATTGTCTACACCAGCCTGTCTGCTGTTTGACATCTGTTATCCTTGTAATGTAGCCATTGTGACATATAGTAGGTCCTCAATATAATACTTTAGCAAAACCCACCCCACAGTGCATCCTGTCATTACATAATCACAGCAACCTCTGCACAGGATACTGATGACAGACACACACAAACCTGCCAGTACTGAGATTCAAACCACTACCTAAATATGTATTGCTACTATAGTGTACCGCATTTATTGCACGCATCATAGAGCTTATTGGATGGTTGCTGTCCCAAGGTACTTCTAAAGTGAGGAACATCACCAGCCCTTGTAAATACTGGCATTGGGTGATGTAGTGGGTGAGAGATCCCAAAATAATTTTACCCTAATCATACATTTACATTTGCCAGGGGTGAGGGTCAAACCTCTATCTAGCAACCTTTGCAGACCATTATGTTACACATTTACCACATGCACCACTGACCTGACATAGATTAGGCTTCACAACAGATACTTGTACAGTGGATGATATCTGCAGGACTGCTAAAGTCAGGCTCTGAGATGTGCACTGGCTGTAACTGGGAACAAAATCTTTGAGGTACACACACAAACACTTGCCGCAGATGAGATTAAAAACCCATACCTGTGTAGTTACTGCTATTATAGTATTCTGCATTTATGACATGCCCACAGAGCTTATAGGGCTAGCCCTTTTCTAAAGGTGTATTTCATGGTAGATGACATCAGCAGGCTGGCTAAAGTAAGGCAATGGGAGGTATAGTGACTGTGAATGGCCTCAAAAGCATTACTCTGCACACACACAGAGTTTCACAGCTGTTATGGCTGGGATTAGAACTCCTACTTAGCTAGTACGTCACACTAAAGCATGACACAGTTATTGCACATGCCACAGAGCTTACAGGGCTGAATTTGTCCAAGGAGATATTTCAAGGTGACTGACATCAGCAGGCTTGTTAAAGTAATGGGAGGTGTAGTGACTGTGAGTGGCCTCAAAAACATTACTCTCTACAGACACACACACACACACACACACACACACACACACACACACACACACACACACACACACACACACACACACACAGCGTTTCACATTTGCCATGTCTGGGATTAGAATTCCTACCTAACTAGTATGTTACACTTTATCATTACTCAGTTATCACACACACCACAGAGCTCATAGGGCTAGCCCTTGTCCAAAGGGGTATTTCAAGGTAAATGACATCCGTAGGCTTGCTAAAGTAGGGCAATGGGAGGTGTAGTGTCTGTGAATGGCCTCAAAATTATTGATCCCTACACACGCGCGCACACACACACACACACACACACACACACACACACACACACACAGTTTCACAGTTGCTATGTCTGGGATTAGAATTCCTACTGGGATTAGAATTCCTACCTAACTAGTATGTCACGCTATAGCATTACTCAGTTATTGCATGCAGCACAGAGCTTATAGGGATGATACTTGTCCAAAGGGGTATTTCAATGTGACTGACATCAGCAGGCTACCTAAACTAGGAAAATGGGGAGTGCAGTGTGTGTGAATGAGCCATAAACCATTCCTCTGGAAACACACATACAACTAGGGTTATCACCTGTACCACTTTGCGAGGGACAGGCCCTCTTTGGGCAGTTGTGTCCTGCAAAAAAATTGAAAAAATGGCAAATGTCCTGAGATTGTAGGACAAAAACATGTCCTATATTTTATGTAATAGTTGCATAAAACAGTTATTCTGTATCTGAAGCACCTAAATGTTATAAGAAACAGAATAAGCAACTAAAATGCTACAAGAACAAGCCTTTACTTAAGTAAAAAAATGAAGTTCTGTCCTTTGTACTGGTTGTGGGTATGTTTCGCCTTGCAAAATCTGACGTACCAAAAATGTCCCACTTTGGGCATTTGAAAAGGTGGCAACCCTACACACAACACTCAGTCACACACAACTTTACATTTGACAGGACTGTGTATATGACTGATAGATGAATAATGACGTGTACTGCCATGTTACACAGTTATCACAAGCACCACAGACACTATAGTGCTGAGGGCTACCAGAAGCAAATGTCTACAGTGATAGACATCAGCACATCATGTGATATTGGCCAAATGGATGAGTGGTGGGTGGGACAGGCCTCATGATGGGAAGCTCTTTGTCACTGTCTGTCTCTCTCTTCCCCAAATCTTTGATTGTGTATATTTGACCTATTATAGTGTGTTGTCCTTGGATATATGTGTGTATTCCTATCCGATGTGTGTGCAAAGCATGAATGGTGTGCAATGTGGAGTGTGTGCACAGAAATCTGCGACTGACAGATATGTATAGTCCACTGTTGTTGTCAGACATGGGCTTCATTTCTCTAAATGTAGGAGCATGCCCAGTATGACCCTTCTGTATTTTGTTGTCAGACATGGGCTTCGTTTCTCTAAGTGTGGGAGCATGCCCAGTATGACCTTCTGTATTGAATGTGTGAATCCATTACAGGTAGGTTTTACTCCAGTGCAGGCATTTGTGTTCTACACCTACAGCTAGTAACCTGTTTCTGCAGGATATCTGTAGATAGGTTGACAATATAGAGTCACAATGGGCAAAGTATAGTGGGATACTGTATCTAATCATGTCTGTGCTGCTTGTGGTTCATGGATTTGGTGTTAGCAGAGATATTCAGACATATGTACTGTTCTACACTGTGATGTATTATGTCATCACCTACTGACAGATATACTTATTTGCTCACAGTAATTTCCTGGGGAATACAAGATGAATGAAGCTGTGTCCAGTATTTTGGTGTGCAGCCTACATATTCTTGCACACTCATGCCATTCTAGAGGGGGAGCTGCAGACACTTGCTGATGGGTCTGTGTAAATGGCCCAGCACCTTGGTACTCTGGTAGCTGAGGATCCCCTGCTATCTATCAATGTGACAGAGTGGCCATATCCTGCTGTGGCCATACCTCTCAGCTGTACAAATTCACACAGGTTACCCAGAGGCAAGGCTCATATATCTAGTCAGTTCCACTTCACATTGTGTTTTACAGGCAGGTTTGTAGCCACCCATTCCTGGGTTTGCAGGCAGGGATAGTATGGGCACACATTAGAGTTTTAGACTACACACACTCCATGGAGTACATGCTGCTACCCCCCCCCCGTTAGTCTGTCCTCTTCCTAACATTATGCATGCAATATCTGATAAGTATCCCTATAGTTATCCCTTCATCCAAGTGGTATTTAGGGGTTGGTCCACAGTTCATGCAGTAGGACATGGTGGGCATGCTACTCCGTTTTGCCGACATGGCCTTGCATCTGTGTTCTGTGGACTGTGTTATGCCATTATTTGGGACTCCATGAGATAACATACATTAGCAGTACGGGTGAGGCACAGGCCTTTGACAGAGGACTGTAGGGCATTCGGTAGTGATGCTGACCATCTGTAGCAGGCCAGTGCATTCTGTCACTCCTACAGTCCCAGGATGAAAGCCACTGGATTCCCCTGGGTTGACAGGGTAGGTGTGCAAGGTGTTAATGGCAATAGTTGCTGTCCTTATTAATCCATTGGTGTGGATGCTGGCAGCATGCTGCTTACAGCTAGGGACACACCTGCATGGGACACCTCTTTAGCATGCTGCATTCTTTGGGCATTCCCATACAAAAGTGGGGGTCATACTGTACTTATTCCCAGCAGCAGGGATATGGCCTGTGATGAACATATGGCTGATGGTGGGGTGAGCTGAGTGCATGTGTGCTATGGAAGCTTTTCTGCAGCTGACTCACAGATATATGTGGGTAATTCTCCTTATGCTGGCTTGTGCAGGGACATCAGCAGTTTCTCAGTACTTAATAACTGTGCCTTTTGTGGTCTGCCAGTGTTTGGCCAGACTGCATCAGTATTCCATACTACACAGACAACTAATGTGGTGGTAATCTGTATGTACAATTCCAAAGGTGTGACATTTGACAGTTACATTTTATATACTCTGTCTAGGGTACTTCCACCTGTGTACTGTGTGTATGTCTAGGCCCACATTCATGGCATGCCCATCTTTCAGATGGTGACAGATATTACATTTGAATAATTATTATGGATTACTGCTGGATTTGGTCTTGCTGGGATGCATTGTGTTTGGCACTGCAGTTGTCAGAACTTGACCCTATCATCAACAGTACTGGACATAGGCCACCAGGATACAACCTTCCATGCCTACGTGCTGACCACTTCCACACAATATACAACACACAACAACCTAACACACAGAGCCCTGCATATTGTACACATGCAACAATCTATCCTGCTAATTTGGCCAGCTCAGGTAATCTGTGCTCCACTGCTATTATACCCACACGTACATGTTACTACATTTCTACATATGATTGTGTGGGTGGGGGCACACCTGACAACTATAAACATTTGCTATGACTGTACTGGTATTTCAGGTACTCTGTTGGCTTCCATTTCATTCTGTATTCTGACCTATCATGCAGACTAGAGGCATATCAGTGGAGCACAGATCTTAGGTTCTATTGACCTACATTTCAGTTTCAGAATTCTTACCCTTTAGAACTAACATTCAATCACCTGACCTGTTGTAGTCTGTCTGTGTAGGTCTGGAGGGGGGCTGTTCTCCATCGCCATCAATCAGTGGCCTTAGCACAGCCTTTCTTTATGGCCAACTACACCTGTCCTGCTGGCTGAGACTGTTGTTGGGTATGTGGGCCTCACTGACATGCATGTGTGTGTCGTATGGACACACATTTGGCCCACCACATGTTCTGCAGTGGGATTTCTCACCTTGTCTAGTACTGCCTACTATGCTGACACCAGTATTTGTTATGGAATTCATGCTGCCCATACAGGTGTCTACTATTGGCTGCCATCCTATTCAGTCACCCGATTCCCTTGCATGCTCACATACATACATAGATGCAAGTAGCAGAACATACTACTCCATTCAGCAATTGATAGGGAAAGTAACTTACCTTGTGGCTGTGCCAGTATTGAGGATGGTAATGGAGGGCTGACTATGTCGGATGCAAATAGTACACTACCTATACATGGTTAAGCACTGGTAGTGTCATGTTTGGCATCCCTTTTACTGTATGTGTGAGTCAGAGAGAAGTGTCATTCCCAGGTTTCCTACAGTGTCAGTGTATGTGCTATGCGTTGTCTCTTTGCCAAAGCCTGGGCATACTGGGCATGCCTCCTTCTGCCTGCAGAGACAAGCTCAGGTTGTTCTTCCTCCGATTCAGTCTGTGCCTGTGCTGGCCTTGGCAATGGTGGGGGGCTGTTTGGCCCTGTCCCGTGCTGTTCCTGCTGCAGCTGTTTCCACAGGATCATATTGTGTAGCATGGCACATACAATGAAAATTTGGGCACATGTAGCTGGAGAGTACTGCAAGACTCCACCAGATATGTCCAAGCACAGGAACCATGACTTGAGCATCCCAAACATGTGCTCTAATATGATTCTGGTTTGTGCGTGTGCCTCATTATGGAGTTCCTGTTGAGGTGTGTGTGCATTTCTGATGGGTGTCATCGGCCATGGCTCCAGTGTGTAACCACCATCCCCCACTAGGTGGCCATATGGGATGTCTCCACTAGCAAATCTCTGGTACAGCTGCATCATATGCCAGATGTGGGAATCATGATAGCTTCCAGGGCTTTCAGCACACACATTCATTATAATACCCTGGGCATCACACTCGACCTGGCAGCTCATGGAGGGGAAGCCCTTGCAGTTTATGTAGATCCTACCCCGCTCACCGTGTGGTGCTTTGATGTGTATGTGCATGCAGTCTATAGCACCAACTACCTCAGGGTATTCTGCTATTTGGAGGAAGTGATGCATATTCCTGGTCAACACCTCACGGGTGTTGAGGAAATATATGTGCTCACCGGCATGTGCTGACATGGCATCCAGGAACTGGTGGAGTACCTTGGTATCCACTGGGAACGGTTCCCCTCTTTTGGTTCTGTGTGTGAGGCATTGCCAGCACAGCTCAACAATTGCTGTAGGAGGTCCCTGTCCACCCTATAGTGCTCCGCTATCTCCATCTCATGTAGCCCCTGGTAGGTTACCATGAGTCTGTACACTCTTCTCCTTCTATTCACTGTGGGTTGGTCATCAGCATTCTCATCCTCACCACCCTCAGCCTTTTCCACATATTAATTTATGAGAGCAAAAGCAGTCCCTATCATTTTGTTGGTTTTGTTAGGTAAAATTTCCCTGTGTGTGTACATCAGTGGTGTAGAGTTTGTGGGAAAAACCAGAGTGAAAGGTGTTTGCATAGTTTATAGTAGTGTGCTGGGCTGGGCTGCTGCCTGTGTAATTGGCTTTTACTGATACATTTCACCTGCCAGCTATGCTAGTTCTCCTTGATTACCTTCCTACCGCTGTTCTCCTTTCCCATTGCCTTTTTGTTTAAGGCCCGAGGCGCGCCACTCAAACCAAGTGCTCAGATGTGAACGGACCTGCTATTTCCTGTTTTTTTTTAAACATGGTGCGTGGCATGTACACCCATTTAGGCAATATAAATACTGCTAGGCAGCTTCAGACACACACCCTTCCTTAGCTGTGCTTAGCTAAGGGCAAACATGGGCCTCTGTGCTCCAATAAGCTTACAGCAGTCATGACACTCCCCTTCATGAGGTCATCTAGCTCTTAGGCTTAGAACATGGCATTATTGCACCTACACAGTTGGATGCAAGCTAGCACTGAGAGGAAATCTGTGATTCAGTATCATTCCCCTCATTTGCATAGAACTGACTGCTAATGCATGGTTACAAAACTGACACTCAGCCTTCCCCCTTAGCAATCACTATTCCATGGTATTGGTGTCTTATGCATGCCATTGACTATTATGGTAAAATGATGATTTTGGTTTAAAAGCTTATTTCCAGCTTTTTTCCTTATTTTCGGGACAATCCCATTTGTGCACCTCTGCCCTACACTTAAACGGCAAAATTGACCAAAAAATAAAACGTTTTTTATAATTTTGAAACTAGTTTTCATGCCTATGGCGATATATTTAGCCATTGGCATGCTTTACCCTTATAATACATGCTTTTTTATGAGCTGTCATGCCTCCATTTTGTAGTTTGCAGAAATGTATTCAGCTACTGGCTAAATACATTTCTGCAGTCTACACTATTCCTGCATGGACGCCTGCCTGCTTCCTGGATCTTTAATTCACCTAATTTGCATAGTTTTCATGAGCAAATGAGGTAATTAGCATACAGGGGCTGTATCCATGCAGGAATACTGCAGGAGCGCACATGCACATCCCGGGAGCTCATTCTTGGATTGCACGTCAGCCATATTGCCTCCAGCAGCTCTTGCACTATTCCTGTACACCATGTAGAGCTTGCTGAATCCTGGGGCATATCTTTTATGTGTAGTTTAAGCCAAGATTTGGAGATGGCTAGGATGTTGTATTTGGTTGTAGCTATCCAGGCCTGTATTTCATGGATTTTATTACATAAGTTTCTGGCACTGGTTAAACATATTTTCAGTCCTTTAGTAATTTAGAGATTAAGAAAGTGTTCCTGGATATTTGATTGCGGTACATTTGTGAATACATTGTTTAATTATTTACTCCTTGAACACAGTAGCAGAGTTTCTAGGATTTATTTGAAGCATTCAGATTTATAAGTATTTTATTTACTAGCTTTCTCTATGGGACAAGGTATAAACACAGCATCTTTAGAAGTATCACACAGGTGGTCCAGGGTTCAAATCCAGGTAACACATTTTAGCTTTGTCTGTGGCAGAGGGTGTAAGACCAGTAAGGTCCTGAGCACAGTACAGGTGAGCCAGGGTTCAAATCTATGAAGCATATTCTGTGAGGTCAGCATATTGGACTTGCATGTTGCTGCAGGAGAGCTGAGTTAGTTTTGAATAACTCCAAAAAAGTATGATATAACACTGCTTTTCTTGCTATTAAACATATTAGGGTAAGGGTGATTCCTAGTCTTTGCTGCTTAAAAGGCATTTCTAATTTGAGAGTATAGGTAGTTTGATTAAAGTAAAAAGATCAAATGGATGTGTACGGCTATAGAAGGTTAGAACAGGAAATGATTTTTCTGGGTAGAAGTAAGTTATTGTCGATTCCTTACTGTTGTTAATGAAAGGATATGGTCCTTCCCATCCTGTCAGGCCAATATTGGTTGAAAGCATTTGACATAGTATCATTATCCCTCTGCTGGACTATTATTTGCTTTAAAGGATAAAGACTGAAATAATTTACTGTTTAGACATTTATTGGTTAAAATACACAATTATGGAATGTAATGTATGAATATAATGATGCAGATGGGTGGGAAAGGGGCTAGGGAAGGGGAACCAAGTGAAATGAATAACTGTACACACATATATTGGTAATGTAGTTTATGTTGCACAGCTCGCAAAGTGCTTGTTTTGAGGCTGCTGCGCCACTTTTACATGCCCTTCAGGTTATCTCACACCACAGGAGTTGTTCAGGATTTGGCACTGGGATGGCAATCCATTGAGGAGAATTAGCCCTGGTCTTGCTACAGTTACTGAGTGCAGGTAGGAAAGTGTTTTGTTCAGCTTACAAGGCAATAATTATGTTAATAATTATGTAGAAAAGACAAAGGAGGAGAAAACTGTAGTTTATGAACTAGTAATAACAATGTATGTAGCTGCAAAGTAACACTCAGTGAACTTCACATTGAAGTAAATTAATGGCATTACAGTGTCCAGTACACTGCGATTCAAGATATGATAAAACACAGAACGTTTTGTTTTAGTAAATGACTGAATAGTGATGCTCACACTATGATGAACACAACGCATCTAACAACAGAGTAAAATACTCATTGAGGATGTTGTAAATGGATGCAATGGTAAAGTCTGATCCTCAGCTTTGTGTGTATATGTGTCTGTCTGTCTGTCTGTAGGGTGGCCCATTTAAACAGAACTCAGAAAGATAGGTAGCACCACAGACCTCATTTTGATAAACTATAAAGAAGGCCTATGAAGGAAACATGGAAGATAAATGCTCAGGCACTGACCATGCCATTGTATCGTTATGGCCCAGATGAAAGTAATACCGACTCAAAATAAAATAAAGGTATTTGATTCAAGGTTGTTAGAATTCAAGAAATGGCCAATCTGGTGTTTAAGCACTCCAGTGGAAACTCATATTCTGTCATATGCACTAGTACTGCAGAGTTAATAAAGGTATATAGAAAGTATATGTGCAGGTATGAAAAAAGAGCAAATCATCTTATCTGGTACACAGAATATGAACTATTGTCTTGTTTATAATGGTGATGTTTAAGCAGTTTAGAGAATCAGCGGAATACAGATAAAGGAAAAGTGTGTTAGCAAGGATTTGGTACAATTACAGTGGTAAGCAAGGTATAGGAAACCAAGTAGCTAGAAGAACCAGAAGGTATATGGTCCACAGAAAAAAAATTATAGAAACTAGTGAATGATAAAAAAATGTTACCCTGAAATTGTCAAAATGTAATGGATGACTTGTCAGGATCAGAGGATTAGAGTGAAGGACAGTTTTGGCTGTTTCATTTATTTATTTATTTATCATTTGTTGACCTGGAAAGTCCAGCTAGGTTCCACAGAGCCTGTTTTCAGTGGAGGCCCAGGGAGAAATGCTCCAGATTTCATTGTTCATTTCAGTGTTCATGAAAGATCATCCGTTATACACCCTAGGCTATGAATTAAGAAGGTTATATTGCTTGGCTGGGACTAATGTGGTGATTTAGTACAAACCTTACTGAAAAGATCAAGTTGGTTAAATAATGACAAGGCACAAACTGCATATGATATTTAAATCAGGATAACAGAAGAATAAACACAGAGTTTGGAAGGACAGCGAGCAAACTTTTTAAGAGACTCAGTAATGTGTGAGTGAGCAATAAATCATGGCTTACATGATACCAGTGTGCCAACATAAGGAGGAGAAAAATCAGAGAAATAGTAAACTAGGTTCTCTCCAGTCTGACATTAATGATGTGTAAAGTAACACAGAAGGTTCTAATGGAGGTGTCCACGGCTTTACTAATAACAGTCAGGCTTTTGGCTGTGAGGCTACCTGGAGTCAATTGATGTACAAAGTGCATGTCATTTAGTACATATCTAGGTCACCAGTAGAGAATGAGAACTATTATACGAAGGTGAAATGGCTGCACACCTGTAGGGCTTTTAATAAAAAGCTACAAGGCAAACTAGGAAGGAAACTTGATGGCAAGGACCAGGCTAAGGCTATCCATATGGATTAAGAATTACCTATATGGGAAAAAGCAACAGAGGATAGATAGGCATGATTTTAAAACACACAGCAGTGAGTAACATATGGCCACTTAATTCTAAGCTATATATGACCCTGCTTTTCATATTAATTTCATAAACTGCACAGTGCAGTAAAAATAAAGTTAATGTAATTGTGGATGACAGAAAAATGGATCAGTGTTCTACAGAATGTATAAACATCCTTGCTGTGTTACTTGAATAACTGACAGACAGATGAAAGTGGGAGAGACAAAGAGTCAGTAAACAAAATACAAGGTTCTTCATTTTTGAAACTGCAAGCCTGAGGAAGACAAACATGTTAGGCATTGTGATCTCGGTCATTCTATTGAAGAAGAAAAACCTGAATATGGTTATTACAAAAGTCATAAACCTCTCTTTATGTTAACAAAACATGGGACAGGTGCATTTAAGTACTGGGAGATATTTCAAAAGTGTAATAAAATGCAATAAAGGTAAGCAGTCCTTTCATAGAAATTAGAAATGCACATTGTCCTAGGAAACTGGCTGTTTATAAGTTTGCTCAGCTTTTACTAGGACAAGTCATTGAACCTCCAAGCACCTTGTCTCCTGACTTTTTAACGACCAGTATGCAAAGCACCAGGAGTATATTACTCAGTCTCAGGAAGGTGTCTATAATTTACAGATAGATGTGCCACATATTAAAATCACTATGTGCCAATACAAAGGCTAACCTGTAATACACCATAGTTAAATAAAAATATGAATTGTGTCAAGAACAAGACAGCCAAAGTGATTCAGGAGATGCAAAAATGGACTCTCGCTATGAGAAATCCAACTTGAGATACTTGCAGCGGAAGGAAATGGCTGACAGGAAAAGGAGGAGGGAGAAACAATCATTACTGATGAGATAAAAATGGATTTAATACTGCCATGCATTTACTGTTAAGTCTGTAAATGCGTTGACTTGGATGCATAGTATTTCCTTGCATTCTGTTTAAACACCTGTTTGCAATACTTTGTTGATTAGTTATCCATAGTCTCTGAAAAATACATATGCAATTTTAATATATTTTGCACTGCTTTCTTTTACCTGAACACATATAACACACCCCACAATTCTATGCATTTTTCTTTTTTGTTAATTGTTAATGCTGATGATTTTTTAATTGCAACATGGATGATTAAAGGGAAAGCTTTTCTTTCACTCTTAACACCTTAGCTTTGAGCTATGAAATGTGTCACGAGTGAGTAATCTGCTTGAATTTGGAACTGCTCTTTTCTTCCCTTTCTGTCTCTTTTAGAATAGTTTTGAGATGAATAAATCTGACAGTCTTCAGTAAAACATAGCTTTAAGCAACAGTGAATAGCCAGTTGCTCAGATGAATGGTTTTAAATGCTGGATTTTCAAATTGCTTTGAACACTGGAGAAGACTGTGTTAGCTTTTAGGATTATTGCTAGGTTTTAGTCTGTTACAATCTAACAATAAGAATAAATATATATGGGTTTTGTTTTGCAAAGATTTGTACTTAACCACAACATCCCTATTAATAGCAGTCAATAAAATGCAGAAGAGAGGGAAAAGTAATTGCAGCTAATGGCTGCTGCGTGTTGTTAAATCAGATTGGCGAGATAAGATTTTTTAAGCTAGAACTGAAGAACTGCTTGATTTACAGTTTCTAACACATTGAAGTACCTCAATGACTATGCAGTCGTCAAAAGAAGGATGCTTCACTGGTAAAATACTTCATGCTTCATCACCCAACTCTCTTATGCAATTCAGTGCACAGGTTTCAAGGAACATAGCTGCTAACATGGAGGCATAGCTTTCCATTATACAGCTGAAACATAATTACTGTTTCACTTATAGCTGTCTAAACCTATGTGTTCAGAATATATGTCATTTATTATTATTATTATTATTGTTATTATTAAACTGCTGTATATGCTTTTAAATGGCAATAACACTGGAAGGCATTTCAAGCATATTTTCAATTAGAAATTCTGAATTATCAGATTTGGTCTTATCTCCTATAAAATAAATAAGCAGATTCTTGTTCCTTTGTTGCAAAGTAAATGGGAATGTATAGGCTTTTTAGAAAATGTATAATAAATACAAATGCAAGCTAGAATTTAGGTAATGGATGAGGGAATGAACGAGAACTGTAAATCTAGAGAACATAAACATGGAAACACATAGGACGTGCTGATACCATGTGAAGGTTGCTCACTGCTGCAGAACATTGATAATACTTAGCTTGTACAATGAACATAACATGCAAGTGTACTGTCACAAGGGAGTAAGCAGATCAATTAGCACCTGTCCCTAATTTTGGTTCACATTTTTTACCCATCCCTCATAAATTTGTTTGATTCTTTGGTATTCACTGAGGATTATAGTCAATCTGTAATGCTGACAATTAGAATTTCATATCTTATTCTTCAGAAAATGCATATTGATGGAAAATCTGTTGGTCTATGAACATTCTAAATGAATTAGAACAGTATTTACAAATCAACCCTGATTTTGAGCTTTTGTTCCCAATTTTGTTTTGGCTTTGTACAGAATTCACGAGGAAAGAAGTATTGAGCTATGAGTAAGCAGAACAAATATGGTGCTGATGATCATAAGGATGGAACGATTACAAGGCAGGGAAATCTACACTTCTCAGTGTAGTAACAGGGGGCAAGAAGAAGTAACTCTATAGGAGTGGTGTAGTTACAGGTCAAGCCTACAAAGGGGCTGGGATGTTAGAAGATATGAAATACTGCCAAAATAAAGCGTACCAGTGCTGATACACTAGAGGGGACACCTGAAACTCTTAGCATCAAAACACAAAGGAATTCTAACTAATAATTTGAGGGAAGAAAGATAACACTGCTTTAGTGCATATAGTAACAGTAAATATTGAGAGAACTACTAAGACAGCATATCATTCACTCCTGATCTGACTTCATATCATTGTTAAAATAGTTGCAATGTTATATAAGTAAGACAGTGACAACTGTTTCTGCAAAATGTCACTGCTTTGAATCTACTTATTAATCAATTAAAACCCACTGAAGATTAGTAGAGGTGACACAGATGTAATGTTATTATTAAATTATTTGCTCACAGTTACATAGCATGCAAATGGAAACCGATTTTTTCCCATTACCTGCTTTATCCTATTAAGGGTTTCAAGAAGCTGGACCCCCTGTTGGCAAGTAATGGATGTAAGACATAAATTGGATGCCAGCCCATCACAGGAAACAGACGTACAAACATAAGTATGTACATTATACAAATATCTGCTGACATTTTAGAAGATCTCCATTTCAACTTATCAAAATGTTTTTAAAATGAGTCAAAAAACTGGACCCCCCCAAGTAAATATCTACAGGGACATTGTAAGGATATGCAGACTTTACACATAGGGCAACCTTGCCAGGAAACATTCCAAAGAGCTGAGAACTCTGAAATAGAAATGCTAATCTCTGCACTACTCCGCCTTGCAAGTAAAAATTAAAGGGAGTAAATTCATGACTATAAAGAAAATCTCATTACCATTTCATAGTCTCAATTCTATTATACTGGTGCTTTATGTGTGCCCATGTGTGTGTGTGTGTGTGTGTGTGTGTGTGTGTGTGTGTGTGTGTGTGTGTGTGTGTGTGTGCGTGTGCATGTGTGTGTGTGTGTGTGTGTGTGCGTATGTGTGTGTGTTAATGGTCTTTTGCATATATGTATAATTATATACATAGATACAGACAGAAATAAAAATCAATAAATATATAATTATATAAGGTGCAGTTGCTTTCAGCCTAAATAATTATGTGTTATATAATGTTATTTATAATAGATTCATAGACTGTTACTAGGCTAATGACCCAGGGGCCTTTCTAAGCCTAGTCAAGTTTTCCCCAAAGGGTAATGATGTCCTGTATCTAAATAGGACATCAAGAGCCTGTCCATAAGGGACATGGGTTCCAGGCCCAGTATAAATTTCCTATTTCCCCTATATATATATATATATATATATATATATATATATAAAATAAATCTTGCTGGTTAAAAAAAAAAAATATATATATATATATATATATATATATATATATATATATATATACATATATATATATATATATATATATATATATATATATATATATATATATATATATACGTGTGTGTGTGTGTGTGTGTGTGCGTGTGTGCATGTGTGCATGTGTGTATATACAAGAAAAACTTAGCCAAGCTAGAGTTTTCACTGTATGATGCCTTAAACCTCTTGTAATAGATGCCCATGGGATATATGCAAATGACCCCTTAAGGACACTAGATGTGGATATGCATGTTTCAACCTTCTTATGGCCTTCCTATTTCAAAAGTATAGCCAAACAGTCCACTTATGCTGTGCTGACAAGGTCATAAGAAGGCCGAAACATGCATGCCCTCAGCTGGTGGGGTTTAGCTTTATTGGCCTAAATGTATCCACAAAGACTTAAAAATAAACAGTAAAAAAATTATGGACATTCATAAACCATATAGCTGAAACACTTAATGTCCTTAAGGGGTCATGTGCGTGTATCCCATGGCCTGTATTGCAAGTGGTTTAAAGTATCACAAAGTGAAAGCTCTAGCTTGGCTAGGTTTTTCTCGTAGTTTTTAGTTATTGGTTTGTCTGTTTGAGCTTTTTACTTTTTAGTTTGGATGTTAAATTGGGATATTTTGCAGACACCTTAATGATTATGGATATCAGCTGGGTTAGAGAACTTGTGTTTCTAAAGTATAGTCAAACAGTCTATTTATGCTGTCCTGACAAGATCATAAAAAGGCCGAAGCACGCATGTCCACAGCTAGTGGATTTTGGCTTTATTGGACTGAATGTATCCACAAAGACTTAAAAATAAAAAGTAAAAAGTCATGAACATTCATCAGCCATAAACCTGGTTCAAGGCTCCAGAGAGCACCCCAGCACTACCAGGCTATACCTCATATCATGCTTTTCGGCCCCAAAACTCGGACCGAACCACAAAAGGAGGGGGAGTTTCCATATTTATCAAGGATATCCACACCTCCAGGTTAGTGGCATTGCACGAAGTATCGGAGACCATCCATGTGCAACTAACAGTGGGCAAGACTGCTTTTCAGTTTATAGCATCCTACAGACCACCCTCTCAAAGTCAGGAATCCCATTTGGCTTTCCTGAAAACATTGGAGAACATAAAGATCTCTCCGAACACCATTATATTGGGCGACTTCAACTACCCAAACATTGACTGGAAGCACTACTCAAGCCCCAGCACCTTAGCCCAAAGATTCCTGGAAATTATAAACTCAAATGCTATGGAACAACTAGTCACCACTCCCACTAGAGGGGACAACATACTAGACCTGATCATTACCAACATGGGGACTCTATGCTCCACACCAGAAGTATATCCCTCATTGGTAAGATCAGACCATAAATTAATTTCACTGGATGTCCACATCCCGACCCCACCCCCAGCCCAGAAAACCACAGTGAAAAACTTCTCAAAAGTGAACTTCTCACTTCTCAAAACCAAAGTGGAATCCTTCAAGGCCCCAGGGCCAGAGGAAACTACAGCCCAAACTGCAGAATCCTATATAAATGCATTCTACGGACATCTCCAGGAATGCATGGATCATGCTATCCCAAACAAAACCAAGACCCAATCATCCAAAGGCAGGCGTCCAGTCTGGTGGACCCCTGCCATAAATAAACTGTACAACAGAAGGAGGAAGCTACTACATGATAGAGCAAAATCCCTAATAGGGAAGGCATCTCTGATCAGTACTAGCAAAAAATTACGATCCCTCATAAAATCCTCCAAGGCCAGCTTCGAGAGAAAAATTGCACAGGACACCAAAGACAATCATAAGGCTTTTTTCAGTTATGTTAGAAACCTGGGATGCAACTCCCAGACTTGTTTTGAGTTGATTCTAAACGACAAAAAATACACTGAACCCACAGACATCGCCAATATCCTGGCAGACAGGTTCAGTGCAAACTTCTCCACCCCCTCCCCCCCAAAAGAGCAAGTATCTATCCCATCAGAGGGCTGCCTCCCAAACATCTCAGATGCTCAGGTGAAGGCTGCCCTCTCCAAAGCAAAAAACACTGCTTCCATGGGACCAGATGGCGTCCCAGGTTGTGTCCTACATGAACTACAAGAGGAACTAATCCCTCAAATAAAACAGCTATACAATCTCAGCCTCACTACAGGATATGTGCCCACAGAATGGCGTACAGCAATAGTGGTCCCACTCCACAAAGGTGGAGCCTCTACGGACCCTGGAAACTATCGCCCCATAAGCCTGACTAGCTTAGTCTGCAAGGCTATGGAGAGGATCATCATGGAGCTCATAAACAAAGACATTGGGGACCTACAGACACTAGATCCTACCCAATTCGGCTTTGTCAAGGGCAGATCCTGCCTTTTGAACCTGGTTGACTTCTTTGAAACTGTCACCCAAGCCATAGATGAAGGGAAGGTAGTCCACACAGCCTATCTGGACCTTGCAAAGGCATTTGACACAATACCCCACTCGGGCATCATAGATAAGCTATCCAGCTTAAATATAAACCTCTATGTCACAAGATGGGTCGCAAACTGGCTCAAAGACAGAACCCACAGATTGAGAGTTGCTGGAGCCATGTCAGACTCGAAACCGGTCACAAGTGGCATCCCACAGGGTTCTGTCCTGGGACCACTCTTGTTCGGTATATACTTTTCTGAGGTACAGGCAAACGTGGGAGGACTATGGCTCACCAAGTTCGCAGACGACTGCAAACTGGGCGCCATAATCAACTCTCCAGCTGACACAAACATCCTTCAAAAAGGTCTCACAGAGACAGATAACTGGTGCCAGCACCATGGTTTAAAGCTAAATGCCAAAAATGTATAGTCATACCCTTTGGCAAAACAATGTGCCCACAAATTACCACATAGGCGGAAACCCATTAAGTACAGAGAAAGTTATTAGGGACTTGGGGACCCAAGTTGATAGCAATCTCTCCTTTGAAAACCACATTGCCAAAGTGGTTAGAAAGACCTTCTACATAGCCCACCTCATCATGAAGGGTTTCACATCTAGATCAAGAGAGGTAATCGTGCCCCTTTATTCATCCCTCATCAGGCCCATCATAGAATACAATGCCCCTTTTGGGATGTACCTTACCCACACCTGCAGCAATTAGAAAGACCCCAAAAGTATCTCACCAAGAGGATCAAGGGTCTCAAACAGATGCCATATGCTGCTTGGTTAAAAAAACTCCAGCTCTACTCAGTTGCATACCGCCTACTTCGAGGCGATCTATGCCTGACATACAAAGCTATGTCAAATCCAGAATTAATGGACATGCTCCACCTCAGTAAATCTAAATCCCTTAGAGCCACACGCTCGAGGGACTTGAACCTCAGCACAGAAATAAATAGAACTTGCTGGAGGGACAGGTTCATAACCCAGAGGCTCCCTTCGCTCTGGAATAGAATTCCAGTTCATGTGAGGCAGAGCATCTCACTGAATCTCTTCAACAAGAATCTTGATAAGTGGATGAGGGATCGTAGGTTTGTCCCAGGGATTACTCCCGTGTCACTATTAGACAGAGGCACAGTAAACTAAACCTTAAAAAGGGCACAGTATACTCAAATCAAGGGGTGGCATAAGCCATACAGAATCGGGCTAGGCTTATAATTGCCCCAGGGCAGATAGCCTAGTATGAACCTATGAACCTATATAGCTGAAACACTTGATGTCCTTAAGGGGTCATTTGCATATATCATTTGGGCCTCTGTTACAAGAGGTTTAATGTATTGCACAGTGAAAACTGTAGCTTTGCTAGGTTTTTCATGTCATTTTTACTAATTGGTTTGTCTGTATGATCCTTTTACTGTATATATATATATATATATATATATATATATATATATATATATATATATATATATAATGTGCGCAAACACACACAGACACACACAGACACACACACACACACACACAATACTGAAATAGTAACTATATATATATATATATATATATATATATATATATATATATATATATATATATATATATATATATATAGTTACTATTTCAGTATTTCCTTTACTTTTATGTACTTCTGATACAGTAGAGTTACAAGGCTTGTCATTCAATAAAATGATCTATAGTTGGAGTCAAGGACTTGTAAGACCTACACTGTAATATGATGGCCTGCAGTTGGAGCCAAAGTAACCCTAGAAGATGGAGTATTTCAATAAAAAGAGAATGAAAGCTGGAAACAGCAGAAACATTTCCTTCTAACCATAGAGTGATTGCAGAGAGAGATGGAGATAGGGGTCTAGTCCACGGGAGCTATACAGATAAAAGCCTTTTGCCCATGCAAGTGGTTGTCCAAAGCAATTGTATAAATGACAGCCTAGTATCCAATCAAGGGATTCCTCAAGAAAGAAATTCTATAGATATATAAAGAGAGAAGACTCAATCCAGAGTGGTTCTGGAATACCCAGAGGCCAGGGGGACCTGATGGAATACAGCCTGAAGCAAGGTCAGAGACACAGGCAAGGAAGGTCTCTACACACTGTATAAATGCATCTGAAGACAACTATTGAACATTAGTTAGGTATACAAGTTCTGTCATTGGAGTCTGAAGATTAGTGTATGCCTGAAAGCATATCAAAGAGTTACCACACTTTTTGTTGATGAGGCAGGCGCACGTCAGTAAAGGTATGATATAATTTATAAATACAGCCTCTGTGTGTTCTGTGAAAGTCAGTGATTTATAATATAGACATGTTTTGTAATGAAATGAAAGTAATGAAAGGTAGAAAAGCCATGCCATGTGGGTGTCATCTCCAAAGGTATGGCTTAAGGGGCACCTTGAGCCAACACACTAACCGCAGTCATCATGATCCTAATCTATATTAAAAAATAACCAGTCATACTGTAACAAGAATTACATTCCTTCATCCAGAATGAATGTCAAATCCCCAGCACAAACTCGGCCTTTACTCTTAGTGAAACATTTTCAGCTGAGCACCACAATTAAAACTAACCAAATGACAGTGAAAACAAAACAATTAAGTACCGTTTTTATGATTATCAGAATCACTGCACATATGGACATATTAGGACAGATAAGCAGTGTCCATGGTTATGAATGTAACTGTTTATTTGCAGACAGTAAAAAGCATTGCTGCAGTTTTATACACTGGTTAAATAAAACTGTCCTATTTTTCACCGCTGCTTATTCTGGCTGAATCCTTGGCTATGATAAAATTCTGTGATAAAGCAAACTTATAGGATGTTGAGACAGCAACATAATTAATTAGAAACTTGGAACTTCACAGCTTTGTTCAGTAGTAAACAGTTCATGATTAACAGCATCCCCCACCTTCTGTGTGGGAAAAGCACAGTGAAAGCGTAGGCAGTAATTTTTAATAAATTGAAAAGAAGATTAAAGGAATATGGTTGTATTTTAGAAGTCTATAATATGCATTTTTTTCTCTTGTGTGGATGTTGCCATCTGATAGCTGTCTCTGCTTAAAAGGCAGCATGAGATGTTCAAATTGTCAAAACATTTCCACAAAGATACAAAAATTATGCTAAAATGAAATGCAAACGCACTGTATTTTAAAATGTTCGCAAGAATCAGCCTCTTTCAGATGCAGTTGTATTATAATAATACAATGAGAATAAAATTAATTCAGGCCATTTTTACAAATGAATAGATGGTATAGAGTCATTACTTAACAATAGGCTATGCATTTATCTTTTTCTGTGCTATAGTTGTTCACCAAGATATTTTGAAAACAGACAAATAGACATTGATTCTAATAAATAGTTATTTTCTTTTCACTGTATTCTCTGAAAGGAATCTTCCTCTGTATCCATTATGATGCATATTGTTACATCTTACACATTTTTAGATATGCAAAACTAAAAGTTATTCATGTCTGGATAATGCTGGTTACTGCTGTATTGAACACATTCTCTGATGTAACTTGTTGCAGTAATGATTGACCCAAACAGTTCTCCTTTCCCCCTTAATATAATATTCACTAAATGCATTTTCTGGTTTATCGTACACTTGATTATATTTAATCTGTTCTTTTCTTGGTGTTAGCTACGACACATACATTATAATATATGTCCTCTGTTCCTGCCCCTGACATTCATCTGACATTAATTTTTTAGTCATGCCCAACACCCAATGAAATATTGTCTTAAGTTATTGCATGTGGTCTCAAAGGTTCTCTGATGCCTCGTTAACTCCAGCCTAGGTCTACAAATCCACCCAAAAGTCCTGCAGATGCTTCCATTGGGACAGCTGTCCATTCTTTCTTCCTTTTTTTTTTTCCCCTTACAGTAGTCCTTCTCTTTTCAGCTTCAAATGCATTGCATTCACTACGTATCTCGTCACATTTTTGGAGGTGTTATTGCTATGAGGACTGGATGGTGGTTAATGTGCCAGAGCATGTGACATCTTTACCTGTTTTCTAGAGGTGCACCTTTTCCCCTTTCACTGTATTTCTGTAGTGCTACTTTTCATTATCCCAGGATTTCAGACGGTAACATAGGTCAGACGGTAACATAGGTCAGAGCACATAATCCGTTTTGGAAGTAAAGAGTTAGCTACTACAATACAGTATCTATTCCAGTGGAGCTAATATCTGAGGATCATTGCCTGTTTGCTTGTGGCATTATCTTCAGCAATAATATTGATGTTAGTGTGGTTGTCTTTCTTACTGGTACGAAGGCCTTTTCAAAGAGATTGAATATAGTCAGTAAGTCAACTGGACTACATTCGTAATCATACAGAACTGGGGGTATTATAAGTGAACTGTGTTTATATGTCGTTCTTTCCATATTTAGGTCACATCAATGCAGGCATATTGAAGCAGCTTCCCAAAAGGGATTCTAGTACATTGGAACATCTGTTGAGTCTCAATGTCAGTGAGAATGAGTGAAAAGCTATTAGAGTATGTTAGGGCCTTTTTTTAAAATGCTTGACCATCAAAGTTGAACTGTAGAGGGCCATATGTAAGCTTTAAGAAGTCAAGCATGTTGTTTTTCAGAAGCTGAATGAGGACTTCAGACTTCAGTAAGTACTGAAATTATATGCAGTTTAATTTGGAAGTATTTTTGTGTGTTCAAGTATTGTGCAGTGATCAACACAGTAACTCTAGGTTTCTATATTCTGATGCCAAAGTGACTAGTAGCAAGGAAATGCTTATTGCACAGATGTGGTATGGCATTCATTAATCAATACAGAGACAATCTAGAATAATCTCACTGTGCAAGTAACAGCTAACCAATATCTGAGTGCTCACTCTTTTATCTCTACAATGAGTATACCACTGTCAGACATAAAAGATGGCAGGGTGCCTATCAATAAATGAACAATCAGACTAACCTCTGCGCTTTCTTGCTTTCAGGCTGTTATGTACAAATTTCTACCCTTCCAGTCCAAAGTGTCTCATTTAGGTAGTGGCTGTACAAGGCTAGGCACATTGATGAAGGGGCAGAGAAAGTGCATGACTCTAAAACCCACCTAAAGTTAGGCAATGTTCTTTCTTGGTCTTTGATTGCATTACATGGGGCTGCTTCCCTTCTTGGGGAGAATTGAAAATAACCTCATAGAATTCATGCCCTAATGTTTATTCTAAGGAGGAAATTCAGGTGTTAACTATCATTGGTAGACTGTAAGCTCCTTATCATATCTTAATCATGTCTACTTTGCCTTTCTAATAGATGGGTAGATTAGTTGTTAACCTCTATTACTTATGCTGCTCAGGTCCTAGTACTGTACAAATAAATTATTCTGTGCCCCAGACTTGGCCTTGAGGGGGCTGAAATATATAGCCCAGCGACCTCCAGTGATGCTCACTACAGCCTATGTCACCATCAGGTTTACTGCTTACCTACCATATCTTGCTTGGAAACTATTTCAAAAACCCTTATTGCCTCAAGACTTCCCAAGGAATTTACTACCCTAGCACAAACCTATGCCAATACCTCTTCCATAACAAGTACACCATCTCTCTGAACTACTCCCTTATACTTTACCTACATTAAGGAAAAAATCATATTGTACAACTTTTAGATGAGATTTCTAATGATTCCCTCCATATATCATATAGCCTTAATTCATTGTTTATCAGATTATGCCAATCTAACTTAATACTCTCTATCGTATCTATAGCCTTTGCTTGTATAATAGCTCCATGCTTCACATATGGAAAGCTGTGGTAACTAATTTCCCAAAAATTCCAAAACCATTCACTCCCAATGACCTCAGGACAATTTCTATCTGTAACACTCTTGTTTAATTATTTAAAAAATAATTCAATTCACAACTGGCTAATTATTAATAGAAATACCATCTGCTGTCAAACCATGTCTGGCCTAATAAGTCTTGAGTACTGTGGAATGATCATATCCCTGGACCTAGACACCATACCCTTCCTAATAACCTGCACGATGAAAAAGGACCTTCTTACAATAGTGGATACATGGCGATTCAAGGACAGTTTGTTCCTCTCATGTGTCTCCTGGTCACTAACTACCAATTCAATTTTCAGGGGTATCTTGTTAATAATGTGATAGCTTTCCAAAAGAGACTAGTATACATTTCTTAGCTTTTTGTTTTAATCCATGGTTATGAAATCAGCTATTTGTTTGGGAAAGGTCATCTTGTAAGATCCTTGTGCCCTCTAGAGGGTTTATAATGGTACCAAGTTTGCGGTCATCTGCAAACATGGTCAGCCACAAACTCTTTACATTAGCAATGCCCTCAGAGAAGTAAATGCTACAAAGAAGTGATCCAAGCACTGAACTCTGGGGTACACGTCTCGTGACAAGTCGTTTGGAAGAGATAGGGCCTCCTACTCTCATTTCCTGGGTTCTATTTATGAGACAATTTGCTATCTAATTAGTTACGTAGGGATTAACATTCAGATGGGACAGCTTATCAACAATACTTGAGTCTGGGATGGTACTGAATCCATTTGTGAGGTCTAGATATGTAATATGTACTGATTTTTTCCTTATCCATTGCTTCAGTAACCTTCTCAAAGAAATCAACCAGGTAAAATAGACAAGATCTACCCTTGACAAAAAACAAACTGGCTTCAGTCAATAGCTCATAGGCTATCTATGTAATTTATAAATTCCATAATCATCCTCTCCATAGCTTTAAACATGAGGCTAGTCAACTTATGGAAATATAATTTCCCGGGTCCATTGATGCCCCGTCTTTGTGTAGGGGAATGACTCTTGCTGTCTTCCATTCATCTGACACAAAGCTTGCATGAAGACTGATGTTGAACAGCCCTTGAAGAGGTTCTGACAGGTCCTGTTTCAGGCTGGTCAGTAGACAACCTAATATGTTATCTGGCTCCATAGAAGCAGTGTTCTTGACTCTGGAAATTACTTTGAGGACTTCTTCTTGGGATATTCAAGGGGGGTGTGGATGTGGTATGAGATCTGGGAATATAGTGGGAGGAGGGTGAAGTCTGACCTAAATTTATGTGTTATTTGACTGGCTATGTCTTCAGGGGTCTGAGTATGTCATATAATTTATTATTAGCTCTCTGCATTGCTGGTCATTGCTTCTGAGATTAAGAAGGCTTTATGGTTGTTTTCTGCTCAAATGATTATTTTTTACCTCATATCTAGCGTTGTTTGATTTGATCAGGGGCTGAAGTTCCTTGTTAGGTTTAACAAAAGCATTTTTGATGCCTTGACAGTTGCATTTATTATTACATGGAATGATTTTTTTCTTTTATTGTAGACCCTGGTTATATTTGGATTACACCATAGGCATTTATTTTTAAATTTGGCATTGCATTTGCTTCGGAGAGGGGTAGATGCATCTGTGAAGCTATTCACATGTGCACAGAGTTTGGCAGTAAAGAATTACACATGCATAGTAGAGTCATCAGATTGGTGGGGGTGTTGACTTTAGTAGGCAGGTCATCACTCAATTTAGGTAGATTAGCCTTCACATAATCTCTGAATGCCAAGCTATTTGTGGATGCCTCCAACTTCAGTGTTACAGTAAATGTGATTGAGTTATAGTCTGATTTGATGAGGGAGGGAGTTTCAACTGTCAGAGAACAAAGATGTGCCATATTGGTGAGGACCAAATCCTGAAGTTTGTCTTCCCTAGTTGGAGTGCAGATAAACCGGTCCAGAGAGTTTGTATTTATGAAGTTCAGAAATCTCTAGGCATGCATTTTATGGGATGTATAAGTCTTTCAGCTGATAAAGGGGTAGTTGAAACCCACAAGGAGAATGGTGTTTGGCCTAATACATGGGTGTTCCATACAAGTCACGTAGGTGGTACAGTCCAAAGAGGACATAGAGGGTGGACCTATAGTTAGCTATGATGTGATAAGGGGTTTTGTTAATGTTAAGTTGGACATAGAGGAGTTCCAGGTCGTTATCCTGTCTAACAAGCCTGGAAGTGATATTTTATTTTATGGATATAGAGACACTGCTGACTTTAGTGTCTTCATGTAGAACGGTGGGTCTGAACATGTGGTAGATATTGAAATCCTACACTGATGACGTGATCTCAATTGTCTTGAACCAGGCCTACATGAAGATGCACTTACTGATGCATTCCCTGGTAAGTGGTGCCTGTAGGGAGTGATTTTTTTTTCTTTTTGAGGCTTTTAGCTTTGAGCAGCAATGCCATTCCATTATTCAGTTTTTTGTTTTTTTTGTTATGCTGGAAGTATTTGAAAACTAATATTGCCTAAAAAGGCATGTCGGGGGTAGACAAGGTTTTCAACAATACATATAAGCATTGTAGAGATAAGTACAGATCATCCCTGGCAAAGTACTCTTAAGTGCAAGAAATCTGGACAAAGCCAAAAAATAATGGGAGAGGGGGTTCAAGTGTAACTGGTTTTACATTAGCATGCATTTTCTGAAAGATAAGAAATCTGAAACCCAAATGTCTGTCATTATTTAGTGACTTCAATCTTCAATGATTTTCCAGAAGAAACATATATTGTATGAGGAACAGATCAAAAACAAGAAACAAAGATCTGGGCATTCTGCAAAATTCTGGACAATTGAGAGTTATGATTTCCGACAGTCTTAAGAGTCAGTCCGAAAACCTTAGGCTTGTTTAACTAATTTATTTTTCACAGAAACTTCACAGTTAAAAAAAGTAAAAACTCTTATCCTCAGCCCCACTTTACAAATGTAATACTTCATAGGACAGTTTTGTTACCCGTTTTATTCTCAGTCTTTATCAGTATCTTCCCCTGACCTTTTGCACCTTCAAATCATTATTTATGCTAATGACTTAAAGATCTACAGGTCCAACCCCAAAGCCTCTGCAATTAAGTAAGAATTGATCAGTTATAAACAACCTATCTTCTTTTTAACACACAAAAAAACAATGCTGTGCCCTTTTGAACACATAAAAAACAACTACTGTACTGCTTTCATAGCAAATTACTTTCAGCATCCAAGTCTCCACTTAAATAGCTAAGCATTTCCATTATCTTGGATTATGACTTGATTAGCACCTATATTTCCAACACTACATCGACACAACTGGAGCTAATGTTAACAGCTTACTTTTCTGGGCCAAAAATAAAATTCTCACTTCCTTTCATCTGAAGAAGAAAGTGCAAGTGGGAAAGGCATTCATATTGCTCAGTTAAAATATGGGCTACCAATCATATATACTGCCTAAAAGAAAAGGACAACTACTGTAATTAGATCTGCATTTTATTACACGTTTTCCCAAAAGAAAACATGACTGCCATACACTCACAAAGTCAAATGGCTACCCGTAACTTCTTATAGTCTCACTTGTAGCTAAACTGACCTCGTCAGCACAGCATAAGTATATTTAAATGCCTTCTACTGAAATCTTTTTCCTTCCTCTCTCGTCATCTTTAACTTGAATCTTAATTCTCTTAGCTATTCAGGCCCTGTCTTTCACACCCCTCAGAATGACATTTTTTGCACAGGTCTGTCTTTGATCTGTTAATGAGCTGCTTCCTTTAGTTCAAACTACATGATTTTATTCTTTGCACTGCCATTTGCCTTCTGTGCCATTTTGAATGAGTCACTTAAGCAGACTGTGCTTCTAGTCTATCCTTCAAAAAAGATATTTGTGGACTTACCCATTCAACAGGCTAAACTACAAGTTACAGTCTCCTATATTATTTATTTATGAATTTATTGGCATTTGTGCATTGGATGGTGCAGTGGTGCAGTGGTAGCATTGTTGCTGCACAGCCAGAGGTTCTCCAGTTCAATTCTCAGCTGGGGTGCTTTCTGTGTGGAATCTACATGTTCTCCCTCCAGTCATGTGGGTTTCCTATGGGTGCTCCAGTTTCCTCCCACATTACAAAGAAATGCTTCTGGAGCATTTCTCCCTGGGCATCCACTGAAAATTTCTTCACTCCAAGTTGGACTTTCCTGGTAAACAAATGTTAAATAAATAAAAATTTGTTTACCAGGTTAGTGTGACAGGTCTATATTATATAATCAAACACTAAAAACATTGACACACCTTTAGTTGACACGGAAATCTCAAATCCACAGTTCATCGATCGGCCAAATCACCAATTTCCTTCCAAGGGAAAGAAATCTGTAGGCCAACAACTAACATCACCAAAAATAAACACTTTTAAGTGGGGGGTTTTGCCCCCACACTCCCCAATGTGGTGGGCTATGCCCTCCCACACCCCATCTAACTAAATATTCTAACTCTGAGATCACACTTCAGTCAGGGAAAGGGCAGATGTAATGGAACAACCAACTGATTTCTTTCCCTTAGAAAGAAATCGATGATATGGCCGTTCGACAAACTGTGGCTTCGACATTTCCATGTCGACTAAAGGTAAGTCGACATTTTCATTCTTTGAGCATATGATATAGACCCAGTCTAATGGGACCTAATAAAACCTTTTTTCAGTGGAGGTCCAGGGAGAAAAATCAGATCAGCCTCAAAATTATCTTGAGAAGCAGCCGAACGTTGCTGTTTTCATAATAATTTAGTTGCCCATGGATAATACACATATTACAGCTCTATCACTTCCTTCTACATGTATTAATATTCACACACTCAACACTACTCCCACACTTTGCACTATGTCACTTTGTAAATGTTAACACAGTTTACATTAAGTGTCATTCTCTCTCTAACTTGATCTTTTCTTCTTCAGTTAACAGCATGAAGTATGTTAAAGCTGCTTGTGTGCATTATATGTATATGTATATATATATATATATATATATATATATATATAGATATATATATATATATATATATATATATATATATATATATATATATATATATATATATATATATATATATATATAGATACACATACACATTGGTGTATCATGATTAAAATTTCTTGACTGTAAATCTTGATTATCTTTTTAATATTATCCAGCTGCTGCTATTCTGCAATATTGCTGGCCACAGTATAATTTGTATGTTTTTTCCTCACTATGATGGCTTGTAATCACCCAGAAAACCTGAAAATGGTAAACAGAACACCACCTCAGTAAACATATGTAAATAAATGAATACATAAATAAGTAAGTAAATAAATACATTTCACTGATGTTTGTAGATGCTGTCCACATTATCTGTAAGCTGTATCTGGTAGTATATTACTAATTTGTGAAACAAGGTATGTTGTATATGATTCCAAATAATGGTGTAGCTTTAACTCACACTAGGTATAGTGATTAAATTCTTTGTCTTGCTTTAGCTGAAGGAAATTACACACCATTTTATATATGTTTTGTCTTTGTAAGGTTTTATTATCTCATGTGTGCCCATAGTGTCTTTTTTTCTGGTATTTTTGTATTGATTTAATATTACTGTGACAAAGGGATATACTGCCAGCCCTACTATCTGGAATTTTGTAAATATGTATATGTCATTTGTGAATATCAGCATGATGTATATAAGATGCTTGTGTTACAAATGTATTAGAACTGTATGTCATATGTGTATCAAACTGCTTGAAGGTATTTGCAAAGTGCTGTTTGAAATGTAACCACAGTGCACCCTACTGGAAAGGAACAGAAATGTATATTATCTATTGTAATGTTTAAATGTGTATATTTTAACAGTAGAAACTGGAACACAGGAGATTAACTTCAGTCCAGTAAAACTTCAGAAAAATAGCTGAAATTAAATTGCTTTATGGCTATGCAATAAAAGATAATATCTTTCAGTTTCCGTGCAGCAAAGAGACACAGTATCTGTACTGTCTTTAAAGTGAAATAATTACTAGTTTTGAAATGTGAAGGAATGTGATTATTTTATGACTTCCCGCACCTGCCAAAGATCTGAGGTCTATGTATTTTTACTAAATACTGATAGCATCCAGCAGTAGGGGTTTCACCTGGGATAGAGTCAGATGACAAGAAATGATGTCATTCTGCAAGCTATCCTAGCAGTCATATTTGAGATATTAACTTGAAAGGTCTCTGAGTGAGATAGTGGTATTGATATTCACAAATGATATATAAATATTTACAACATTCCAGATAGCTGGGCTGGCAGTATCTCCATTTGTCACACTTGCATTACAGTTTTATTTCATCATACATATACTTATGGGCAGAGAGAAACCTAAAACAAACAGTAAAACAAAACAAAACTAAAAATATGTTGCAGGGTACAAATCGCTTCCCCCAGAATGATGGTCCCACTGCAATGTTTATCGTGTGACCTCTGAGAAAGGGAATTCCCTGTTCAGATTACTCCCACTTCTGAAAATGCAAATTTGATGAATAACTTCATGAAATTCTTGCATCAAAATTGGCACAAATAACCTTGCCTTAGGGTGTCATGACAGTCTCCTGGATTCAGCAAGCCCTGTCTGGCATGCAGGAATAGTGCAAGAGCTGCTGGAGGCAATATGGCCTCTGAGAGATCCAGGAACAAGCTCCCGGGACATGCAAGAGCACTCCTGCACTATTCCTGCATGGCCACAACTCCTGTATGCTAAAAAATAGTTTCAAAATAACAAAAAATAACTTTTATTTTTTTTTTTTGGCTGATTTCAGCCGTTTAAGCATAGGGCAGCACTGCACAAATGGGATCGGGCCAAAAATAAAACTAAAACCTTGAAAAAAGCTTTTTAGGCAAAAATCACAATTTTGCCATTATAGTCAATGGAAGGCAGAAGACAACAAGGCCACTGAATAGTGGTTGCTAAGGAGGAAGGCTCAGTGTCAGAGTTGTAACTAGGCATTAGCAGTCAATTCTATGCAAATGAGGTGAATGATACTGAATCACATATTTGCCCTCATTGCTAGCCAGCACCCAACTGTGTAAGTGCTGGAAAACCATGGTGCAAGCCTAAGAGTTAGCTGACATCATAGAGGGGTGTGTCAGGAATACTGTAAGCTTACTGGAGCTCTGTGGCTCAGGTTTGCCCTTAGCTTATCAGAGCTAAGGAAGGGGGTGTGTTTGAAGCTACCTAGCAGTCTTTACATTGCCTAAACGGGTGTGCCCGCCGTGCACCGGGTTTTAAACAAACAAAAAAATTAATCAAGGAAATATCAGCTCCATACACATCTGAGCACTGCATTTGCATGGCGTGCCTCAGGGCTTAAACAGGAAGGCAATAGGAAGGGAAAACAGCAATAGGAAGGTAATCAAGGAGAACTAGCATAGCTGGCAGGTGAAATGTATCAGAATCAGCCAATTACAAAGGCAGAAGCCCAGCCCAGCACACTACTATAAACTATGCAAACATCTTTTCCTCTGTTTTTTTCCTCAATTCTACACCACCGGTGTACACAAATGGGGACATTTTACCTAACAAAAGTACCAAAATGATAGGGGCTGCTTTTGCTCTCATACATCAACATGTATAAGAGGCTGAGGGTGGTGAGGATGAGAATGCTGATGACCAACCCACAGTGAGGAGAAGGAGAAGAGTGTACAGACCCAGGGTAATGTACCAGGGGCTACATGAGCTGGAGATAGTGGAGCCCTTAGGGTAGACAGGGACCTCCTACACCAAATTGTTGAGCTGTGCCAGCCAAGCATCACACACAGAACCAACACAGGGGAACCCATCACAGTGGATACCATGGTATGTGTAGGCTTAACAATACTAGCCACAGGTGCCTTCCAAAGGTCAACTGGGGATATCATGATGATGTCACAGGCATAAGCATCCAGGGTACTCCACTAGTTCCTGGATGCCATGTCAGCACATGCCGGTGAGCACATATATTTCCTCAACACCCGTAAGGCGTTGACCAGCAATATGCATCTCTTCCAACAAATAGCAGAATACTCTGAGGTAGTGGGTGCCATAGACTGCACACACATACACATCAAATCACCACCCGGTGAGCGGGGTAGAGTCTGCATAAACCACAAGGGCTTCCCCTCCATCAACTGCCAGGTTGTGTGCAATGCCCAGAGCATTATAATGAATGTGTGTTCTGGCAGCCCTGGAAGCTATCACTACTCCCACATCTGTCATATGGTGCAGCTGTATCAGAGATTTGACAATGGGGACATCTCATATGGCCACCTAGTGTGGGATGCTGGATATACACGGGAGCTGTGGCTGTTGACACGCATCAGAAATGTGCACACATCCAAACAAGAACTCCATAATGAGGCACATGCACAGACCAGAATCATAATAGAGCATGTGTTTGGGATGCTCAAGTCATGCTTCCGGTGCCTGGACATATCCAGTGAAGCCTTGCAGTATTCACCAGCTACGTCTACCCAAATTGTCATTGTATGTGCCATGCTACACAATATGATCCTGTGGAAACAGCTGCAGCAGGAACAGCATGGAGCATGGCCACACAGCCCCACACCATTGCCAAGGCCAGCACAGGCACAGAGTGACTCGGAGGAGGAACAACCTGAGCCTGCCCCAGTGGGCAGAAGGAGGTATGCCCAGTATGCCCAGGCATTGGAAAAGAGGCAACGCATAGCACAGACACTGACATGGTAGGAACCCAGGGAATGACACCTCACTCTGACTCGCTCATACAGTAAAAGGGATGTCAAACATGACACTACCTGTGCTTAACCATGTATAGGAAGTGTACTATGTACATCCGACATAGTCAGCCCTCCAGCACCATCCTCAATTCTGGCACAGCCACAAGGTAAGCCATGCTCACTATCAATTGCTGAATACAGTAGTATGTTCTGCTACCTGTATCTATGGTGTGGACGTGAGCATTTTAGGGAATCAGGTGGCTGAATGGGATGACAGCAGATAGCAGACACCTATATTGGCAGCATGAAATCCTTAGCAAATGCTGGTGTCAACATAGTAGGCAGTACTAGACAAGGTGACAAAACCCACTGCAGGACATGTGGTGGGCCAAATGTATGTCTATAGGACATACACATGCATGTCAGTGAGGCTCACATACCCAACAACAGTCTCAGCCAGCAGGACAGGTGTAGACAAACACAAGGAAATGCTGTGACAAGGCCTCTGATTGATGGCTATACAGCCACCCTCCAGACCTACACAGACAGACTACAACAGGTCAGGCAGTGGGATGATAGTTCTAAATGGTAAGAAGTCTGAAACTAAAATATAGGTCAATAAAACCTAAGAATTGTAGTACACTGATATGCCTCTAGTCTGCATGATAGGTCAGAATACAGAATGAAATGGAGTACCTGAAATACCAGTCCAGTCGTAGAAAATGTTTACAGTTGTCAGGTGTGCCCCCCACAATCCTATGTAGAAATGTAGTAGCATGTATGTGTAGGTATAATAACAGTGGAGCACATATTACCTGAGCTGGCCAAAGTAGCAGGATAGATTGTAGCACGTGTACAATACGCAGGGCTCTGTATGTTAGGTTGTTGTGTGTTGTATATTGTGTGAAAGTTGTCAGTATGTAGGTATGGAGGGTTGTGTCCTGGTGGCTAATGGTCAGTACTGTTGATGACAGGGTCAAGTTCTCACAACTGCAGTGCCAAACACAATGCATCCTAGCAAGACACAATCCAGCAGTAATCCATACTAATTATTTGGAGGTAATACTTGTCACCAACTGAAAGATGGACATGTCATGAATGTGGGCCCAGACATACAAACAGTACACAGGTGGAAGTACCCTAGACAGATTGTGTATAAAATGTTACTGTCAAATGGACACACCTTTGAAATTGTACATACAGGTTAGCAGCACATTAGTTTGCTGTGTAGTATGGAGTACTGATGTAGTCTGGCCAAACACTGGCAGACTACAAAAGGCACAGGTATGATGTACTGAGAAACTGCTGATGTCCCTGCACAAGCCAGCATAAGTGGAATGCCCAATGCATATCTGTGAGTCAGCTGCAAGTAGCTTCCATAGCAGACATACACCCAGCTTAACCCACCATCAGCCACAGGTACCTCACAGGTCATATCCTTGCTGTTGGGAATGAGCACAATATGACCCCCACCTCTGTATGGGAATAGCCACAGAATGCAGCATGCTGAAAAAGTGCCCCATCCCTAGCTATAAACAGCACCCTGCCAGCATCCACACCAATGGATCAATAAAGACAGAAACTATTGTCATTAACACCTTGCACACCTACCCTGTCACCCCAGGGGAATATAGTGGCTTGCAGTCTGGCACTGTAGGAGTGACACAATGCACCAGCCTGCTACAGATGGCCTGCATCCCTACCAAATGCCCTACAGTCCTCTGTCAAAGGCCTGTGTCACTCAAACTGCCAATGTATGTTATCTCATGGACTCCCAAATAACAACATAACACAGTCCACAGAACACAAATGCAAGGCCATGTCGACAAATCCCAGTAGCATGTCCACCATGTCCTACTGCATGAACTGTGGACCAACCCCTAAATATTGCTGGGATAAAGTGATAACTATATGGATACTTATCAGATAACATTTGCACAATGTTTGGAAGAGGATAGAATAACAGGGGGGTAGAAGCATGGACGCCATGGAGTGTGTGAAGTCTGAAACTCAGATGTGTGTACATACTAACCCTGCCTGCAAACACAGGAACGGGTGGCCACAAACCTGCTCATAAACTGCAATGTGAAGGGGTAATGACCAGAAATATGAGCTCTGCCTCTGGGTAACCTGTGTGAATCTGCACAGCTGTGAGGTATGGCCACAGCAGGATATAGCCATACTGTTACATTGATGGATGTACAAGCATGGGATCCTCAGCCACCACAGTACCAAGGTGCTGAACCATTTACACAGACCCTTCAGCAAGTGTCTGCAGCTCCCCCTCCAGAATGGCATTATTGTTCAAGAATATGTAGGCTGCAGACCACAATATTGGACACAGCTTCAATCATGTTGTGTTCCCCAGGAAATTACTGCAAGCAAATTTGTATACCTGTTAGTAGTTGATAACATAAAACATCACAGTGTAAAACAGTACATATGTCTGAATATCTCTGCTGACACCAAAACCATGTAACAGAAGCAGCAAAAACACACTTAGTTACAGTATCCCACTATCCTTTGCCCTTTGTGACCTCATATTTTCAACCGATCTACATATATCCTGCAGAAACAGGATGCTAGCTGTAGGTGTAGAACACTAATGCCTGCACTGGAGTACAATCTACCTGGAATGGCTTCACACATGCAATATAGAAGGTCATACTGGGCATGCTCCCACATTTAGAGAAACAAAGCTCATGTATGACAACAAAATACTGCAAGGTCATACTGGGCATGTTCCCACACTTACAGAAATGAAGCCCATGTCTGGCAACAACAGTGGACTATACATATCTGTCAGTCACAGATGTTTGTGCACACATTCCACATTGCACACCAGTCATACTTTGCACACACATCAGATAGGAATACATACATATATCCAAGGACAACACATTATAATAGGCCAAACATACACATACATAGATGTGTGGAAGAGAGTGACAGACAATGACAAAGAGCTTCCCATCATGAGGCCTGTTCCACCCAGCACACATCCAATTTGCCAATACCATATGATGTGCAAATGTCTATCACTGTAGACATTTGCTTCTGGTAGCCATCAGCACTGCAGTGTCTGTGGTGCTTGTGAAACTGTGTAACATGACTGCACAAGTCATTATTCATCTAACAGTTGTATACGCATTCCTGTTGAATGTAAACCTGTGTGTGACTGAGTGTTGTGTGTGTGCTTCCAGATGAATGGTTAATGGCCCATTCACTCACACTGCACTCCCCATTGACTTACCTTGGTAAGTCTGCTGATGTCATTCACCTTGAAATACACCTTTGGAGAAGAAGTAGCCCTATAAGCTCTGTGGCATATACCATAGCTGTATAATGCTATAGTATGATGTACTGGTTAGGTAGGAGTTCTAATCCCAGACATG
>NC_056727.1:279194844-279219844 GCF_019279795.1 Protopterus annectens
TTTTAACCCTGACCCTGGCAACTGTGATAACGTGTGTGATTCCCTGAGAGAGTGCGGTTGTGTCTTTTTTGACACCTGCTTTTGTGGACAGGCACATGTACTACATCTACCTTATCCATCCTTTATCACTGTTGCTGATGTCACTCACCTTCAAAGATACATTTGGACAGCTCTCCAGCATGTAAGCTCTGTGGCACATACAATAACTGTATAAAAATGTAATAGCAATACATAGTCAGGCAGGGGTTTGAAACCCCGTACTTGTAAGTGTGGGACACGTGCTTAGCTCTTACTCTCCTACCCCCTTCCTTTCTTACTTTGTCTCTGTCTGTCTCTCTCACTCCATCTCTGGTAGATGTGGAAAAGAACACCTGCTTTGCTTAGGCAGCAGCTTGTGTTTTGTAAGTGATGCTCATGATCAGCTGATAGCCTGTGCATGAATTGCAGCCCCCACTAGCTGATAGCATGTGGAACAGCCATGGTAACATTCCCATAGCCAATTGCATGGAAACACACTCCTATAGCTGGGAACATCATGTGGGTGTTGACCCTTTTCATTCACTATGAGCAAGACTTCATGTCGGTGTTTGGCAAACAGCATCACAGAGGGTAGTGGGAAATACCTCTTACAATATACACTGTGGAGACAGGCCAACAAACAGGAGGGAGATGTTCCAAACATGAGGACAGAATGTAAGTCTTGCTCTTCTACATTTGAAGCAATGTTGGTTTAACAGGGTTTGTGTGGATATGGCTGGTCTACATGATTTAATACCTGTCATGACAGTGTTATGTGGTTGAGGAAACCCTCACCTTTAGGGCTATATGCATACTGGCCAGTGTTTGGAGTCTTACATGTGTTGTGTTAATCACAGATGTCCTATCTTTAGAAATGCAGTAGCATACTCTGAGGATTGCAGTAAGTACATGGTGACAGCCATGTGAGTTACTGACTTCATATCCCTCAGTAGACATATGTCACAACAAACCCTGTTACACCACTAAATGTATGAGTTTATCACAGCAACATCTCAATATTGGCCCTGTGTTTGTGCCTCCAGCCACAACTCTGTCAACCTTTGTACATATATCATGCAGTAAAAGGTGCATATGTTCAGTACACCCTTATTTACTGACATCATGCCTGATAACAAGCCAGTAAGATATCAGACTGCTAGACATGTTATGTATAGTAGGGCTTATATTCAAGGACAATACCTGGACATTCTGTTGTAGTGTGCACAGTAGTGAGGTCTGTGTACTTATGGTGATTGTCGGCAGAGTGTTTATTGTGAATATGTACCTTGGCCTGTGTACATACTGTGGTAGATGTCATTGTTCTTGGCCCTGTTCTGTCTGATGTTGCATACTGCTCCAGTGTATGGTACCCTATCAGCGTACATGCTTGTAGGGCCAAACCCACACATGTCCCATACCACAGTCAGGCAATGGAATACACTGTGTATTGGCCCAGTATATGTAGGGTTAGTGTGTGAGTGGCACATATGAGGATGATGTTGATCACACAGCCCATATACTGTAATATTAAGCATGCTTACAATATGTGGCTGTGGCTGTGTTCAGACTGGTCGAGGGTATGTGCTGTCACATAGGTATCTGTTACTCTGTGATGTTACATGCCTGGTAGAGCCTGCTATATCTGCAGGTACATGTGTATTCCCCCATAAGAAATGTAGGCTAGTGTTGTGGCAGTCTGCTTGTAGTTTGCACAGTGCTTTGTGACATGCCTAACAGCTCAGTGTACTTACCCAGTGTGATGTTAAGTCCAGAAATTTGTCAGATGTACTGCTGCCGGGCGACCATAACTGTTGTGTATTTCTAACAAAGCAGTGGGATGCTGTACAGATGTATGCCACTAACTAGTAGTATGTGGGCTTGTGACCTCTGCTCCTCTGGTTATTATGTGTCAGGACAGACAGGAGTGTGTGAATGCATAAACTGTGTGAGCAAATCGATTCCAGTATTTAAGTGATATCCCCATTTACATGGCTGTAAACATCCACTTTGTCAGCCTTGGTCCACACATCTTGCACTAAGTGGTTCTGTGTATGCCTCTGGGCTGACCAGAGTGTGTCTGACTGTCCACATTTATTGGTCATATCTCTGCTGTATTCCACAGTACCATTACTGTGATATCTGTGGTACTGCACTATGATGATCTTATGATGTCTGTCAGTAACTGATGGCGTATATGTCAATATCAGATGTGACTTCCCACACACAACATTTCTGTTAAGACAACCCCTGTTACAGTAGCAACAGTCTACATTTATACCTGCAATACTTACATCCCCTTGCACTAAGAGGTTGCGACTACTGGCGCTGAGGTATGACTCCACTACATGTTCTGGACATACCATATATGTATGTATATATATATATATATATATATATATATATATATATATATATATATATATATATATATATATATATATATATATATATATATATATATATATATATATATATATATATATATATATATATATATATATATATATATATATATATATATATATATATATACATATATATATATATATATATATATATATATATATATATATATATATATATATATATATATATATATATATATATATATATATATATATATATATATATATATATATATATATATATATATATATATATATACATATATATATATATATATATATATATATATATATATATATATATATATATATATATATGTATATGTGTATATATCTATATATATGGTTTGCGTATATCCAGAACATGTAGTGGAGTCATACCTCAGCGCCAACAGTCGCAACCTCTTAGTGCAAGGGGGTGTAAGTATATAGATAGATACAGATAGATGTATATATGACCATATATATAACACAATATACAGATGTATATAAATACATATATATGAATATATATGTGCATGTACATGTACACTTATATCTACACATGTATATGTATATATATATATATATATATATATATATATATATATATATATATATATATATCTATGGGTCCCATACACTAGATCAAATTTTCACTAATTCGAAATAGTGCATGGAATGCTCATTTCAGCGAAAGTGTACATAATCGAAAGTGCACTTACGCGAAGTTCAGTACAATGAACGGGTGTTGTACTGAACTTCTGTGCAATACTCACTAACCTTAGGATTAGGGCACCTTACCCTAACCCGTGCCCTAACCCTAAGGTCTGTGACTATTGCACCATATTGGAGGACATAGCTTGTTTTTTATGTCCTCCACTGTGCTGCAGTGTTTTCGGTGATGTGCACTTACGCAAAACTTCACTTTCGTTAAAGTGAACTTTCGCAGAAGTGAGGCTTCCTATTACAAGTTTGAAATAATGTAGTGTAGTCGACCCTGGAGTGCAGTGTAATCCAATGTAACTACTGTCTGTTTATTTTACTGTGGAGCTTTTCTCCCCGGGCCTCCGCTGAAAATGGACCCACGTCCAGTCGGACACTCCCGGTCAACAAATTTAAATAAATAAATAAATAAGTAGTGAACATTCGTTCTTGCAATAGGAATCCATATATATATATATATATATATATATATATATATATATATATATATTTTATATATATATATATATATATATATATATATATATATATATATAGATAGATAGATATATCTATATGGGTCTTCTATGGTTGATTGAAAACTCACTTGATTGAAAATGAAATTACAAGGACCACTTCACTGAAAGCTCACTTCACTGAAAACTCACTTCACTGAAACTCATTTTGTTGAAAGTTATAAATGGCCTTTTCTCCACTGTAGTGCGACCCTGGAGGTAGTATATAAAGTAAGGGGGGGTGTGGGGGACACAGCCAGCCATATTGGGAGGTGTGGGGGTGAAGCCCTCCACATATCTTGGTTATATATTCTCTTTTGGAAACATTTATTGCACTTGCAAGTATCACTGTGTATAGTTTAAAATGTTTATAATATATGGGGGGCTACGCCCCCCACACCTCCCAGCCCCCCACTCCCCTCCTTGCTTTATATACTAACTCCAGGGTCGCACTCCAGTGGGGAAAAGGCCATTTATAACTTTCAATGAAATGAGTTTCAAAGAAATGAGTTTTCAGTGAAGTGAGCTTTCAGTGAAGTGGTCCTAGTAATTTCATTTTCAAGTCAAGTAATATATATATATATATATATATATATATATATATATATATATATATATATATATATATATATATATAGATAGATATCCATATCCGTGTTATGTATAAACATGACTGTGGTATATACCTTCCCAGTTGTATCACACCATATTATCTGATATGTGTATATTTAGATATAACAACACAAGTGATTCAACAGTAATATCACTAACAAGTAATACACAATTATAGAGGTCATAGCAGTTGTTCAATACTATTCAGTATGTGTACTGACAGGTATATCGGAGAAAACAACTGTCTTCACAGCTGCGATGGCTTAGTGGTTAACTGCTGTGACTATAGTGTACACAGTCCTCGGTTCAAGTCCTGCAAAGCTGTTTATTTATTTGCTGGGCAGAACAAGGGCTGTTGGATACAGAGTGGTTAAAGCAGTTTTGAGCAGCTTTAAGCCAGTTTGCACAAGTTTGTGAGATGATAAGCGCTGCTAAAGTACTGTTAAATGTACAGGTGCTTGCACATTGTAGGCTTTGTTTACCAGTAAACAAATGGTGCTTAGCATTTATATTGCAGCAATGCTGAAACCTGCTAAGCATGGCTCAGCCATGGTAACCAGTGCTCACATTCCAGTCTGATAAAATAGCAGGGTAATGACATCTTTTTAAGTGTATTTAATTCCATGTACATAACATGCGTCTATGTGCTGTCATTACAGTAGCAAGGGGTGTGAGTCTATTGTCTGGGACACCTGAGTATATATGGCTTGTACAACACTCTTTTCCATTTGAATGTGTTACATACATGGGTAGTATCCCAGGATATATGCAGTCACACTGGCATGTAGTGTATAATTACGTTACTAGTGTTGACAGTGCTTTGCCAAGTAAGAGTAGATTGCAGATTGTAATACTGTAACCAAACACCCCTGCATGCAAAAATGGAGTCTGAGTCCTCACTGTTGGGTTCTTGGTGTGTGAGTTGTGTCCCATTGAATATTTCCTAGTGGATATTGATCTGACATGTGGAAATTAACTTTAGAATATTGTATGTATAGGACATGTCATTGAGGGCTGCTGTCATGTAATAATGGCATACCTATCGGTGTCAGACGTCCATCTGTCAACACATTCATCCTAATGCATAGCCAGTTGGCTAGCTGATGTCTGTCTGTCCTCTGTACAGATGTGCAGATGTCAGGTATCCATCTTGGCTACTTACAGGCAATCTATGCTCGACTGATGCTGACATGTCTGTGCAGCTGTGTTATGAATTCCGTAGCTAGGAATCCACACCCTGTATGCACCACATGCCATGGATACCTCAACTACACTACCACAGGCAACAGAACATGCTTGGGTACATGTCTCCAAGACAGACACTGTTCATGTTATATAATACATGTTGCATACATGTCAACTGGAGCACTTCACTGGCCCTCTGCAAGAGGCAACCAGATGATTGGATATTGCATGTAACTCTCACCCTGAGGATCACCACTGTGGTATCTGTTGATAGATTGCCTGCTGACACATGGCAGGTGGCATGATACCACTGTACACACATCCCCTAAACTTCCCATCTCTCCATGGACAATAGCCTGGTACACACCTATGAACACCTGCACCGATGGACCTCAGTACTGACAAATGTGTATGCTGGCACATGGCAGGTGGCATGATACCACTGTACACACATCCTCAACACTTCCCATCTCTCCATGGATAATAGCCCTGTACACACATATGAACACCTGCACCGATGGACCTCAGTACTGACAAATGTGTCCGTGTGCATTACTGAGAATAACAGTGTCTGTGCATTTGTAGATCTGTAGTTGATAATACTCTGAGGCGCTTCACACCCACCGCACCCACCATTGCCATAGTTAGATGTGGCTGCTGCTGTACTGGACATTACATGTACCTTGTTACACATTTCTCCCTAAGGGCTACCTGGGGCTTGCAGTACCAGCACAACACTGTTGTACAAATGGGTTGATAGCAAGGGATACCCACTGAGTTCTGGCAAGTGTGTGTATGTGTGCATGTGTGTATATTTATAGGATACAGCATTCTGAGGCCACATTCTCCTAATACAATATGCTTTGCCACACAGTATTAGGGATAGTGATGTTGCTGACTGTAGGAGAGCCATGACAATGCATCACTCTACTATCCCTGTGGCATGTGCATTAGATGCATATCCCTGTAATTGCACAATTGGGATAGACAAGGGGTTGTATTGCAGTCCTGGTCAATGTGTGATGTGGGCATGTTGGAGTGTTATCATGGGTTTCAGTGTATACAATATCCACTGTGGGGTGTGGGTGCTGGGTATACTGTCTTTACACCCTGGTACCCCCACTACATGTCCCATGTCCCACTGTATGGGGACCACTGTCACCATCAACCATACAGGTAACTGATAACACTATCCAGACCCGTTATGCATGTGCTTTGTGCAATTTATCTGTAACAGAATGGACAGACTGACAAGATAATTAACACTGATGTGTGCATGACTGTTATGTGTTTGCAATGTGTATATGACAAAATTTCACAATATGTGTTGTCCACAAACAACCAGTACATCCCCCATTACCATACTGTACAGGCCTGGGGATGTTATTCACTTAACATGTAACCTGGAACACACCTCATCCTAAAAGCTGTGTGGTGTGTGTAATTAAGACCACACACATCAGTAGCACTACATACATAGGTAGGGGTTCTAGTCCCAGTGTTGCCAAGTAAGAGTGTGTGTGTATTTGAAGGAATCTACTTCCGTTTGCAGAATATACATGTCCCAGGAGGTCATCTGTCTGAGTGCTGCCTGGCAAATGCTAACATTTCACAGGTATCATCCTGTGGAAATACATTCCATCACAACTAGTGGTAGATGTGTAAATGCCCTCTTCCCCACTGTATAGGTGTACAGCAATACTGGGGTTGGTATATATAGCTGGGTGTGGCTCTTGTGGACACAGCCACCATCATTGCAGTTACTGTTGAGTGTATCCCCAGCTTAGCTAGCCATAATACTGTACAGTTCATGTTAACAGGTTAAGTTGTTGTCTATCACAATATCTGCAGTTCTACAGTACCTCTCTCCCTCCAAACAGTAGGGCTGTGCCACCCCAGACCAGCACACCTATGTTTACAGAGTTGAGGAGTGCACTTCAGTTTGGAAGAGGACATATACCCTGCCAGTACCATCGTCAATGATATTAAACTAGCAGACTGCTTAGTTCTCAATGTGCTGTTGTGCCTATTCCATCTTGGTGGAATTACATCGGCTAAAATGGGTTCCTTGCACAGGTACATACATCCATGTATACAGCATTATCTGTGTAATGCATCAACACCAAAGCATCTGTGTATGTTATACACAAACATGTGGTATGTACCACCCAGTACACTTACCATTGTCCACTGTAGAAGGGCTGCTGACATCAGCCACCATGCACTCACCTGAATACACCACTCACACACCTATTGGCCATATGGCACATGCAGTAATGGTTACACAGACCTGTGATATGTGTTCACCTGTAACCAGGACATGGCACAGCCAAGGTGTCACCACAGTGCCATACCCCTTGCAGGATACAACAGCAGACCATCATCCTGCTGACACATGGACACCTACAGCACAAATGGAATACATTATGGAGACCACAATCACTCAGTGTTAATCACAGCTATAATGCATCATGACTGGACAGCTACACTTCCTGACATGTAAACATTAAACTTTACTGCCGACAACATGTTACACAGCATTACATTGGTACACCATAGTACAGTCACCCTGTGCATCAGAACCATATTAGCTTATCCCTGCATCGATGTTTTGCATGACAGGGATGTGGCACAGGTATCATCATATGCACAGGGTGTGTTGTTGGTTTGCCGGAGACCTAGGATGAGCCATAAGTTTGACACCATGTGTGCGAGTGAGGGGGTTTAACTATTAATTTGACTGTTGTGATGTGGTGTGTTTAGGTATGGGATTGCCCTAGCTGTATTGACATTGTGCGTGTGTCTATGCATGCACACAGTTCTGCCATGTGGCTGCGCTATACAGGGGTTTGTTGGACAGCTGCAGACCGTAGCTGTCAAGGTGTGCAGTTCACCATCTCCAGCCACAGACATGAGAACTGTGCCTGCCAGGAGTTCCATGGGCACCACCAGGTACAAGCCAGGATATGGTACTCTCCCCTGATGATGACATATGTCAGCTGGATCTGGGTCCTTCTTGGGACTGGCCAGGGCCACATGCAAGTGGCCTGCTGTAGTGTAGTGTGGATAGCACCCCCCTTCAGTGCTGGGGCTGGTACTGCCATTATGGGAGCAGCTCTGTCTTCTGGCACGTCCATGTCGACCGCCAGCTGTTGGTGTTGCTGGCCTATGTCCATGTTGTCATTGCACCACTCCCACCATATGCTCAAGCACAGACATTCCGCATTCGAGGATTCCCACCATCTCACCCAACCGTGTATCCATGACCTCTGAAAAAAAACGCGGGCAACTGCAAGATCACAGATGTTGTCAGTAACAGCTGAATGAGTAGCCCCCTGCAGCCTCAAAGCCTGTCTGGTGTACCATTCCATATGTGCCTGCGCCTCCCTGATGGCCTGAAACATGCATCTGGTGGCACCAGATGTGGCACTTCTGCCAGGGGCATGATGACCAGCAGCCCTCCAATGAGCACCCCTGTACATCTGCCTATGTGGTACCCTGATGGACATCCGGCTATGATTGCTGTGTCCAGACACATGTGCCATGGATACCACACTGTCCTGTCTCATGCCACCAACCACTAACTGTCCTTCAGTCATGGCCACTGGTGATGGGGTATATATAGGCAATGTGACTGTGTGCAGGGATGGGGTTGATAAGAGTGGGATGTCAAATGATGGTACAGATTCAGACCCTGAGAACCCCACCTGTGCCTCAACACACCTCTCATCATTTTCAGTGTCTGTATGGACACCAGCATCAGATTGTCTGCAGGAAGGAACCTGATCCACCTCGCCACCTGTGAGGGGAAAACAAGAAATGCGCTTTAAGACCTGTACAGCATTGCTTAACAGTACACACATACATACACACACACACAAACACACACACATACACACACACACACACACACACACACACACACACAATCACTTATAGGTGAGGTTGCACAAAGATATTACACACAGACCTCTCATTACCAGCATGCAGTGCAGCTATAGTCAATCCCTGTTACCAATATTATACATCTCTGTGATGCATGGGTTGTGTTAGTAGGTGATGCCCCTTCACCCTGGAACACATTGCACCCATGTACACAGTATTGCTGTGCACCTATTTGGCACCCTGGCATGTACTGGGCACCATACGTCACAGATGTACACACCATTGCTGAATGTGTATATGTGTGTCAGTTATGTTTGCTCTGCTGCTCACAGCTCCTATGTGTTTGCCCGACACATAAATGGGATGATATGTGAACAGATGTCATTTGTGAATGCCTGATGTCATCAGCGGTGCATGTATGGTCAATAAAATACAATTACACTGACAACCTTCAAACCTTACCATGGCTATGGGGAGTGTACATACCCTTATTGATATGGCACCATCTTCCCTGATATTTCATGGGGCCACATTACTGCATATGTTGACATTGCACAAACCTGATATGTGACATATGACCTGTGCAATCAAATGCAGTATCAAACAAATGTGTTAGTTGTCAGATGCTGATTGAGATGCATACAATTTGTGGGTGCATATGTGTCCACACCCTTATCATGATGGTGTGTTGCACCAACTGGTATGTGTACTACAGCAGTCACTGTTCCTGGAAGGGGTATCCTAGCATGGGTCATCTGCATTTGCCAGTATGTGGTTAGTCTGCCATACAAATGTCCTCCAACTCTGCATGATTGCAAGGTCAACTCATGTGCACAGCCCTTGGAAGTCACACAGTGCCGTCACTATTGCTGTGGAGTCAGGGTTATGTCCGCCACAATTCATGACCTTGACTGTGTGCAGATATAGCCATTCTTAGCAGGCTTTGGATTTCTGCTTCAGTGCATCGTTGTGTTTCAGGATGACACCCCCCATCCTCAGCCTTTTTTTGCAGATGCTTGACAATTATGGCCTACACGCGTGTCATTTTGCAGTGTTCCAAACTCTCAACACCATGTGTACCAGCCTAGTCCCTGCTAATGAATAGCAAACATACAGGTGTACACTGGCACCAAGAAGGTACAGATGGGGATGGTGGGCCTGAGGTGGGGTGAGGTGTTGGTTGTGCAGCACATGTATCTTAATTGATACTGTCTGTAGGTTTCCAGCTTGGTCTTGGTACACCAGTACACACTGCAATGCATGCCTTTGGGGGACTTTTGCTGTTATGCATACTCTACCTGTAGAGAGCCCTGGCTGATGTTTCCTGTGGTACAACTGTCCCATCTGATTACCCTAACCCATGGGCAACACTTATGCAGAGTCTAGGCAATTACCAACACAGGTACTGCAAATCCAGTACTTGTTAGACATTCCTGCAACTCCCTCAGTGCTCTGGCATGTTACTAGGCAGCCTGCATGACCAGTTTGCAGCATGTATTATCATCTGTCTTGGAAGGCCATCTGTTTATTTTCTATATTAATCCTGTTCCATACATCCTTGCCACATACATGACTGTCTGCACTGTTTGCCATGGTATATGCAATGGTGAGGTAAGGCTACATGTCCTACTCCTGGGTGCTACCTGTTGGGTATGGGATCCATTCCATGGCTTGTAAAATGTGTGCAAGCCATGGCTGCCTCTGTTGCAGGTAAGTGGGCACATGTGATGGCCAAACGTCTTGAACAGCAGACCATTTCTTGGTGTGACATTGAGGACCTATACTTGCTGGAAGATCCATACTCATGAAGAGTTCATGCTGTATGTACCTCAAAAGCTGCTTCCACAATATGTTACCTGGAGTGTATGCACATATATGCTTCCAGTGTTTGTGAAGGTATATATTCCCCATATTTGCTGTCCTAACATAGGATTCTATATTAACCACAAGCAAATTGAGGTCAAGTGCCTGAACAAAACTAATAACCACAGTAAAACACAAAACCAGGCACTAACAGGAGGTTGAATTGAAAATGTCCATTGATGTCTCAAATGACGATCAATTTTAATACATTAACGCAACCTTCACAACAGTGTTTTCATCCAAAATGGACTTCATCAGATGTGAAAACCAAGCATTCAATTCCCTCTTCTTTTATACTTCCCTAAATTGATAACTGAGTCAGTTTGCAGTAATCACACCATCACAAATTATCCCAGTCACAGTTAACCCCTTAGTAAACCAGAGTAAAACCCTGAAAAAATACTATTGAGTAGTAATAAAAATAGCATCAAAATGTAGATGCAGAGTTTCTACAATGGTAAATATAAAAATATGAAATGTGTATAAAATTGTAGAACATATGTAAGATGCAGGTCAATTCATTCGGAGTTCTAGGATGACCTCAAATGATTTGGAATATGAACTGGAAAGTAACAAATTGAAGGAAATGTTCATAGCCAGAAAATATCCTATAAGTCTGGTGGATGAAATCATGGCAGAGGTCAAGCACGGAAAAACTGGTAGGTTCAGCCCCATACTAGGTCAGAGGGAAGATAATTTGTTTCCCACGCACAATGTGGGCAGAGGGGGAGTTAGGTGTCCAGCAAGTAACTTTGTTATGTACTACAGTGTTGACACCCCACAAATTAGGAACATTATAACACAACACTGGAATAATTTTAAGTGTTACTCTGATCTGGAGGGATTATTCCAGAACCCTCTATGGTTTACATACAAAAAAGGTAAAAACCTGAAGAAGCTTTTGGAAAGGGGAAGGAAACCAGTTAGTAGGAAAATATTAGGTACCTACAAGTGTGGCACATGTGCCCAATGTCCGTACATACAGAATCAGGATAGGGTGTACATTCTGAACAGGGACCGAGTTGTGGAGGCCAACAATTACTCCAATTGTTGTAGTGAAGAAGTGATATATTTGGCCACCTGCCAGAACTGTGGGGCATTCTATGTCGGTAAAACCACTTGAAAATTAAAAAGAAGAATATATGAGCATCTAAATGCCATAAAAAATCAAGATCACAATAATGCACTTTACAAACATTCCACAGTCTGTATTCTGGCTAAGTGGAGATTTTTTGTATTGGAGAAGGCGGACATGGATCTCAGGGGAGGCCAGTGGGAGAACAAAATTGAAGTAAGGGAACTGTACTGGCAACTATTGTTGGAGGCTAACAAGACCCCAGAGTTAAATTAACATATTTCAATCACCCTCATTCTTAGAATGAGAGCTGCAAAATTTTAAATTGGCAATTTATGCTTTTTTCTCATTATTGGGGAGAGATGTTTGATTAGTTTCAGCATTTTAAATATATATTTTTATTCATCTAGGATAGAAAATGTCATGACTGACCCAATTAGGAAGTTATTCCATTTTATTCTATTTCATTTGATTTTAGCATTTTGTATGCTTTTTATGTTTTTTATTTTATATATTAAATATATAAGATGCATCTTACATATGTTATACAATTTTATACACGTTTCATATTTTTATATTTACCATTGTAGAAACTCTGCATCTACATTTTTATATGCAGTTTTTATTACTACTCAACAGTGTTTTTCAGGGTTTTACTCTGGTTTACTAAGGGGTTAACCATGACTGGGTTAATTTGTGATGGTGTGATTACTGCAAACTAACTCAATTATCAATTTAGGGAAGTATAAAAGGGGAGGGAATTGAATGTTTGGTTTTCACATCTGATGAAGTCCATTTTGGATGAAAATGCTGTTGTAAAGGTTGCGTTAATGTATTAAAATTGATCATCATTTGAGCCATCAGTGCACATTTTCATTTCAACCTCCTGTTAGTGCCTGGTTTTGCTTTTTACTAGGATTCCATATTACAAATTCATTGCTCATGTTAGGACCACATTACAGGTTGTAAAGGTTGTGGAATGCAGTATTGTGATATGCCATAGTGTAGATCTGTAACAGTTGCTATTGTAATAGTGGTATATACACTGTTGTAGCACTGTATAAGGGTGATGTTTCAGACATGTCCCTACTCTAGGCCATTTGTCTCACCATTATGTTCATCTCTGTGCACACATCTTGCAATGACAGGTTGCTAGTTATATTGCAGGAATCTTGCATACACTTCAGATATGCCACCATGATGACCACTGTGATGCAGTGAACTTAACAGCAACAATAAGTGAACATGTACAACATGCATTATGGTTAGGTGTGTTAAATGTGTGCATGGAATATACCTTGGCCATAACATGACCGATGTATTGGCAAACCTGAACAAACACCATACTCACCAGCTACAGGCTGCTGCCCCAGAGGTATACCAGAGGGACCTACATAGTTGTGTGAGAGATGTGATGTCAGTAGCCACACCTGTGGCATTGGTACAGGGTGGGTGCAGCATTACAGTACATCAACAGTACAAACCCACAATACTACAGATTATGCATATCTGTTTATTACTACAACGCAGCAACAGACTATATATATTTCATCTCACATATGCATGATTAAACTCTACAGATGCAGATGGATATGCAACAATGGTCTACTGATGTGCCCTGTGGCCTTACCTGGATGCTCCCCAGCCATTGTGTGGGAAGCACCCACCTCCACCATACTCTCCGCTGGGTCTTGTGTTTGTGGGTGGTCAGGTGCCCTGAGGCTGGCGAGGAGCTCCTCAGCATGTGTCAGGGGGGGCTGGATGGCATGACTCCTCCTTGTGGCAAGCTGGTAACTCCTAACCACAGCAGCATACCGATGGGCATGGCGGAGTAGATCAGTGCACCGATGTCGGACCTGCTCATAACTGCGGTTATGCAGGCTAACATCATTTACCCTGTGGACAAGATCATTCCACAGGGCGGTCCTCTCCTGCATATCATGGGCTGTACACCCAAACAGGGTGTGGTAGTGCTGCACCAGGTATGTGATGATGATGATGTCATTCTCCTGGGGTGTGTAAATCGGAAGTTTCTCCCAAGACATTGTGCCTGAAAGACATAAAGAGGGGAAACAGGTCTGAGGACCTCATACTGCAAGGATATAATAGTTGTTAATACACACCGCTGTCTCTCCCCGACCATATCTGCAACAACAATCAGATCACACAACTCAACGGGTATGTCTATAGCAGACCTACTGTTGGGACATATATCATATTGTACAATTTCTGCAATTTGTTTGCAGTCATGTTCCATGTTGGGACACTATCATTGGTGGCCTGTTATGAACAATGTCACCTGCATGCCATTGCAAGGGCCACTATGGCTCCATATATGCATGGGTTCTGTTTGCTATGTGACTGCTGCACATCTATCATTTTGTGTTAATGTGGATATCTATGCATGCTGTTAGACATAATCCTGGAATGTATGGACTATTAGTACCCACAGATGTTCTATAACAATGACAAAGTAGCATGTTTGAGAAGACAGTTGCCAGCAGAACCACCTCTCCCACCTCATCTGGCCATGTTTCCAGGCTACATCACATCTGGGACCCACCCTGGGATCTCATCATCTACTGGTCCTGCACTACCTTCAGGTGGAACCACCTCAGGGGATGGTGTTTGCCCCCCCTGGGAGAACACACAGACAGGATCATGTCACCTGACGTCAGATCCAGGGTCTGGTACAAAGGAAGCTCCAAAGAGACTTGGGGGATGTCTCAGTACACAATTACAGGGTCTGCATGCTCCTCCTTCTCAGCCCCAAGCCCAGGCACTTTCAGGGCCCTGAAGATGCTGTTGTGACTGCCCCTAGGTGGGGATCTTGGTCCCATTGTTTCCATATGGGGGTTCAAGGGCTTCCACATTCCTAATAACACTCCCCATCCAAGGTGTTTACTCACCACATGTGTCATATACCACCCCTGTATGCTGTATTGTCTGTCTTCCAACCCAACCTCCCTCCCCAAATATACATACTATCCTTCACCAAAATACTAATCCTACCTTCACAAACAAGGGCAATGTGTTCCCATCATGGATTTCAACCAGACATAACTGTCTATTTTGCACCGACTTACTGCTGTGTATATATGTGTGCGTATTGATATGTGTGATGTTCTCTCACACATATCGTGCAGCACTGTCATTCAACAGTTTTTATATATATAATATATAAATATATATATATATATATATATATATATATATATATATATATAATATATATAGAAAACATAAAAATAATATACAGAAATTCAAAAAACAAATAAGTATATACATATATATGTATATAAAAAATCATATTCAACCTATTGTCATGCTTTTAAACAGAAAAAACACTATGGAATATTACATTAAACCTATACATAGATAGATAGATACTAAAAGTGTATAATTATATATTATATACCATAAATATATATATAAATATAATATAATCTCGTGCAACTACACATACCCAATGATGAGTATGACAACACTATTATTAGATATAAACTAAAGGAACTGTTAGGAAAAAATAAATAAAAATGAATAAAAATAAATATGAGTACAGAAAAAATAATAATAAGTATAAATATAGAAAAAAGGAGGGGAAATTGAATTACCAATGATCATTAAGACCAGGTTTGTACATAGCCCCAAGTTTAATCATCCACATTCTTTCTTTTTTGTCCAAAAATTCATATTTACTTAAATTGGATAATCTACTGCCTTTAATAGCATCGATGCCAACAAAGAGAAATGAAGCAGTGTTAAGATCTCATAAGTGTTTATATAGAGCACTTCTTGTGCGTTTACAATTGATGTCACTCAAATGTAAAGCAATTCTGCTCTTCAAACTTCTAGAGGTTTGTCCGATATAAAATAACCACATTGGCATACTGCCATATATATCACCCATTCTGTGCGACAAGTGATGAGATGCTTAATATCATAAACTTTAGAGGTATTAACAGAAGTAAAGGACTTGGTTCGTGACATCACCTTACAATATACACAATTGCCACAGGCATGTGAACCAGTTGGCAAATCTCTGGATATATCATCCTTAGGCCAATCAATCTGTTTGAACCAAGAAAGGGATTCCCCTAGGTTCTTACCCCGTCGAAAACTATATGAACATCTAGAATCCAAAAGTTGGTCAAAAAAAGGATCCGATTTAAGTACTTCCCAATGGTTATCTATAACAGTATGTATCTTGAAAAGATTAGTGCCATAATTAACCACAACTCTAACATTTTGATTAGGTCTAGGTCTAAATGTATTAGAGTGATCTGAATCTGAATTAAAGTTGGTAGGTTTCAAAAATTCATGCCTAGGATAGTTGAGAGCCATTGATTTTTGTGTATGGATGTTGCGTTTATCATAACCCCTTTTGATGAATCTATCACTCATATTATTCAATTCCATCTCATAATCTTTTTGTCCATTACATATACGTCTAAGTCTGCAAAACTGCGACTTAGGTATATTATGAATGATATGTTTTGGATGGCAACTACTAGCCTCTAATATAGCATTCTTAGTGAACTGTTTACAGAAAAGGCCTGTGTTAACAGTGCCATCTGTTGCTTTAGTTACCTGTACATCCAAAAAATCAATGTTATTCATTTCTATTCTATCAGTGAATTTTAAACCAAGAGTATTGGAGGTGAGGTATCTTACAAATTCCTTCCAACCTTCCAAATTTCCAGACCAGACACCCCAGCAATGGTCCAAATACCGACGCCACATCACCAAGTCTTTCTTAAAGATGTTTTTATCTGAGTAAATTAATTGCCACTCAAGCTATCCCATATAAAGTTCCGCATAAATGGGTGCAAATGTGGTACCCATGGCAGTTCCTCTCATTTGTAAGTAACAATCACTATGAAAGTAGAAAACATTATATTCCAATACTATCTTAACCAAGGCAATCAAGAATTCAATGTGGGTATGGCTATATTTTGCATAAAAGGTAAGCCAATATCTAATAGCTAATATACCACCATGGTGCGGAATGTTTGTATATAATGATTGCACATCAAGTCTGCAAAGAAAATAATCAGGGTCAACTTGCAAATCATCCATGAGACATAAAAATTCACCAGAATCTTTGAGCCTGGCTCTAACGGGTCCTAACAAAGGTTTTAGTTGTTGTTCCAAGCAAACAGACAAAGGTTCCATCAGAGATCCACGTCCTGAGACAATGGGTCTTCCGGGAGGGTTATTTATAGTTTTGTGAATTTTGGGGAGAATTTAGAACCTCAGGGGTTTTGGATTGTCCATGGTCAGTTGTCTATATAAGGAATCTGATATATCCCCATTTATGATTGCAGTGTGCAAGAATTTATCAATCTTTTTCTTAAAGTCCATAGTGGGATCTAAAAGTAACTTGAAATAAAATCTAACATCATTCAACTGTTTATGTGCTTCAGTTAGATAATCTTTATTAGACCAGATAACTACCACTCCCCCTTTATCAGCATTCACTATTATGTCCTGATTATTTTTAAGACGTGCTTGTCCCTGTCTTTCTTGTTTTGTTAAATTGTCACCAAACTCCCTAAATATAGAGTTTTGTCCCCTATGTAGCTCATGTAAAACTAAATCCTCAAAAAGCTTAACACGAGGATGATATGGTGGTTGAAAAGTAGACTTTCTGAAATGAAAAGGGTCAAGAAAATCAGCAGTATTAGTAGCATTTTCAGCATCAGATTTATTACTGAAAAAATATTTAAGATTTAAATTCCTACAAAATAGTTTTAAATCAAGACATGCATCATATTCAGAAACAAAACAAGAAGGTACATAGCTAGATCCTTTATTAAGCACACTTCTTTCAAAAGGTGTCAACACATAGTCAGTTAAATTGACTATGAGATCATCCATGTCTGCATGAACATTAAGTTCTACATTTTGGTAAGGTCCCTGAATAGTTGTTCCATGTTGCTCCCTGGTCTGCCTGCGGTGTGTCCGCCCTCTTCTTCTAAAGGGCCTGTTCTGCCCCTCGATCTCTTATGTAAAGGTGAAATTTGTACATCCAAACCTTATGTCTCAGTATTGGTGCTTGGGGGGGTTCGAAGAAACATCAAAGTTGCTGGAATGAGTAGTCAGATCCATGGTTCTAGTAGGCTTAAGTATAGATCTGTTTCTTTTGCGCTTTTGTTTGAAATGCTTGTTAACAGGTTCAGAGAACCTGACAGATCTCTTCATTGATTTCCAAGAGTAAAGTGTATTATTTTTAACATCACCCATATCTCGGTTAAATTTCTTAAGCTTTTTATTTTTTATTTCTTTCTCAAAACCATTCACCTCGGCCAAATAAGTCTCATACAATTTGTTATAGTCACCTTGATTATCATGCTGTTGTATTGTGTCAAGGCAATCATCAAGTTACCCCTTCATTCACACAAGTACAAGTACACGTTCATAATATTCAATAAGTAATTCGATGAACAATTTGGACGCTGTGTTTTGTATACAACGCCATTTGTTCATGAAATCAAGATCATCTTTCCCAACACCTGGTTCCAAATAAACACGTGAACCACGCGGAGCTATCCCAGCCCCTTTGTATGCTTTTAAAAGTTTAATGTGCCAAGTAGTTGAACGGAACTTCTTGGTATGTAGTATTAATTCTTTAAACAAATGCGACATACTAAAAGTTTCACTCACCCCCGTAGAGTTATCATTGCTGGAAATGCCATTTTGACCCTCAAAGAAGGCCAAATCATCCATATCTTCCAATAAGTTGGTAACAAAAGCATGAAGGTTGTCTCCATTGGCCATTAATGTATAAAGTCCCAATATGATGAGTCAAAAAAGAGAAATGTAATCCATTCCTCAAAAACGCAACAGCACTACGAATATAAACACACCAAAGATTTCAGGTACACGTCACCAAAAATGGTGCACGGAGTTAAATACAAGGTTCCAAAAAAGAAATTCCAGCACTCGAAGTAATAAATCCAGTATAAGATGAAGTAAAAAGATCCAAAAAGCACTTTAAAGGTACAAAAGTACTTTTAATGTTGTATGGAACAAACATTCAGGTAGCTCCATCATGCAGCCATTCAACTCAACTAAAGGAAAAACACAGATCAGTGACCGATTTCGCCCTCTGGTGTCGTCAGTGTGAAATTACAAGTAAGCATCACACCAGCCCATGCTTTATAGTGAGGAGATTTGAAATAATAACAATTACATTAAAAACATAATAATAATAATAATATACAGAAATTCAAAAAACAAATAAGTATATACATATATATGTATATAAAAAATCATATTCAACCTATTGTCATGCTTTTAAATAGAAAAAACACTATAGAATATTAAATTAAACCTATACATAGATAGATACCAAAAGTGTATAATTATATATTATATACCATAAATATATATATATATAAATATAATATAATCTCATGCAACTACACATACCCAATGATGAGTATGACAACACTATTATTAGATATAAACTAAAGGAACTGTTAGGAAAAAATAAATAAAAATGAATAAACAGACAGAACAGGCCCTTTAGAAGAGGAGGACGGAAGCACCGCAGGCAGAACAGGGAGCAACATGGAACAAATATTCAGGGACCTTACCAAAATGTAGAACTTAATGTTCATGCAGACATGGATGATCTCATAATCAATTTAACTATGTGTTGACACCTTTTGAAAGAAGTGTGCTTAATAAAGGATCTAGCTATGTACCTTCTTGTTTTGTTTCTGAATATGATGCATGTCTTGATTTAAAACAATTTTGCAGGAATTTAAATCTTAAATATTTTTTCAGTAATAAATCTGATGCTGAAAATGCTACTAATACTGTTGATTTTCTTGACCCTTTTCATTTCAGAAAGTCTACTTTTCAACCACCATATCATCCTCGTGCTAAGCTTTTTAATGATTTTGTTTTATGTTAGCTAAATATGGGACAAAACTCTATATTTAAGGAGTTTGATGACAATTTAACAAAACAAGAAAAACAGGCACAAGCACATCTTAAAAATAATCAGGACATAATAATAGTGAATGCTGATAAAGGGGGAGCGGTAGTTATCTGGTCTAATAAAGATTATCTAACTGAAGCACATAAACAGTTGAATGATGTTAGATTTTATTTCAAGTTACCTTTAGATCCTACTATGGACTTTAAGAAAAAGATTGATTAATTCTTGCACACTGCAGTCATAAATGGGGATATATCAGATTCCTTATATAGACAACTGACAGTGGACAATCCAAAACCCCAGAGGTTTTACATTCTCCCCAAAATTCTCAAAACTATAAATAACCCTCCCGGAAGACCCATTGTCTCAGGACGTGGATCTCTGATGGAAACTTTGTCTGTTTATTTGGAACAACAACTAAAACTTTTGTTAGGACTTGTTAGAGCCAGGCTCAAAGATTCTGGTGAATTTTTATGTCTCATGAATGATTTGCAAGTTGACCCTGATTATTTTCTTTGCACACTTGATGTGCAATCATTATATATAAACTTTCCGTACCATGGTGGTATATTAGCTCTTAGATATTGGCTTACCTTTTATGGGAAATATAGCCATACCCACATTGAATTCTTGATTGCCTTGGTTAAGATAGTATTGGAATATAATGTTTTCTACTTTCATAGTGATTGTTACCTACAAATGAGAGGAACTGCCATGGGTACCACATCTGCACCCATTTATGCGTATCTTTATATGGGGTATCTTGAGTGGCAATTAATTTACTCAGATAAAAACATCTTTAAGAAAGACTTGGTGATGTGGCGTCGGTATTTGGACCATTGCTGGGGTGTCTGGTCTGGAAATCTGGAAGGTTGGAAGGAATTTGTAAGATACCTCACCTCCAATACTCTTGGTTTAAAATTCACTGACAGAATACAAATGAATAACATTGATTTTTTTGGATGTACATGTAACTAAAGCAACAGATGGCACTATTAACACAGGCCTTTTTCGGAAACAGTTCACTAAGAATGCTGTATTAGAGGCTAGTAGTTGCCATCCAAAACATATCACTCATAATATACCTAAGTCGCAGTTTTGCAGACTTAGACGTATATGTAATGGACAAAAAGATTATGAGATGGAATTGAATAATATGAGTGATAGATTCATCAAAAGGGGTTATGATAAACGCAACATCCATACACAAAAATCAATGGCTCTCAACTATCCTAGGCATGAATTTTTGAAACCTACCAACTTTAATTCAGATTCAGATCACTCTAATACATTTAGACCTAGACCTAATCAAAATGTTAGATTTGTGGTTAATTATGGCACTAATCTTTTCAAGATACGTACTGTTATAGATAACCATAGGGGAGTACTTAAATCGGATCCTTTTTTTGACCAACTTTTGGATTCTAGATGTTCATATAGTTTTCGACGGGATAAGAACCTAGGGGAATCCCTTTCTTGGTTCAAACAGATTGATTGGCCTAAGGATGATATATCCAGAGATTTGCCAACTGGTTCACATGCCTGTGGCAATTGTGTATATTGTAAGGTGATGTCATGAACCAAGTCCTTTACTTCTGTTAATACCTCTAAAATCTTTGATGTTAAACATCTCATCACTTGTCGCACAGAATGGGTGATATATATGGCAGTATGCCAATGTGGTTGCTTTTGTATCGGACAAACCTCTAGAAGTTTGAAGAGCAGAATTGCTTTACATTTGAGTGACATCAATTGTAAACGCGCAAGAAGTGCTCTATATAAACACTTATGTGATCATAGCACTGCTTCATTCTCTTTGTTGGCATCGATGCTATTAAAGGCAGTAGATTATCCAATTTAAGTAAACATGAAATTTTGGACAAAAAAGAAAGAATGTGGATGATTAAACTTGGGGCTATGTACAAACCTGGTCTTAATGATCATTGGTAATCAATTTCCCCTCCTTTTTTCTATATTTATATTTATTATTATTTTTTCTATACTCATATTTATTTTTATTAATTTTTATTTATTTTTTCCTAACAGTTCCTTTAGTTTATATCTAATAATACTGTTGTCATACTCATCATTGGGTATGTGTAGTTGCACCAGATTATATTATATTTATATATATATAGATATATATATATATATATATATATATATATATATATATATATATATATTTATGGTATATAATATATAATTATACACTTTTAGTATCTATCTATGTATAGGTTTAATGTAATATTCCATAGTGTTTTTTCTGTTTAAAAGCATGACAATAGGTTGAATATGATTTTTTATATACATATATATGTATATACTTATTTGTTTTTTGAATTTCTGTATATTATTTTTATGTTTTTAATGTAATTGTTATTATTTGAAATCTTCTCACTATAAAGCATGGGCTGGTGTGATGCTTACTTGTAATTTCACACTGATGATGCTAGGGGGCGAAATCGGTCACCGATCTGTGTTTTTCCTTTAGTTGAGCCGAATGGCTGCATGATGGAGCTACTAGAATGTTTGTTCCATACAACATTAAAAGTACTTTTGTACCTTTAAAGTGCTTTTTGGGTCTTTTTACTTAATCCGATACTTTTCTTTTTTTGGAACCTTATATATATATATATATGTGTGTGTGTGTGTGTGTGTGTGTGTGTGTGTGTGTGTGTGTGTGTGTAATTGTATATATGTAGACATAAACGTATATATATATATATATATATATATATATATATATATATATTTATATATATATATATATATATATATATATATATATATATGGATTCCTGTTACAAGAACGAAAGTTCACTACTTTGAACTTGTAATAGGAAGCCTCACTTCTGCGAATGTTCACTTTAATGAAAGTGAACTTTTGCATAAGTGCACTTCACCGAAAGTACCACAGCACAGTGGAGTACATAAAAAACAAGCTATGTCCTCCACTATGGTGCGATAGTCATGGACCTTAGGGTTTGGGCATGGGTTAGGGTAAGGGGATAGTTAGTAAAGCTATCCCCTTACCCTAACTCATGCCCTAACCCTAAGATTCGTGACTATCACACCATAGTGGAGGACATTGCTATGTCCCTCACTGCGCTGCAGTCATCACAGACCTTAGGGTTAGGGCACAGGTCATGGTAAGGGGATAGCCCGACAGGCTATCCCCTTACTATGACCCGTGCCCTATCCCTAAGGTCCATGAGTACTGCACAAAAGTTCAGTACAACACCTGTTCGTTGTACTGAACTTCGCGTAAGTGCACTTTTGATTAAGTGCACTTTTGCTGCAATGAGCATTCCATGCACTATTTCAAATTAGTGAAAATTCGATCTAGTGTATGGAACCCAGATATATATATATATATATATATATATATATATATATATATATGTGTGTGTGTGTGTGTTTGTGTGTGTGTATATATATATTCTGAGTTTTTTAGATATATATATATATATACATATATATATATATATATATATATGTCTGTATATTTGTAGACATATATATATATATATATATATATATATATATATATATGTCTGTATATTTGTAGACACACATATATATATATATATATATATATATATATATATATATATATATATATATATATATAGTGCATTCAGACATCAGATCCACACTCTAACTCTCCTTCCTTCACAGCTGCACTGTTCTGCCTTTCTACAACACAGAAAGGTGTCACAATGGGACGCAGCCTAACATTAGTGGGTATATATAGGGACAGATTGCTGGAAAGCCTATTATACACTTATGGCGTTTGTGCATGCTACATTACACGTTAAGATGACAGTCCTGCAAGTGGTGGGCTCTGAAACTCATGTGTCTATCATAATGGCATTACTTCCACCACCAGCTATTTGCCACACTAATATGCATGTCTTGCGGTGCAAAACACACACTATGATGGCTTATATCTTGTCATTCAGTGCTGATCTGCACAGTTGACAGGTATAGGCCACTGCCCACAGGGACAGACACTATTGTCCATAGCAGTTGTTCAGCAGGACATCATTACAACAACAACTCCTGATGGCACATATAAATCATTCCACATCATCTATCCCATTATTATAGGCCAAGAACTACATTCAGTTGCATGCATATATGTTTCACATACCTGTTTTAGGATTGTCGTCTCTTCTGGATACAGTTTGATGTGTCCACTTAGTTTACTTGGGATATTTGTAGGTTTAGTTGTTGAACAACTTTTTATTTACTGGTTGTTTGTTTGCTTTTTTTTGTTTTGTTTCTCTCTCTCTTTCTGTCTCTCTCCACTACTGGGATTGAACTGCTTTGAAAAGATTGCAGCATGGATTTTGTAGGTGATGCGCATGATCATCTGATGGCCTCTGCACCAATCAGTGTCCAACACTTGCTACCTGCATGCAGCCAGCTGTGTATTACTTCCAATTACCACTGTCATGGCAACCCACTACTATAAATTACTAAATCATGCGGGCATTGTCCCTTTACCTTTCTTGTATGGAGGATATCCTTCCTGTGTGTGGGCAGCAGTGTTACAGACAGCAGGTAGTAATACCTCTTAAAACAGGACTTGCAGACACAGGCCAACTACATATTTGTATTGGGTTCCAGATCTACTGACAGTGTGAGTATGGTTGTTATATGCATTGTATACCGCTAGTTTTACAGGGTTTGTGTGTACATGCTAGTTTAGCATGGGATGCAGTCTGTCTGCATAGCTCTCATCTGTGGGCCTGTCCACATGATGGCCAGAGGATTGGCTGTTATGTTTTTTCTGTCCACC
>NC_056727.1:279224844-279386864 GCF_019279795.1 Protopterus annectens
CTGTTGCTGTATGCCACTCTTTGGGTACATATCCTGTAGTAAAGCTGAGACTGAACAGTAGTTTTATGTTTGGGTTTAGCTCTTGTTGGAGTTCATGTAGGATGCAGCCCAGGACACCGTCTGGTCCCATTGATGCTGTGTTTTTTGCTTTGGAGAGGGCAGCTCTTACCTGAGCACCTGAGATGTCAGGGGGGCAGCACTCTGCTGGGATAGATATTTAGTGGGTAAGGGGGTGGGGTTTGTGCTGAACCTGTCAGCTAGGATGTTGGCAATGTCTGTGGGTTCGGTGTATTTTTTGTCATTTTGGACTAATTCTGAGCATATCTAGGAATTCCCACCCAGGTTCCTAACATAACTAAAGAAAGCCTTGTGATTATCCTTAGTGTCCTGTGCAATTTTTCTCTCGAAGCTGGCCTTAGACGATTTTATGAGTGCCCGTAGTTTTTTGCTAATACTGATCAGAGATGCCTTCCCTTTTTGGGATTTTGCTCTATCATATAATAGCTTCCTCCTTCTATTGTATAGTTTGTTTATGGCTGGGGTCCACCAGACAGGACGTCTGCCTTTGGAGGACTGGGTCTTGGTTTTATTTGGGATTGCATGATCCATGCATTCCTGAAGGTGTTCATAGAATGAGTTTATAAAGGATTCTGCAGTCTGGGCCATATTTTCCACAGGCCCGGGGGCTTTGAAGGATTCCACCTCGGTTTTGAGGAGTGTGAAATTTACTTTAGAGAAGTTTTTCACTGTGGTTTTCAGGGCAGGGGGTGGATTCGGGATGTGAATATCCAGTGAGATTAGTTTATGGTCTGATCTTACCAGTGAGGGATACACTTCTGGTCTGGAGCATAGAGTCCCCATGTTGGTGATGATCAGGTCCAGTATGTTTTCCCCTCTTGTGGGAGTGGTAACAAGTTGTTCCATAGCATTTGAGTTTATAAATTCTAGGAACCTTTGGGCTAGGGTGTTGGAGCTAGAGTAATGCTCCCAATCTATGTTTGGGTAGTTGAAGTCGCCCAATATAATGGTGTTTAGAGAGACCTTCATATTTTCCAGTGTTCTCAGGAAGGCTGAGTGGGGTTCCTGGGTTTGGGAGGGTGGTCTGTAGCAGGCTATAAACTGGAAGGCAGTTTTACCCACTGTTAGTTGCACATGGATAGTCTCTGATGCTTCGTGCTGTGCCACCAACCTGGAGGTGTGGGTATCTTTGACGAATATTGATACTCCCCTTCCTTTTGTGGTTCGGTCCAAGTTTTGGGGCCAAAAAGCATGGTATGAGGTATAACCTGGTAGTGCTGGGGTGCTCTCGGGAGCCTTGAACCAGATTTCTGTTACTGCAGAGATATCGATGTTCTCCATGCTAAGGAGAGTTTTGAGTGTGTGCATCTTGAGGTTTAGACTTCTGGCATTGAGTAGCATTACTCTTAGTTTCTTATCCCTTGTGATACCTATGGAGGTGGGTTTGTCTTTTGAGCCTTGCCTAAAAAAGGCACTATGGGGCTAGCAAGAGCCTTTGCCGATATCCGAAAGCCCAGGGGTGACAGGTGCAAGCCGTCCCTAGCGAAGCATCATGGCTTGTCGAGCATGTCATCCCAGGCTGACAGGCATTGGATCCCCTTTGAATGACACCAATACTTAAGCCAATTGTTGAAATTGATCATCTTGTCTTCATATTGTGGCATCATTCTTGGTGAGGGTAAGATGCTACTCAAGGTCAGGGTCATACCGGCCTGGGCTACATGCTCAGAGAGCTCCTCTATGTCTCTTTTCATGTAGTCCAGGGAGGTACATCTCAGGTCATTCACACCAGCATGGACAATGACTGAGTCATATTTGTACTTGCCTTGGAGTGACCTGAGTGCTTTTGTTATGTGGCGGATCCTAGCGCTTGACAGGCAGCTCACCGTGACCTTCTCCTTGTTCAGCCTGGTGAGCAAGACGTCAGTGTGCCTGACGATACAGTCACCTATTACAAGTGTATCAGGTGTGTTGTTTAGCCTTAAGGGCTGTGACTGTTCGGCACACTGGCTTTGTGAACTATGTGTTGCACATGTTTTGTTTTGGGGTAGCGGTTGCTTGGGTGTCTGCTTTGGAGGTCTCTGTTGCTTAGGCAGATTTTTATTTAGAGCCTCCGAGTATGTTTTTGTGTGTTTATGTGTTTGGTTTGCTGTCGTGGTAGGTCTAGGTGTGACTGGAATTGTAGTGAGTGTGGTTTCCTTCTCCTCCTGACTGGTTTCGCCAGTAGTGAGTTGAGAGAGCTTAGCCTCCAGTATGGCTATATGGTTGCATCTCTCACATGTGTTGGAAATTGTTGGGAGGAGGAGAGGGTTGTCTGTGTACATGAGGCAGTTGTAACATTGCCTCAAGATTCCCAGATTCACCAGCTGGACCGGAGAGGAGATTGACAACTGACCTTTGGACATGCTAGAATAGTATTGGGAATTCCTTTATAATTGAAAAAAAGGGCCAATGGGGAACGAGGTACTCAAGGGGAGTTTGTGAGGGTGTAGTGCTTTTAATATTTTAGTGCTGACTTATATAATTGCTTTAGTGAGCAAGTGCCAGGTAACTTAAATGCAATGTGTTACAGGTAACTTAAATGCAAAAACGACAAACAGTAACTTTTTTCAAGTGAAACAAGGAAATAAGTACAGTAAGCAATGCAGATATCACTAGGGATCCACAGAAGCACTGAAAAGCTGTGTTTTAGATGGAATTAGCATTTCAGGGAAATAACAAGCAAACAAACAACAAGCATACAAATAAAGCTAGATTCAGCAGGCCTGGATCTAGTCTATGCTACAGCAAACAAGGTGTACCAATTTCAGTAAGAAACCATTCAAATATGCAGGCACCATAAGCCTTTAACCAGAAATTCCCAGCTCAGAAGGGCAGAGTCCAGCCTCTCCTCCCACAAGAGTGCAGACCACAAACCTTCTTAATGTAAAATAACTGGCCTGAAGCCCAAGTGCTTAAACCAGAACTAATACACTTTTAGAATAACAGACACTGAGCCCTCAATCAGCAGTTCACAACTTAGAAGGATGTAAGCTACCTGCCCTGCCACCACAGTGCAGGCCACAAACCTTCCTAATGTAAAACAACTGGTCTGAAGCCCAAGTGCTTAATCCAAAAGACTTAGAATGATAGCTACACTTTAATCAAGTTACTACCAAGCAGTAATAAATACAATTGAATACTTTAAAGAATGCCTAGATTAGTGCTCAAGTTATACAAACAAAGCTAGATTCAGCAGGCCTGGATCTAGTCTATGCTACAGCAAACAAGGTGTACCAATTTCAGTAAGAAGCAGTTCAGATATGCAGGTACTATAAGCCTTTAACCAGAAATTCCCAGCTCAGAAGGGCAGAGTCCAGCCTCTCCTCCAACAAGAGTGCAGACCACGAACCCTTTTAATGTAAAATAACTGGCCTGAAGCCCAAGTGCTTAAACCAGAATTAATACACTTTTAGAATAACAGACACTGAGCCCTCAATCAGCAGTTCCCAACTTAGAAGGATGTAAGCTACCTGTTCTGCCACTACAGTGCAGACCACAAACCTTCTTAATGTAAAATACTTTAAAAAACTAAATATTATAACTTTATTTAGTATCCCTGATTCATGTGTATGTATACTGTATGGGGCACTTGTGTTTATCTGTGGATTTTACCACATTATTACAATGACACCTCACATCTGCACTTAATGCAGTACTCCAATTCACAAATATATGTTATTTAGTAGGTTATACAGCAAAAATACATGTTCATAAATTGCTTTCACATGTAAAATGGAATTTACTACATTGAGGATCAAACTGGGAATGACTGTTTGCAAAGCGGACGCTCTGACCGCTAGAATATTGCAGTACTGCTTTTAGTGAATGTATCTTGCTGTTTACCTTCTTGTGCCATTTAAGCTACAGTATTCATAGCTAAGCAATGGGCAAACCCGTGCAGCTATGGTTAAATTTAATCTGCCTGATAAAAAAAGTTATAGTTGCATAAAACAGCTATTCTGTATCTGAAACACCTAAATGTTATAAGAAGCAGAATAAGCAACTAAAATGCTTCAAGAATAAGCTTTCATTTAGGCAAAAAAGTGAAGTTCTGTCCTTTGTACTGACCCTGGATATGTTTCGGCCTGCCAAATCTGACATTTGTACCAAAAATGTCCCACTTTGGGCATTTGAAAACCTGGCAACCCTACAACCCCCTGTGAGCATTCTCGCTCATTGTAATTTCCGAATGGCAATTCTCGAGTGCAGGGGAATGTATATTGTGAGAGCTCTGCTCTCAGACACACGCCCTGCACTTGTCCATGTCCATTTAAGGGCAGAGGCAGCGTGCCTTCATAACTATGCATGGTGCACTACCGTGCTGCTAATAAGCGAATGTTTCCGTGCAAGAATAAACTATTCCTGCATGGAAGCTACAGAATCCCGGGGATTGTTTTGAATTTATTTACCATGACATAACAGCATGGATGCATGTAAAGTGAGGATATGAGAACAGTGACATGAATGCTGTTTCTCTCTCATGCACTTCACTAAAGATATCACTTACTGATTATTTCTTATTATCCATAGTTTTATATTTTTTCATAGTTTTTGTTACCTGTCAAGTCATTGATGTTTAGCATTATTCATATTTTACACCAAATTAGGCTAGTTGTAAAAATAAAATGAACAAACTCTTAGACTTACTTTTTGAGACTCCAGATGACTATTTTTCTACCATAATGAAACTTTCCAATGACCTGTAATAGAATATACTACAATCTTCTGTTTAAAGGTACAGTCTGACATTAACTTGCAGCATCTCATTCCCATGTCTTTGAATCAGAACTGACCACCCTAGTGTTCTACCTAACTTCCTATGGATTGTTTTAGCAAAGACATCACCCCACATGTGCACACTTGCATATACATTCAGATACCAATGTGCATGCACACACACACACACACACACACACACACACACACACACACACACACACACACACACACACACACACACACAAATATATACACATATGCACAGATTCAGATTTTTTATTCCCTTTACAACCTCCACATGCAATCACCCAGGCAAACATACACTTGCTCACACACACACACACACACACACACACACACACACACACACACACACACACACACACACACACAAACAAATATATACACATATGCACAGATTCAGATTTGTGATTCCCTTTACAACCCCCACATGCAATCACCCAGGCAAACATACACTTGCTCACACACATACACACACACACACACACACACACACACACACACACACACACACACACACACACACACACACACACACGTACTGCCTAACATACAAAGCTATGTCAAACCCAGAGCTGTTGGACATGCACCACTTAAAGAAATCCCTCTGAGGTACACGCTGTAGAGACCTAAACCTTGTCATCACAATAAACAGAACATGCTGGAGGGATAGATTCCTGTCCCAGAGACTTCCCATACTCAGGAACAGACTACCTATATATGTCAAACAGAGCTCCTCATTAGAACTCTTCAAGAAAAATCTTGATGATTGGATAGAAAGTAGGAAATTCACCCCGGGGATCACTTCTGTCACTCTGCTCGACAAGGGCACAGGAAAATAATTTTCTTGGGTGGCGAAAGCCAGGGTACCTTTTTGGCTAGGCTTATATAAGCCCTAGGGCCAATAGCCTAGTACCTACCTATGAACCTATGTACCTATACACACACACACACACACACACACACACACACACACACACACACACACACACACACACACACACACACACACAGACATGCGCATACTGACACCCTCCCCACCAGCACAACTTTACTGGACTTACCTGTATTGCTAGTATTCCCAAAGGAGTAAATGGGTGACCATCATCTTGAGATGGTGTTCACTTTTTCTCCTAGAGTAAGATTTGTTCAGTCAAGTGATTATAGGTTCATAGGTTCATACTAGGCTATCTGCCCTAGGGCATTTATAAGCCTAGCCAGTGTGTGTTTGGCTTTCGCCACCCATTTTAAATTAATTTTGCTATGCCCTTTTTTGAGGTTAGTATACCGTGCCTCTGTCTAACAGTGACACAGAAGTGATACCCGGTGTAAACCTACGATCTCCCATCCACTCATCAAGATTCCTCTTGAAGAGAGTCAATGAGGGACTCTGCCTAACCTGGACTGGGATTTTATTCCAGAGTGAAGGGAGCCTCTGGGTTATGAATCTGTCCCTCCAGCATGTCCTATTTATTTCAGTGCTGAGGTTCAAGTCTCTCAAGCGCGTAGCTTGATGGGATTTGGATATTCTGAGGTGCAGCATGTCCATTAATTCCAGGTTGGACATTGCTTTATACGTCAGGCACAGATCGCCTCTGAGCAGGCGGTATGCCACTGAGTAGAGCTGGAGTTTCTTTAACCGGGCAGCATATGGCATCTGTTTGAGCCCTTTGATCCTCTTGGTGAGGTACTTCTGGGGTCTTTCCAGTTGCTGCAGGTGTCTGGTAAGGTACATCCCAAAAGGGGCATTGTACTCAATTGTGGGCCTGATGAGGGATGAGTAAAGAGGCACGATGACCTCCCCTGATCTAGATGTGAATCCCTTCGTGATTAGGTGGGCTATATAAAATGTTTTTCTAACCACTTTGGCCACGTGGTTGTCAAATGAGAAATTGCTATCAACTTGGGTCCCCAGGTCCCTAATTACTTCTTCTGTACTTAATGGATTACTACCTATGTAGTAATTTGTGGGCACTTTGTTTTTGCCAAAGGGGATGACTATACACTTTTTGGCGTTTAGCTTGAGGCCATGGCTCTGGCACCAGTTGTCTGTTTCTATGAGGCCCTTTTGGAGGATGCTTGTGTCGGCTGGAGAGTCAATAATGGCGCCTAGTTTGCAGTCATCTGCGAACTTGGTCAGCCACAGTCCTTCCATGTTGGCCTGTACCTCCGAGAAATATATACCGAACAAGAGAGGTCCCAGGACTGAGCCTTGTGGGATGCCACTTGTAACTGGTTTGGAGTCTGACATGGCTCCAGCAATTCTAACCATGTGGGTTCTGTCCTTGAGCCAGTTTGTAACCCATCTAGTGACATAGTGGTTTATATTTAAGCTGGTGAGCTTATCTATAATGCCCGAGTGGGGTATTGTATCGAAGGCTTTTGTGAGGTCCAGGTAGGCTGTGTGAACCACCTTCCCCTCGTCAATGGCCTTGGTGACTGTTTCAAAGAAATCAACCAGGTTTAAGAGGCAGGATCTGCCCTTAACAAAGCCGAACTGGGTAGGATCCAGTGTCTGTAGGTCCCCAATATTTTATTTATTATTTATATTTTACTTTTGTTTACCGGGTTTGTTCAACTGGATACATGTCCATTTTCAGTGGTGGCCCGGGGAGAAAATCTCCAGTTATACAGTATAATAACAATATACAAAAACATTGCATAGCATTTAGACATTACAATAGAAGCACTAGACATTTCAAAAAATATCTTTATTTATGAGGTCCATGATGATCCTTTCCATAGCTTTGCAGACCAAGCTAGTCAGGCTTAGGGGGCGATAGTTTCCAGGATCCGTTGAGGCACCACCTTTGTGGAGAGGGACCACTGTTGCTGTATGCCACTCTTTGGGCACATATCCTGTAGTAAGGCTGAGATTGAACACTAGTTTTATGTTTGGGTTTAGCTCTTCTTGGAGTTCATGTAGGACTCAGCCCGGGACACCGTCTGGTCCCATTGATGCTGTGTTTTTTGCTTTGGAGAGGGCGGGTCTTACCTGACCATTTGAGATGTCAGGGGGGCAGCACTCTGCTGGGACAGATATTTGCCCTTTTGGTGGGGGGGGGAGAAGTTTGCGCTGAACCTGTCAGCTAGGATGTTGGCAATGTCTGTGGGTTCGATGTATTTTTTTGTCATTTTGGAGTAATTCTGAGCATATCTGGGAATTCCCACCCAGGTTCCTAACATAACTAAAGAAAGCCTTGTGATTATCCTTAGTGTCCTGTGCAATTTTTCTCTCGAAGCTGGCCTTAGACGATTTTATGAGTGCCCATAGTTTTTTGCTAATACTGATCAGAGATGTCTTCCCTTTTTGGGATTTTGCTCTATCATGTAGTAGCTTCCTCCGTCTATTATATAGTTTGTTTATGGCTGGGGTCCACCAGACAGGATGTCTGCCTTTGGAGGCCAAAAATTAACCAATGTGTTTTTGATTTCATAAAAATCCAAGGTGAAGGTTAGGGTACACGATCTTGAAAAAATATTGTTATTAGAATGTAATCTATCTCTAACCTTTCCATCATCAATACCACAACCACTGAATAAAATTTTTACTATTAACCCATTCCGTCTTTTGACAGTAACCTCATTCTCGATTTCTTTTAAAACATTCATAGGATAACCCCTTCTTTCAAACATGTCAATAAGTTTATCACATTCTGTTTGGAAGTCCCCTTCATCTGACACCTTTCTAGCGATTCTGATAAACAGTCCCTTAACTAGGCGCTTTTTCTGATGAATCGGGTGCCAGCTCTCAAAGTTTAAAAATGTGTTCAAATATGTAGGTTTCCTGTACAGCTTAGATATAAAAGATTTACTCATATAATCCTTCACAATAGTGACATCTAAAAAATTCAAGCACTCTATGTCAGAATTCATGGTAAATTCTAAAAAATCAGTGGTACTATTAAGGTATTCAAAAAATTCACCTAATTTATCCTCACTCCCTTTCCATAAAAGGACTGTGTCATCCATATAATGACCATATAGGACCCAATGGTCTTTGTAGCATGAATTCATAATGTTTTCCTCCTCCCAGTGTGCTAAAACCACATTGGCAAACACAGGGGCACAACATGCTTCCATGGCCACCCCTAAAGTTTGCTTAAAGAGGTGGCCATCAAAGCTTAAAAAGTTATTTTCCAAAACAAGTTTCATACAGGTCCTAATGGCATGTTTGGTGTCAAAACTTAAATCAGAATGCCTACAAAGACATTCATAAAACCAATCAAGGCCCTCCTCGTGTGGGATTACTGAAAATAGATCCTTGATGTCCAAGGTGGCCATAATAAGGCCATCATCATACATATATGGATGTATTCTACCTAAAAAATCCCATGAATCTTTAATAATCCAAGGCATCTTTTCCATTAGACCTTTCAATTGATGGTCCACAAATTTGGCCAACCCATATGTTTTCAAAGCCTTGGCACCCACAATTGGACATAGAGGAGGGTTCTGGATGGATTTATGTATCTTCGGGATGCCGAATATGGTAGGTATTCTGGGGGTTTTACTCTCTAAGAACATATGTGTGTCAATACTTATTTGTCGATTAAGTAACAATTCCTCAGTGGTCAAAGTGATGTTCCTATAGGCTAGATTCATCTCATTGACTGACACTTCTCATATAACTCCACTGCACAAAGCAGGTAGCTCTCTCGAATCAGCAACTATCACCCTATAGAGGGTCTATATCAACACATCGAATGGTGTTAAGTTTGAACGCCAGAGTTATTCTGATAGGTCTGTGTTGGTCTTGTCAGATATAGTTTCCCCTTGCTTGTACATTTGTTTTATTTGACCTATGTTTACTGGGAAGGTCCGACTGGGTCAGAAAGAATGCATTTTCAGCAGAGGCCCGGGGAGAAAAGCTGCAGTTACATACAGACATATACAAACTTTATACAGATAACATAAATTGCATGAGTTAAAAGTATACAAAGACGTAAAAATAAAACATTATACAGATAGCAAATTACTTGAGTTACAAATAAGCATGTACATTGATATGAGGCAGATGGTAACTACTGAAATAATTGATATAGATGTGCAAGTAAGTGATTCAGAGAGAATGGAGAACAGATGGAGAGAGAGAGAGAGAGAATGAGAGTTGCAGTCTGGTCTGATCCCTGAGGTACAGCCAGGAGTTGAACATGTGTTCATAGGTTCATAAGGTGTTTACTAGGCTAATGACCACAATGGCTTTTTTAAGCCTAGACATGCATAGCAAATCTCTGACAAGTGTAAGCATGGGCCTGGGGGATGAACCATTTACAGGTTACCTGTTTGCATTAGAGACATAGGTGCCAAGTGTTATTTCAGTACAGTTTTAAAGGCAGGTAGGTTAGTGGTTCTCACAGTAAATGGAAGAGTTCCATGCTTTTTCAACATAGTGGGAGTAGAAACTTTGTCCAGCTGTTTGGCTAGGGTTTTGTAAATCATGCCGTGGGGTGTTAAAATTGTATATAGTAAGTAGTTGGGGAATTCTAGCCAGTTTAGTTGTGTTTTAAGTGAAAAACAGTGATGGTTTCTAATTTTTGTGTTGATGGCAAACTTTATCACTTTTTATTATACCACTGTTCCATTTTGTATGTAGAGGAGCTCTGCTCTGTAAATTGAGTATTGGAGTGTCATAAAGCAGTGAGGGTAGAAGGAAGGTTTTTTGGCAAGGGTGGTTTTGGAAGAAGAGGTTTGTGTGTGTGTGTGTGTGTGTGTGTGTGTGTGTGTGTGTGTGTGTGTGTGTGCGTGTGTGCGTGTGTCTCTGTGTGTGTGTGTGTGTGTGTGTGTGCGTGTGTGTGTGTGTGTGTGTGTGTGTGTGTGTGTGTGTGTGTGTGTGTTTTTCTGTAGAATATGCCATGTTTCTGGTGGGTTTTCTTTGTTTTGTTGAATGTGAAGATCAAACAGTAGGTGGTAGTCTGACTACCTGCAGTAATTCCTGGTGGACAATTTCAGTGGTGGAGTTATCAGCAGAGAGAATTTTGAAGTTTGTTTGGATTAGTAGTGCAGTTCTTTGTCTGAAAAAGAAGCAGTTTACTTTTTTTGGGTTGAGGAATAGCTGGCAGTTGGTAAGCCAGGATTCAACAGCAGAGAAGCTTTGAATATCTGAGAGAAGATGGGGTAGTGTGCAAGAGGTACAGATTATTGCGGAATCATCAGCATATTACATCTGTTACCACTGTAATAGATACAAGCATGCAAAATCTGAAGGTAATGCTACTCAATGCTAGAAGTCTAAACCTCAAAATGCAGTCTCTTGAGGCACTCCTAAAAATGGAGAACATCGATATTTGTGCAGTAACTGAGACCTGGTTCAAGACTCCAGAAAGCACCCCTGCAATACCAGGCTACAACTCTTGCCACACTTTTCGGCCACCAAACCAAGACCGAAACACTAAAGGTGGAGGAGTATCCATATTCTCCAAGGATAGTCACACCTCCAGGTTAGTTGCCCAACACAATGCATCTAAAATTCTCCAGGTGCAACTTACACTAGTTAAGATTGCAATCCAAATTGTAGCTTGCTACAGATCCCTCCCACCCCCACCATGCCCCAAGATTCTCACTACACCTTTCTAAACATACTGGAAAATATTAAGATACAACCAAACACTGTAATACTGGATGATTTCAACTACCCTGCCATTAACTGGGAAAACTACCTGGGTACCAACACCTTTTCCCAACGGTTCTTGGAATTCATAAATTCCAACACCCTGGATCAACTAATCCATTGTCCCACCAGGGGCTCCAATATCCTAGACCTGGTCATTACCAACATGTGCGATAGATGCTCCACACCAGTGGTCACCTCCTCATTGGTCAGGTCTGACCATAAGCAAATCACCCTTGACATCCACATCTCTCCCTCCAGTAAGGAAACCTCTGTAAAAAACTTCTCCAAAGTCAACTTCATGCTACTTAAGTCAGAACTGACAAACTTCATGGCACCCATGCAGTCAGGAGCTGAAAGTTTGACTGCTGAATCCTACACTAAGGCACTGTATGAGCACATCCACTCTTGCATGAATCATGCCATCCCAAATAGAACTAAGACACTCTCCTCCAAAAAAAGGAAGCCGATCTGGTGGTCCCTTGCCATAAACAAACTATACAACAGAAGGAAGAAACTGTTGCAGAAAAGAGGAAAATCCCAGGATGCAAAAAACTCCCCTTACCAGCCTCAGTAAGAAGCTGAGATTCCTCATAAAATCCTCCAAAGCTAGTTACGAAAATAAAATTGCCAAAGATTCCAGAGACAACCACAAGACATTCTATAGTTATGTCAAGAATCTAAATGGCAATGCTCAGATAGATCTGCTTTGAGTTGCAACAGAATGGCATTAAATATATTGATCCCAAGGATATTGCCAATATCCTGGCAGATCGATTTAGTGCCAACTTCACCCCCCCTCTCACCCCCTAAAGGGCCCATCTCAATATCAAAAGATTGCCAAATTCCGGTAATCACGTCCACACATGTAGAAAATGCACCCTCAAAAGCTAAGAATACAGCATCCATGGGACCAGATGACATTCTGGACTGTGTACTACAGGAACTACAAAATGAGCGCTGGCACCTCACCTAAGTGTCATGATTAATCATAGTCTCCCCTCAGGCTTCGTGCCTACTGAGTGGTGCACAGCTACAGTTATTCCACTCCACAAGGGGGGAGCCACCTTGGATCCCTGGAACTACTGTCCTATCAGTCTGATGAGCCTGATCTGCAAGGGCATGGAATGCATTATCATGGAACTTATAAACAAAGACATTGGCAACCTTCAAACACTGGACCCCACCCAGTTTGGTTCATGAAGGGCCGATCTTGTCTCCTGAACCTGACTGACTTCTTCAAATCATTTTCCAGAGCTGTGGATGAGGGTAAGGCAGTCCACACAGCCTATCTGGACCATGCCAAGGCCTTCGACACCATCCCCCACTCTGGAATCATAGATCAACTTATTAAGCTGGGCATAAATCTCTACATCACTTGATGGGTTGCCAACTGGCTTACTAACAGAACCCAGACTGTAAAAGTAGCAGACTCCAATTCCAGCTCCAGACAAGTGGAGTACCTCAGGGTTCAGTCCTGGGACCGCTCTTGTTTGGCATCTACTTCTCTGAAGTACAGGCCAACACTAATGGACTCTGGCTAACAAAGTTCACAGATGACTGCAAACTGGGAGCCATTACTGAATCCCCATTATAGAAACAGATGCTTGGTGCCAGAGCCAAGGGCTTAAGCTTAATGCCAAGAAATGTATAATTATCCCCTTTGGGAAAAAACATGTATCTATGAATTACCACATAGGTGGCAGTACACTAAACACCGAAAGTGTGATTAGAGACTTAGGGACACAGGTGGACAGTGGTCTCACCTTCGATAACCACATCGCCACAACAGTCAAAAAAGCCTTCTATGTGGCACACCTCATCACTAAGGGCTTTTCATCCAGAAAAAAGGAGGTCATTGTCCCACTGTACTCATCCCTCATTAGATCCATTATAGAGTACAACGCCCCATTTAGTATGTACCTCACAAGACATCTGCAGCAGCTGGAAAGGCCGCAAAAATACCTCACTAAAATGAATCACAGGCCTAAAGCAGATGCCCTATTCTGACCATCTATAAAAAACTCCAGCTATACTCTGTGGCATATCGTCTACTCAGAGTCGATCTCTGCTTAACATACAAGGCCATGTCAAACCCTGAGCTGTTGGACATGCTCCACTTAAAGAAATCCAAATCCCTCAGAGCCACACACTCGGGGATCTAAACCTTGTCATCACAATGAACAAAACATGCTGGAGGGATAGGTTTCTGACCCAGAGACTCCCCATACATGTCAAGCTGAGCACCTCCTTGGCCCTCTTCAAAAGGAACCTTGATGACTGGATGGGAGATGGGAAATTCATCCCAGAGATCATGTCAGTTGCCCTGCTAGGCAGGAAAGTAAATTTTTGTGGGAAGAAATATCTGGGGAATTGTTTGGCTAGGCTTGTATAGGCCCTAGGGCTGATAGCCTAGTACCACCCTATAAACCTATGGAAATATAGCACATTTTACAATAAAAAAACATTATTATTAATGCTCCTAAGATTAACAACCATCAGAGATGCATCAAATGTTGCTATTTATGAACTGTTAACTTTTTGACCTGGCAAAAATCTTTCCCCTAGTGTTTGTCAAATATTACAAAATATCTGCTGCAAAAATTTTCTTCCCTAATCTTGACAAGTGCATGCCATCCTGTCTGAGCACATGCGTGCCCCAAATTAGGCTTGGATGTTCTACACATTTCCATTTTTTTAAAATGGAACATTTTTCACGTAGTTATTTACCAAAAAGTCTTTTCACTCACAGTGACCTGATTCTCCTTTCTATATGAGATTTGTGAAAAATATGTTCTAACACATGTACAAGGTATGCTATCTGACAGTGCTGTAAGTTCCCTACTATCAGTCAGGGAGTGCTTGCAGATGAGATCATTTCTACCGACATGAATAAAAACAAATCTGTACTTCCTTACATTAAGGCATTCTAAGGCCTATCTCACATCCTCTACTTTTGCTTCTGGCAAGCATAATATTATTCAATGTTTATTATCTTCTCTGCAAATGTAAGTATCAGTTCCTCTAATAACTTAATCTCCAATTACAGGAATATGTTTTCTGACCAGATCTGAAGAATCTTCAACTTCTAATTCAATAATATATGCTCTACCAATTGTTACAAATGAATGATCTTCATCACCATTAGTCTTATTAATCCCACTGTTTTCATTGCTTATTAGATTGGCAAACATACAATTTTCATCCAGCTGACTTTCTATGTCCACAGCTTGAGCCATTTTGCCAGCATATGTCTTTCTCCTCTTTTTTCTTATGGTAATGTTCTTCAATCCCGTCACATTCAGTTTTGATGTCAGCCTTTTCAACTGCCCCCCTTGCCTCTTTTTTCTAGCTTTTCTTTTGCAAAAATGATGCCATTTCTGTAGATTGAAGGTTTTCTGATAGAAAACAATGATTACTCCCTGTAATCCGTATTTTACATGACAACACAGTATCCTTTTTAGTATGTATTCTCTTTCCCTTACAGGCATTTATCAGTTTATTTTTCTTCCTTGTTATTTGTTGTGGACTTCTTCCTTTCTTTCTTTTTTTATTCCCCTCTATACACACTGAATCCTCAGATTGCTGAATACTTGTATCCAGAATTCTAAAATTGTCAGTGGCATTATCTTGTTTTATAGGCGTTGATAGACACTTCCTTTCCTACATGTGTTCTGTTTGCTTTTGGCCTAACATTATTTATCTCACCAGTCTAGTCATTAATATATGCAACAACAGTTCCCCAAGTCATGCCAATTACACAAGTGCAATCATCACCAGTAAGTCTAGATCTACTACTAATAATTTTAAGCAAATCATCCAAGTTTTGACATGAGAAACACAGATCACCAGTGTTATCAATTTTTACTTTTAAATATAGATAGCATTTATTACACTGAACAAGATATTTGTGCTTTAGCAAATTATTATTGGCATAATCATTTAAGGAATCCATATTCAGTAGCAAATAAAAACAATTCTAAAAAAATGAATAAACAAAATCACTTACCACAGAATTCAAAGAGAATTTAAATCAACTTCTATGGGAAAAAATCATACAGACAATATACAACTAAATACTAAATTAAGTACAGTAAAGTTGTTGGCCTGACCATACAAGTTGTGAAAGTCACACAAAAGCTGGAATTTCTTTACATACCACAAATGTGTGCAGTAGCTTCTACTCACTATTACTCGCAGTTGCACCTCTTTTTCACAGGATAGGCTCTATGGTCCAAAATGGTGGTGGGCCCACCAAACAGAGTTTTCTATATACTCTTATGATGGCAACATGATACATTATTATTAGAGAAGGTAGGTGAATACCACCCTGGGCTTGTGAAACATAAAGAGCACCATGGGACCTCTAGATTAAGATGGGGACCATAGAAAGTTTAACAGTATAGGTAAAGAAGAGTACCATAGATTGTTCCGGACTGTGTTATTCAACTTTCTCAGTATCTTACATGAGATTCTCATAGAAAGCCCTTGAATAATGTAAAGTATCTTTGGATTATAAAATTACCTTAATTAAGACTAATTTAATTTTAAAGGGGAAATTCCCAGATCTTCCATTCACATAAATGATAGTTTACCTCCTGTTGAATTTAATAAACATTTATCTCTTTTGTTTCCTGTGATGTTAGAGCTGATGGGATCCCTAAACATTTGAAACAGGAAGAATTAAATGAAAAGTTATATTTATCTTTCTCTTCTTGGGAATAATTCATTTTATAAAAGAATAGTGTGGATTTAGAGGGATTTGCTTTGTATCCTGAAATGTGCTGCCAGTTACTTAGAATGTTTCAAACTCATAGGTAATGTTCTCTGCAGATACTAAGAGGCCATCTACAAACAGAGTGACTCCATCTTCAGTATTGTTATTTACACTTTTGCTGAACCTGAAGATAAGCATGTTTTAAAAGCTTGATCTAAGGGTTCAATGGCCAAAATGAAGAGCAGTGGAGCCAGAGGAGAGCTTTGTTTGATTCTCTTGGACATAAATGGTGGTTTGGTAGTAAATAGGTCAATGTACTACTGCAGTCCATCCTTGATATACTGCTGGTAATATATCTATAAATGGGAGAGGGAAGTATAAAAATGCTAAGACTTGAAACAAATATGGCCACATAATATTGTCAAATACCATTTCTACATCTGCAAATGATAGGGCTGTTGCCTTATTGCAAAGATGTCCTTCTGTAACTATAATGTGGTTTTATCCCTCCTAAATGATCTGCCACTAATAAAACCCTCTTGGTCTGGGTGTATTAAAGAAGGGAGCAGAGAGATCATCTAAGCTGCCCAAATATCCATATAAATTTTGCAGTCAATACTGAGCAGAAAAATTGGGAGATTGTTACCATGAGGGCTGGCAATAGCTTGAGAAAATGCTGATGAGAATGTGTTCCAAAGAAGACTTATAGCTGATGGTGGAAGTAGCTTATATACTTCTCATGGAAGTCTTTAAATCCATAATTGTTTTAAACAGTTCCTGTCTGGTAATGTTGGCTTAATGATGTTTTGTGCTTGTTCAGGGACTTGAGTGGGCAGTGAAAGAAAACTAGAAATTGGCTGATGTTGACAGAGGGTGTATTTTTGGAACTGTGAGTGTCACTGTAGATGCCTTTGTAGCAATTATGAAACTGAGTTAGGGTGCCTTGGAGTAAAAGACAAACTTTATTGTGATCCCCTGCCTGGGAAGCTAAGGATCTGAATTGCTTCAAACTTCTTTTGCACTTCCTAGTAAATCTGTAGTAAACCTGTGGGGAAAATTTGTAATACATTTTCTAAAAAGATTTCAAGTCTGCATAAACTAAAGCACTCCTGGTGATTCCCTGCTGGGTGAGGAAAGTAAACTTGTATTTTTTGTCTGTGACTTGCTGATGGAGCTGCTTTCTATTTTATCTGCTCCATTTTATTTTCTATATTAAAAAATCTGATTGGCATGGTGTTTTTCTTCTATATGAGAGATAGACAAATTATCTAGGCTGCACATTTTTATTGCTTAAGTTGTCTCTTGAGTGATACTTAAATATATAGTGAAGCTCTGGGCCTTTGCCTTTTCTAAAAAGATTTAAAGCCTGCATAAAGTAAAGCACTGCTAGTTTTTCCTACCCAGCCTCCACTTCGGTGATGTGGTTTTTAAACATGGTAATTTTAAGCTGCCTCCCTCCCACTGAAACTGTAGTTTAATATGCTCCTCCCTTTCTACACTGCTGTTGATATCTTGAATTATTTACTTGCCTTTCCTTGTGTTTATATTGAAAAAGTGCATTTTGCCTCTAATTGTTCTACTGATTTACTTGATCTGAATTCATTATCTACATAGCTGTTGTATGAAGTAGCGTATGTTTACACTCTAGCAAGCACTTGTTTTTACATTAAAAGGTCAGTGGATTTTCCATCTAGTGCACTGGAAGGTAAACTGCTCTATTTAGGTTGAGAAAACCCTTGAGATTACTGCTTATTAATCAGTTTATCTTTTTTTTAGTGCCTTTATAAATTATGTACAATTGAGTGTCTCTTGGCTCGTTTATACAAAGCAAAGTACTTTTATTGAATAATCACATTTTTATAAGCTGTTTAAAGTACATTGCTGTATCCATATCTTTATGTTTGTCTATGGTAGCATTTCATGTCTTTTAAGTTTGTTTGTGGTAGCATTTCACTCCAGACACTCCTTTACAGTGATTTTACAGTAGGAGGACTGAAATTATTCATCTAGTGACAGTAGCTGGTTACCTGGTCTATCTGAGTTGGGAAGGGTATCTAAGTAATTTTTGCACTTCTCTTATATACTGTGACTGTACTTTAGCCGTTTTAAAAAACCTGTAATGTCTGCCACTGCTTTAAGTAGTTAATTGCACTGTAGTACATTGTATGTTAGTTGTAGGCAGTTTGTGTGGTCTTTTATTACACTTGGGCTCCAAACCAACTACAATAAGAAGGTGTTCTTTTTTCTGCACCCTTGTGGCAGAAGTGTGCTGATCTAACCTGTCTGAGTTATGTATTGCTGGTGGAAGACTTATTGTGTGCATTCCTGATTGGTAGTTAGCTTAAAATGTGTTTCTTTTTGCTTGTAGTTAAGCCTCACATTTGTGCAGTGCTGTTTGCACAGCAGCAGTTAGTAGAACCCTGTATAGACGCAAAAGCATAGAGGCTCAGTCTTTGCTTAAACAGCAGTCAGTGAAACCCTTCCAGACTTTTCTGCTACTTTAGGAACAAATCAGTTGAGCACTGAACAGTGTTGCCTTATTGATCATCCATAGTCTACACAGAGTATAGGACCCTCTTGTAGTCTCAGTGCTACAAGAACAGTCCTGTCAAATTAACCCACTTTCTTCTCTAATAAAACTCAGTACGAGCCTACTATCAGGGCCGTGCAATTTCCCAGCATTTCTCTGCCCAGCCTGATAGACATAGGCATTCTGAAGCAATGTAGCAAATGTCTCATGTATACTGACAACGAAGTATTCCTAGAACAAACAAATACTTTATATGAGAGATGTAGTTACACTATGAAATTGGAGGCAAGACTCCAACACCCTGATCCTTGGTGACTTCAACTAACCCACCATAGACTGGGTGAACTATTCCTGCACTAATGCAGTCACCCAATGATTGCTTGGCTTCATCAGTTCTAATGCACTAGACCAGCTCGTCTCATCACGCACAAGGTTGATAACATTTTGGACTTGGATATTACCAACATGAGTGACCACTGCACCACTTCCATTGTATCTTCTTCCCTGGTGAGATCAGATCATTGTCTGCCTCATTCAAAGTTTCTATCCCACTCCCCTACCACCCACCCCAACCATAACCAGGCTAGAAAACCTCTCAAAAGCCGACTACAAACTGCTAAGGGAGGGCATCAGTAGCTTCACACCACCACCCCCCTCAGAGGATGCAGACAACTATGCTGAGCAGTATGCCAATACAGTATAGAAGCACCTGTACAACTGCATGGACTCATCCATATCCAACAGAGCTAAAACCTGCTCCTCAAGGAAGCAAAAACCTGTCTGGTGGACATCCTCTATCACAGGCTTTCCAACAAAAGGAAGAAACTGTTGTCCAAGGGTAAAAAGTAACAAATTCCAAATTGGAAAAACTTCCTCCTCAGCCTCAACAAGCAAATTAGATCACTAGTGAAAAGCTCCAAAGCCAATTATGAATTGAAACTAGCCTCCAAAACAAAGGGAAACAACAAAGCCTTCTTCAGTTATGTCAGGAATATCTATGGCAAAGCTCAGGTTTGTTCTGAAGAAGTACATAATGGTACCACTTACACTGAACCTGCTGACTTATCCATCCTGTTGGCAGTTCGGCTCAACACAAACTTCACCCCTCTACCTCCGAAGGCCCAGTCGACATCCCTGATACTTGTCCTGCACCTCACATCTCCATAGATCAAGTGCTAAAGGCCCTATCTAAGGTAAAGAACACAGCTTCCATGGGACCTGATAGTATTCCAGGCTGTATTCTGCACATCTCCAGCAAGAACTAGCTTCACCATTAAGCCCCCTATTAAACCACAGCCTAATTGCAGGCTTCATTCCAGCAGAGTTGAGAACTGAAATTGTCATCCACTTGCACAAAGGTGGTGCCACTACTAATCCAGGAAACTATCACCTCGTTAGCTTGACAAGTATGGTCTGTAAAGCCATGGAGTGTATTATTATGGATCTCATAAACAAGGGCATAGGCGATCTCCAAGCACTTGACACGACCCAATTCGGATTTGGCAAGGGCAGCTCTTGCCTGTTGAACCTGGTTGACTTCTTTGAGACTGTCACCAAGGCCCTGGATGAGGGGAAGTATTTTCATATAGCTTACCTTGACTTGGCAAAGGCTTTTGAGACAATCCCCCACTCAGGCATCATTAATAAGCTAACACAGCTTGGCATAAATCCCTATTTCATCAGGTGGGTGGCCAACTGCCTCACTGATAGGATCCACAAGGTCACAAATAGGTGCCACCACCTCCAACAGCAGACCTGTCACTAGTGGTTTTCCCCAGGGATCTGTCCTGGGACCCCTACTGTTTGGCATCTACTTCTCAGAGGCCCAGGCAAAGACAAAAGGCCTGTGGCTGACCAAGTTTGTGGATGACTGTAAGTTGGGTGCTGTCATTGACTCCCCAGATGATGCTAACATACTGCAAGAGGGTCTCACAGCAACAAATGACTGGTGCCAAAGTCATGGCCTTAAGTTAAATGCCAAAAAAGTATTATCATACCATTTGGCAAAAACATGGCCCCTACTGATTACCACATCAAGGCAACCTCCTAAGCGCACAACATGTGGTGAGAGACCTAGGTACTCAGGTTGATAACAATCTCACATTCAACAATCATGTAGTGGCAGTGGTCAGAAAAGCCTTTTACTTGGTTCATCACATAAGTAAAGGGATTGCATCCAGAAAAAGGAGGTTATTACCTCTCTGTACTCCTCCCTCATTAGGTCTATAATTGAGTATAAAGCCCCATTTGGTATGTACATCTCCAAACACCTGCACCAACAGGAAAGATCACAGAAATACCTCACAAAGACAATCCATTGCCTTTAACACCTGTCCTATGTGAACAGGCTCAAATCACTATCACGCTATTCAGTATAGTACAAATTGCTCAGAGGTGATTTGTGTCTCGCCTACAAGGCAATATCAGACCCTGCCCTACTAGAGACACCTCATATCCATAAGTATAACTCCTCATGCATTACCCACTCAAAGGGCCTAAATCTAATATGCGACATCAAGAACCTGCTGGAGAGACGGGTTTGTCTCCCAGAGGTTACCCCATCTCTGGAATAGACTTCCCATACATGTCAAACAGAGTACCTCACTGACCCTCTTCAAGTGCAACCTTCATGAGTGGATGGGAAACCACAAATTTCTCCCAGAGGTTCCACCTCTATCCCTCATTGACAGGGGTGACAGGTGCTGACTGATGTTTCTTTTTGTGGTTAAACTTTTAACTAGGCTTGTAAGGGCCCCAGAGATATTAACCTAGTAACCTCCTATGATCCTATGATCCTATATAAGGAAAAATTGAATGCCAGACAGGTTGCTAGCACACACACACATGCACTTCTCACACTAAATAAGGACATGACACATAAACCCACATATACAGAGGTACTCACTAGTAATTTATCAAAAGATCAGTGGCCTCCCAAACGGAAACCACTTATACATATAACAATACAAAAAGACAACCACAAAACATAATAACACACACACACACAGTTTCTCAACAAATAAGCCCATAAGGTGTAACAGCACAAAACCTGATGTATTGGTCATATGTGACTCCATTGTGAGACACATGGATGTTACCCTCACCAGGCTGAATAAGGAGCGATTTACAGTTAGTTGCCTATCTGGTGCCAGGATCTGTCAAGTCACTCAAGCACTCAAGTCACTCAACCACAAGTACAGGTATGATTCCATCATAGTTCATGTAATTGTCAATGACTTGAGACATACCTCACTGGACTATGTAAAGAGAGACATGACTGAGCTCTCAGATTATGTATCACAGGCAGGTATAAGCCTAGCCTTAAGCAGCATTCTACCTTCTCCAAGGATGATGCCACAATACAAACAAAAAAAATATTGACTTTAACAATTGGCTTAGCTTCTGGTGTCAGTCCAAGGGGATCCAATATCTATCAGCCTGGGAAGACATGGTCGACAGGCCATGCTGCTTTGCCAGAGATGGTCTGCACCTGTCTCCTATAGGCTTTCAGATACTAGCAAAGGCATTAGCCACCCCTATTCTGCCTTTGTAGACAGTGTCAAAATAACCAACCTCCCAACATAATAAAATCCTCTCTAGATAAACTTAAGGTACGACTGCTTAATATTAGGAGTCTAAACAAGAAACATCACTCCCTGGAAACACTCCTTACTTTGGAAGATGCTGACATCTGTGCAGTCAATGAGACATGGTTCATATGCATGGAAAGCACCCTGGCTGTGCAGGGATGCAATTATTTCCATATGGTCAGACCACAAACTGAGCATGAAAGGACCAAAGGAGGTGTGTCTATCTTCATTAAGGATAAGTATAGCTCAGGACTGGTTAACCGGTATTACTGCCTTGTGCTACTCCATGTCTAATTAACTATAGGCAAAGCCCCCTACCACATCATAGCTAGCTATAGGTCCCCCATTATGAAGCAAGAAAAGCATACTGCATACCTGGACTTACTATGTCACTTACCATACAGCCCAAAATCTCATTCATAGGTGATTTTAATTATTCCACCATCGAGTGGGAAACATACATGACCACAAACATGCTGGCTCAGAGGTTCTTGGACTTTGTCAATGCAAATGCCATGGAACAGCTTAGTCAGTACACCCATGAGAGGCTCAAATGTGCTGGACATTGGAGAGCATTGCACACCCTCATGTGATGTCCTCCCTCCTAAAATCGGACCATAAATCAGTCTTGTTTGATGTAATTCTAAGACCAGATGGGTCTATATTATAACATCGAATTTTATAAACATCGAATGTTATAATATCGAACCATAGTGTCGAACGCTGAAAACAGCAAAGGTGCAGGACACCGAATACTTTCCCAGGGAAAGAATTTGGTGGGCCGTTGCTGTGGCTTCACTGTTTTCAGCATTCGATATGTTGGAATGTTACGGGTCGGGTTCAGGTAAGTGTGCGATTGTGTGTATGTTAGGGTTAGGGAGCGGGTCAGGTAAGTGTGCGATTGTGTGTAGGTTAGGGTTAGGGGGGCGGGTTAGGTGAGTTAGTGTTAGGGCGTGGGTCAGGTAAGTGTGCGGTTATGTGTAGGTTAGGGTTAGGGGGTGGGTTAGGTGAGTTAGGGTTAGGGCACGGGTGAGATGAGTGTGCGATAGTGATGGACCTTAGGGTTAGTGTTGGGTTAAGGTAAGTGGATAGCTAGTAGTGTATGTAAAGTTTAGTTTAGGTTTAGGTGTAGGATTTTAAGTGTATGTGTGTGGATTGCTATTTTTTGTGTGTGTTTGTGTTGTGTGTATGTTTCTCGGAATAGCGATTTTTTTCCCTGGAAAAAAATTCGCTATTCTGACTGTTCGATGTTTTTGGATTTCGGTGTTTGGGGTTTGATATTATAACATTCGATGTTTATGAACTTCGATGTTATAATATAGACCCAGGCCAGATACCCCATCAAGCTCAAAAATGTTTAAGAATTTTTCAAAGACAAATTACCTCCTACTATGTGATGGTATAAGAAGTTTTAAAGCCCCCTCGACCCCAGAAAACATGGACTCCTTTGCAGAGATATACACCAATGCCCTGTATAACCACATAAGCCATTGTATATAATCAGCTGTACCTGACCAGATTAAAAACAGATCTTGCCAAAAAAACAAGCCACCATGGTGGACCCCTTGTATAAACAGACTATACAACAACAGAAAGAAACTAATGTCCAAGAACAAGAGGGAACTGGCTCAACAGAGGAAGAAATCCCTCTCTATCTTAAACAAACAAATCAGAAATCTTAAGTCCTCCAGAGTTAATTATGAAGTAAATATAGCCACCCTAGCTAAGGATAATTGCTAAGTATTTTTTGACTATGTCTGAAATTTAAAAGGAAATATCCAGCTATGCACTGAACTGGTTGTGGATGGCACCACCCGTACTCAACTGAAGGTGATAGCCAACCTGCTAGCTGACTGATTTGGAGCAAACTTCACCCCCCCTTTCCCCTCCAGCCATCCCTCAAAGTATACCTGCCACCATTCCTTAGCCTATTATCTCAAGAGGGCAGGTTATCTCGGCGCTCTCCAAGGCCAAAAACACAGAATCAATGGGGCCAGATAACATCCCAGGTTGCCTTTAAAACAACTTAAAACATGTCTTAGCAGACCCACTTGGATCCCTCTTTAAACACAGCCTGTGAACTGGCTATGTTCCAGCAGAATGGAGAACAAAAACAATAATCCCTCTGCACAAAGGGGAACCATCAACCAACCTGGGAATTATAGGCCCATAAGCTTGACTAGCCTTCTCTGAAAAGCCATAGAAAGAATCATTATGGACCTTATTAAGAAGGACATAGGTAAACTCCGAACTCAGGACCCAACACAGTTCGGATTTGTTAAAGGTAGATCATGCCTGTTAAACATGGTTGACTTCTTCAAGAAAGTCACCAAGGTCCTGGAAGAGGAAAAGACAGTGCATACTGCCTATCTTGACCTAGCCAAGGCATTTGACACAGCTGCCCACTCAGGTATTATAGAGAAACTTTCCCAGTTGGGAATTAACCCCTACTAATGAAAATAAATGCATTTGTATTCCCTTTGAGAAATCTGACATCCCTGCTAATTACATTATAGACAGCAGCCCCCTAAGTGTAGACCCAGTGGTAAGTGATCAGGTTACTCAGGTTGATAGTTGAACTTTGACCATCACGTATCCACAGTAGTAAGGAATTCCTTCTGTGTGGCAAATGTTATAAGTAAAGGCATTGCATCTAGATCTAAGGATGTTATAATTCCATTATACTTGGCCCTCATCAGACCAGTAATTGAGTAAAATGCTCCATTTTGCATGTTCCTCACCAGACACCTGCAACAATTGGAGAGACCACAGAATTGTCTCACCAAGAAATTACAGGGTACACAAAGCAAGTCTTACTTGGAAAGGCTGAAAGCCTGTCACTGTATTCTGTCTCCTATGTGTTGCTAAGAGGTGACTTGTGCCTGGCTTACAGGGCAGTCTCTGACCCAGCCCTGAGGGAAATGCTACACATTCGTAAATCAAACTGCATGGGGGGGTCACTCAGTCCAGGGATCTTAGCTTAGCCTCTGACATGAACAAGTCATGCTGGAGAGATAGATACATCTCCCAGAGAATACCACTACTCTGGAACAAACGTTCAGTTCATGTGAAACAGAGCCCATCCCTGACCCTCTTCAAACACAACCTAGATCAATGGATGGGTGATCTCAAATTCACTCCTGGTGTGGCACCAATGTCCCTCCTTGGCAGAGGAAATCGGTATTAACTACCATAGACCCTTACCTCTGCAAACTCAACTAACCACCGACAATTGGGGAAACTTGGGATAAATAGGGCTAGGCTTGAAGGGCTCTAGGCTGTTAGCCTGTTAACCTTATATGAACCTATGAACCTATTGAAGGTAAAGAATGTCTAGAGCAATTTTAGCTTTCTGCTTAATTGTATGTTGAATTTTGGTTTTAATTGGTGCCAGGATTTTAGAGAGGCTTTGGGTTTTGACTGAAGCCTTTCCAAGAGTACTTGCTGGATTTGCTCTTGTATGAGTTTTAAGTTGGCATTCCATTGTTTCCTTAGTCCATTGGACTAGCATCTCAACTTGGCAAAGTAGAAATCCTTTTTATGTATCCCATAATAGGTGGGGGAATAATCTCATGACCTGTGTACCATCAAGAACTTGTGAGTGACTTCAACCAGGTGATCAGTGAACTCTGGATGCCTGGTATAATACAGATGAAGCTGCTAAGCCTTAGGGGTTATGCAATTCTGTTTATTTATTTATTTGTTTATTTTATTTTATTTGGCATTTGTTTACTAGGAAAGTCCAGCTGGGTATGAATCCCATTTTCTGCAGAGGCCTGGGGAGAAAAGCTCCAACATACATAGTTCAATTAATAAACTACATAATATTGAAGTGCAGTAACAAATAGTAGAATCAACATGTAGGATAAATAAAGCCAGATCAGAAAATCATACAGTAAATGTTAAAACAACAATCATAGGATACTGAACACCTAATAAAGTACAATCAGTAGCGATAACCAATGGTAAAGATGTTAAGCATCTTAAATATGGGCAAAAGACTAAAAGAAATGAACATTTTTTTGCATTTGGGGGGAGATTAGGAAATGGTACTTTGGCTAATAAGAGAAGGCAGGAAGAAGGAAGAGAAGGAAGGAGTAACGGGCAGTGTCAGCCTGGTGTAAGGCGTGGACAGAGCCAGGAGTTAAGGAGAAATCTCTTTAGAGTTTATTTGAATATGTGAGTGACTGCATGGTACTGCTCTGATATCTGTAGAAATACTGTTCCAGACCTTGGCTGAGTAGGAATATAGGCAGTGACCGATAGATTTTTTTGGTTTATGGATTTCAAGGAGGTGTTTCTCAGATGAACAAAGAGACCATTTAGGGAGGTACGGTTAAGAATGGTGCTGGGTGATGGGCAGGATGAGGATTTATATACAATTTTTTGAGCAAGGAGGATTTGGGTGAACATGAGGTAGTGAGATAACTTAAGCCAGTTTAAATATCTGAGTGCTTTTAGCAATAGTGGGAGTTGTATGACTGACTGGCTGCAAATCTAGCTACTTTACTATAGCAAAGCTCAAGTTTTGATCTTAGGGAGAGCTGAATGTTGATGAAAATGGGTGAGGCATATGACAGTGAGGGAAGGAGGCATGTATTGGTTAAAATAACTCTTGAGAAATTGGTAAGGAATCTTTTTCATCTATACAGCATGCTCAGTTTTTGGTGTGTTGTTTTTATGCACTTTTGAATATGAAGATCAAATTTCAGTTAATAATCTATTATGACACCAAGTAACTGTGTGGGGTACAACTTAAATTTCATTATTGTTGATAGAGGATATTTTGAATGTGTCTTTTATGTGTTTTGGGGATGTAGGAAGAAATAAGTGAAGTTTTGTTTTATTTGGAATTAGGAAAAGCTAATTGTCACTGACCTAGTTTTCAATAGAGCTGAAAGCCTGCTGAGTGATAGATTGTAACTGAGAAGCACTATTAAATGAGCAAATGACAGTGGAGTCACCTGCATATTGTATAAGTGTATCTTGTTGGAAGGATGTATGTAGGTTATTTATAAATATGTTAAAAAGGAGATGGCCAAGTACAGAACCTTGTGGGACACCTGTATTAACTGGGAGGAAAGACGAGTAAGTAAAGAGCCATTTAACTGATTGTAGCCAGTTAGATGGGTAGCTAAAGAACCAAGTGTCTCTTGTACTGGAAAAGCCTAAAGCAGAGATTTTTGAGAGTAGTTTGGTATATGATACTATATTGAAAACTAGAGATCTAAAAAGAGGGAAGAAACTAAATTGTTGTTATCTCTGCCTTTGATGACATGGTCCAAAAAGGCAAAAAAGGCAGTTGTTGTGCTATGATCTGGGGAAAAGCCATGTTGGGTAGAGCATACCTCCCAACCTCTTAGCACAAGAAATCTGGACAAAGCCTAAAATAATGGTGGGACAAAGGCCCAAAAATAAGGACAGATTTTAAATATTTCTCATATAGACTTGGAACATTGCTAGAATAACAGCATATTTAGTTATTTAAAACTTCAGTGATTTGCCAGAAAACCACAAATTTTATGAGGGAGAGGTATGGGGTAGAGCTTAATAGATTTTCTTGCGACATGTATTGTAAAAGTTGTTTACGAATACATTTTTCTAAGATCTTGGAAAGAGGGGACAAGATTGCAATTGGTCTGAAGTTTGTTATTTCAGTGGAGTTCCCCCTTTATGAACAGGAATGATGTAAATTTTATTTTCCAGAGAGATGAGACATAGGACTCATGAATGGATGAATTGATCAAGAGAGAGATTGGGTAGGCAACAGAGGGGGTAGCCGTCTTTAGATATTCATACGGAAGTTTGTCTACAGAGGGTGAGCAGGGCTTAATATTTTGTAATAATTTTTTATCTAGGAAGTAGAGACAGATTTTGAGCTGAAAATGGCATTGCTAGAACTTTGAAGTTTGTCGGGGGTGGCAGGATTCTTTAGAAAGTTTTGGGTGAGGGAGGCTATTGTGTCTATAAAGTGGGAGTTAAATTTAGAAGCGTTTTTTAAGGGAAAAATGTCTTTACAAGGGTTATAGGTCCTAGGAGATCCAGGGTGTAATGTTTTTTTGATAGCAGACTAAATTTTTTTCATGAGTGCTGTTTTGGTTGTCCTGTGGGTTGGTTGAAGTAATAATATTTCTTATCAGCAATAGCTTTTTTTGTCATGTTTTGAAGTTGTTTGTAGTCCTGTAGGAGAGCTTGAGATATGTATTTTTTCCAATTTCTCCAAGCTTTGTCTCTCTTATACATTACATGTCTACTAGAAGGGGATAGTCAGGGTGAATGGGTGAATTTAATTATCTTTTTTCTTATAGGACTGAGGCTATTGAGAAGGTCAAGAAATATTGTATGAAATTTTAGAACAGCATTATCCAGTGGTAGGGAACAGCGGATGGACCAATTAATGTTATTAAAGATGTCTTAAAGATCTTGGAATTGCAACTTGGCAGGTTATGGCAGTCATTATAAAGGTGTTGTTTGTATGGTGAGTTGCTAGTCTCTGAGCATAGGTGGGATGGTGATCACTGAGGGAGTCTGAGAGAGATTTTGGAGAGTTGTAAAGGTTTGGATTTGAGACTAGGATCTAGTCCAGAGTAATCTCAGTGTTATTAGCTTTGTTGAAATGATTATAGGAAGTTATGAGTTGTTTGAAACCATACAAACTGATACTAGTGGAAGGGAAGTCTGATGTGAAGGTTTGCCAGTTAATACTGACATCACCAAGAATTATTATTTCATGAGAAATTGAATTAGATACCCAGTGTAGGATGTCTTCCAGAACAGGAATGTTATTTCTTGGGGGAATATAGAGGGTAATTATACATAGTGTTTTATGCTCATTTAATGTACAGTGAGAGACAAGAATCTCAGCAGAGAGACATTTAAGTACAGAAATAGAAGAAGGAAAAACAAGAGACATGGTTTGAAAACATGATTGCTACTTTTTATTTAATCTGTCAGAGTGGATGATAGTATAGCCAGGAGGAAGAATTTCAAACTCTTTTATATGTGGTTTGAGCCAAGTTTCTCTAAGAATAATAAAGTTTGGGGAGTAATAAATGATCCAGGAATGAAATTCAGAGACTTTGTTTACTATACTTTGAATATTCATGGATATGATTTTCATATTTTTAGTAGATGATGTTACAGTAGAAGATAGAGTAAATGGAGAAGACAGGCAGTCTGGGCATGGGTTTGGGTGGAAATTGCTGCATTATATGATCTTTTTACAGTATGCATGCATTAGTGAGGGTTTAGGTATGTTAGTGTTAAATTAAAATTTTACCTTATATGAGTTTGGAGAAGGATTAAGTATTTTATATCTGAAAAAGGATATGGGGCTAAGTCAAATTAGCTAGAAGCAATAGTGATAGTGAATGGCTGGCAAGTGACATAGGCAGTGTGAGTAAGGGTGGAGGATTGAGAAATAGGTGTGATAGGTATCATATAGCATATAAGGTATGATAGTAGTAGGAATAGATGTGTGGATAGAAAGATGAGGAGCATATCTGGTGTGTATTGGAGACAAGAGTCTTGAAGTCAATGATGGAGAATAGATGGTATATGTATATATATATATATATATATATATATATATAAAACTATGTTATAGAAGGACATCAACACATAAATATAAAGAATAAAGAATCTTGTCTGGGAAAGAGGATCTAGGACTTTATGCATGAAGTATGTACATGGAGTAGCCGTATAGATGGGGCAAGGGTATATATATATATATATATATATACACGTGTTTATATATATTCTGTGTATTTTTGTGGATATGTCAAATCGAAGGAGTGGTATGTATACTGGACTGGTGCAAGACTGGTGTATAAGGCAAAGCCAAATAAAGATATTTCATCCATCTAGGCCATTTCAAGCTTATGAGAGGTAGTTAAAGAAAAAGGCCCAAACTGAGGTGTTCTGTGAGTCAGTAATACAGTTAAAGTCCTCTATAGCAATTGATGGGCTTTTTCTATTGATTTGAATATAATGAAGAATCTGCCTGTCCTCAGTAATTCCCATGATTGAGTTAAGGTAATTGAAAGCCAAAGTTATTACTCTTCTACCCAACCACAGTGCCACTCCCACTACTTCACCCGTTATCCAGCAGTTGTATTTGTGGACAATTATTTTTAATTACTACAGCCATCCCTTTGCATTTTGCTATTTCATGTGTTGAGAAGGTGACTAAATTATTTCCCCATGAAGTTAATTTAGCATGTTCTGTACCTAAAAGATGGTGTTCATGCAATACAAGGATATTTTGGAAACAATGTCTAAACCAGGAACATTAGGGGCCTGCTTGCATGGGAATTTATTTCAATAATGTTGACACAAAATAACTTCATCCATGTCATTAGTGAAAAGTTATTTCCCTTTTTCTGTCAACTGGTTTAGAATGTGACTCTGCTTAGCATGTAATAATGCAGTACGGTATGTTTTTGTTTAAGGTAAAAAAGGACTGTATCACTAGGTAAAGGAAAATAAAGATACAATAACTAGTGTAGAAGAACATTTGGTTTTAGCTCAGGTGCTAGCAATCGATGCTCCTACTCCAACATTAGCTTTGAAAAAGTGTCGCGCCCCAAGGCAGTTGGCATCCAGGACTGAATGAATCAGAGAATATCTTTCTGCTCAATGCATTTCTGCAGACCCAGGGTCCTAATGTTGTTTTTCCTACTCCTATTCTCTTAATCATCTAGTGTGTCATGCACATGAGTGAAGTCCAGTAACAATTATATTTGGTATTCTTCTTCATTGAACAAAAGCAAGGTTCTGTGCTGCTTGCTTGAGTTTAACCACATGCTTCTCTACCTTCATTATGGTAGTTTTGAGGCCTTGCACTTGGGTGTGCAAAAAAGCCTGAACTGCATCCTTTGGGAGTTTCAGTTGGTTGATGGAAGCAGACAAAAGGGCTATTTCTGACACAACTGCTGCAGTACAGTTTTCTAGATTTAATGAAGTCAGTCAAAAGGGTTGCCATGTCAGGAGCTGCTGGATGACAGTGTATCTAGGTTAATTTTCGCTTTGGCTTGCTCTTTCTCTGGCAGCATGTAGATAGAACAGGTCACCAGTAGGTAAGATAGTCGTCTGTTCTTGGATTAAGTGGTATGGCAGACTTGCTGTACTTTTAAAATGCTTTAATTCAAGAGCTCAAACTTACAATTTTTACATCATTAGACCCAGATCTGGAAGCTGGTGGTAAATGAGTTGGATCACATCCAGTCTTAGATAAGTAGTAATCAAATGAAACTGAATACTTCAAAAATGGTAGCCACGGGATTCAAAGATGGCTGCCATTCTGTGAACACTGCTGAACTACATCTCTGCATATACCCTGAAGAAATCTAAACTTTAAATTGATACTAGGAACTTTTTAACACTAAATCTTCGACAGAACAACTACAACTTCATCTAATTACCTTGCAGGAGGAAGAAAATCTGAAAATGAATACATTATTCAACAGGATTATAATAGATTAGCTAGCTCTGACAAGGAAACAAACAAAGGCACCGTGTGCTCTATGCACTTTAAAAATCTGTACTGTACAAGGATGTTGAAAGAGGAAAAAAATATGGACACAGCCACTACTAAAACAAAACTTTCAGAACTGCGGTCACCGGAAAAAGATGTGATCTCTAAAAGGCAAAAAGTTACTAAACTACAAGAACAACAAAAGTTAGAGACCAGAACTAAATCAGATCAAACACTAAATATGGGGGATATCAAAACTGCCTTATTACCCATTCAAGAAGCTCTGAAAGAATTAACTAGCCAGATACAAACGTTTGGAAACTCTTGCAACCAACTACTTGAAAGAATGGAAAAATCTGAAACTCTGATTTTGGAAAATGAAGACAAAATAAATCTACTAGCAAAAAAAAACAAGTACACATGATTTGGATATTCAGGCTATTCAAAGCAAAATCACTGACTTAGAAGCAAGATCCAGGAGAAATAACATCATTATTAGAGGAATTCCTGAATCTGTACAATGCAATTGACTTAATCCCATCTATAACACAAATATTTACTGTACTCCTAAATGACTCTGACATGGCAAACCAAATCATTATTGAAAGAGCACACAGAGCTCTGAGAGAACAACAAGCTTCAAATACTCCAAGACCTGTATATGCTAAAATTCTTAATTATCAGGATGTTACCAGAATACTTGTAACTGCTAAAAAAAGTGGTGGGAATATCATGTGGATAAAACAACAAAATCTCTCTGGCTCAAGATTTACCTTTGCAAATCAGACAAGTAAGACAGTCTTTATCTCCTTACTGTAGATTTCTTATTGATAAACAGGTCAAATTTCAAATGAAATATCCAAATACATTAACTTTCACAGTAGATGGGATTAAATATTCTGTTTCTGCGAAAAATGAAGCCAAAATTACGTTTCTGAAGGTTTTTAAAAGTGTACCTGCTTCTGAGACTTGAACTGTGTTCTCGTTGGGACTGCCAGGCTGCCTGAGGTTGGATCTGCTGATTACTGTGGCTCGAGGTCTGGGTAATCCTTTGTCTTCTTTTGAAATACTTTAGGCCTCTCCTGGATTAATAGGGTTGCTGTTTTTTGCTGTTTTCGACGACCTGCAATCGTTTTCCGAAGTTTTATGGCTTCCACGAGCTGTCTGCATCGACGAGAAGACAGGAAATGCCTTCAGGACTGTAGAGGGGACATATTTCGAAGCGGCACTTCCGGACGTCCGTCTGTAATAGCGGTCACCCATTGCGAGTATTCTGCATGGTTTCTAGGCTTAGAAACCTGACAGGACTTGTTTTTAACCCTGTAAGGACATTTTAACATCAAGTAATGTACTGTTTTGTTAATTTAAGCACATAGGAACATTTTTATACACTGGTTAGTTAGTTAATAATTTAAACCCTTTCCTATATGGCAGATTAAAAGGTGTTATGCAGTACTGTTAAATATAGGGATTTTAGTACATCTTGCAACTTTATAATATATAATATAACCTATATATTTTTACTCAGGGGTGATAGTTGTATATTACATTATTTGCATATTAGTTTATATGAGTAGAAGATAGCAATAGTCTATAATGTCTAAATAAGAAAAATGTTTATTTAAAGGTATGTGTGTTTTTATACAGGGTTATAACTCAGCTTCTTTCTATAATAGAAGGAAAACTTGTCCATTTCTTAAAATCGTATTTTTTTTCTTTCTCAAATGTTATTTTATGAGTATATAGGTGAGTTATAGTATCTGTATATAGCACGCTAATCATAACTACTAAAAGCTTTGTACAGTAATGTTATATCTTTAATATGATTTATTTTTTCTTTTCAATAATAACTATGATGTAGATAACAGTGGTGTTTGTTAGGGAATGTTCGAATAGACTTTGTAATAGTTAGGTTAGCTAATATAGGTCTTAACTATAGGATGTTTTTAAGGTTTGTTAATTTAAGATTTTTTTGTTTCTGTGTTTCTTTGACCCTTTTAGTCCTCTATGATATGCAAGACCTATGTATGTACTGGTTAGAGTGGGTAGGCACTGGTATAGGACGGGATGTCAAGAATGCTTCCAAATTATGTACGTTTTTCAACTTATTTTACCTTTCCTTTTTGCGTTGCCTTGTAAACTTTTATGTTATAATAACTATTTGAATGTGGGAAGTAGACACATGGAACGTTAAAGGGCTCCAGAACTTAAAGAAGAGAAAGTTAATTTTACACTTATTGTTGCAGGCTAAGGCGATGTTTATATTACTTTAAGAAATGCATTTAACTAATGATCAATGGGTTGATATCCAAAAAAGAAAGTGGATTAGAGAAGTAATAGCTTCAGAAGGTAAAACTAACAGTGCTGGGGTAGCTATAATTATTAAAAACAAATATAAGGGAAAGATTTTAGACTCTAAGGCGGATAAAGATGGAAGATGGTGTTTTGTTGTTCTCTTAGCTACCCAGTTTGATAAACCAATCTTATTGTTAAATGTTTACGCACCCTGTAATGACCAGCATCTATTCATAACATCATTATATCCAATTTTGACACAATATGATAAGTACTATATAATTATTGGAGGAGACTGGAATTCCTATCAGAATCCGAAGTTGGATAGATCTTGTCCACAAAGAGCATTTAATAAACAAGTGGTATCAGTGTTAACTGATGTTAAGGAAGACTTTCAACTATATGATCCCATTCAATATTTAAATACTGGTAATAGTATAAATAATTATACTTTTTATTCCCCGTGTCATAAAATGTGGTCCAGAATAGATTTCTTTTTGATTTCAAGAATAATAGTTAACCTGGGACCCTTAGTTGTTACACATGCACGATACGCATCAGATCATTCAAAAATGTTATTAAGTTTTGCTAAAGATCCAATGGAGGTCCAGCGGCAAAGAGGTTTTAACTGGTCTCTTAACCCAAATTTGTTGAATAAGGAGGAAATAGTGCAGGAAATTACAGGTCATCTTAAAGAATTATTAGATAGATTAAAGAAACAACAAAGTGTACCCGACATTGATTGGGCGACAGTTAAAGCACAAATAAGAGGGATCTTTTTGCAAAAAGCTTCATACTATAAAAAAATACAAAATAGAGATATTCAAAAACTAGAGGCTAAAATTAAGACACTTGATCAAGAATTGATGCAAAACTTTAATACTCAAACAGAGGTGGAACTACTTAAATGTCAAAAAGATCTCTTCCTAATACAAAATCGTAATTTGATGTTTCAGGAACATAGAATGTTAGTGAGGTATGCCAATCATGTGCAAACACCATCAAGGGCATTAGCTAGGATAATTAATCAATTGAGAACAGTAGTACAAATTTCGGAAATACATTTTAGAAACACAACTTATTTCAAAACTGAAGATATCATAAATGTCTTTGAGCAGATATATACTAATATATATGGTGAGCATAGTGACTTATCCCCCCATAGAACTAGCAAGGAATTTTTACAAACTATTAAATTTCCGAAAATAGAAGACAGTATTCAAAGTGATTTGATTAAACCGATATCTGAAGAAGAAGTGATATATACAATTCAATATATGAAATCGCACAAGTCACCAGGTCTGGACGGTATGACGGTGGAATTCTATAAGAAATTTGACAATATCTTTGGCAAAATACTCTCACGTGTCTTTAATTATATAATTAAGAATAAAATTAATGATCCCCATCTTAATTCTTCAAAAAACATTTTTATACTCAAACCTAACTCTGATTCTCAAAACCCAGATAATTATAGACCAATTTCATTAATAAATGTAGATATGAAAATTTTAACCTCTATTATAGCTAATAGATTAAAAAAAGTACTGAATCATATCGTGTCTAGTGAACAGGCTGGCTTTATGGCAAATAGACAAACTAGTGATAATACACTTACACTACATACCTTAATAGCTTATGCTAAACAGAAGAACCGTAACATGTATGCGCTTATGATTGATGCGCAGAAAGCTTTTGATAGGGTTGATATAAACTTTTTGTTTGAAATTTTACCATGCTTTAATATATCTCATGAGTTTGTTGAAGTGTTAAAAATTCTATAGAGTAATCCTTATACCACCCTCTATATAAACAGCAATTCTTCTAAAAGAATACCAATCAGAAATGGAACACATCAGGGTTGTCCTCTGTCTCCTTTATTATTTAATATATATGTTGAACCTTTATTCCTATATATTAAACAGAATATATACCACAATGCCCCACTAGTTTACGGAACAAAAATATCAATGGCAGCGTTTGCAGATGATCTGAATATTTATTGTACAACTCCAATCTCAGACACAAAAAAGACACTAAAAGCAATAGAGAACTTTTCAGAAGTTTCCAACTATAAAATTAATCTAAAAAAAACTAGCATTTTCCCATTGAGAACTCCCAAACCTTTTTCACTGTTGCCTCTGGCGGGACAAATAATGTGTAAAGATAACATTAAATACTTGGGTATTGGCTTAGCTATGGATGATAAGGATTTTTATGTTACTAATATTAAAACAGTTTGGGATCAAATAGTATCTAATTTGGGGAGATGGAAGAATTTACGACTACCAGTATTATCAAAAGTATCAATTATCAAAATGAATGTACTACCACGATTATTATATATTTTCAGATCTGCTCAGGTAGTAATTTCAAAAACATTTTTTAAACTAATTCACAAAGAATTAGCTAAATTTATCTGGTAGCCAAAGAAAACAAGGATTTCATATGAAAAATTAATGACCCCAAAACATAGAGGTGGATTGGAGTTACCAAATTTTGAAACTTACTATCTTATAGTAAACTCAAACAGGTTTCTTAGAATTGCTAATTATAACATAACTAGTACTAAATGGATACCTACCTGGGTAGTTCTGAACTATAAATATATTTTACATTTAAATATTAATCCTAAAGCCATACCCTTTTTACCTAAAGAAACTTTGAAACTGTATGGGATAATGGATCACATTAAATTATATGTAACGTCTTTACAAACCTTATTTCAATCATTAGATCTTGCTCAATATATGATGGCTTATCAACCCTTTCATAGAAACCCTAACCTGAGACTAAATAAAAAACTAATTGATCTTAAAGAATTCCCATTAATAATCAATTTAACTTTAATAGATATTTATACACTTCTCAAACTCTCAGCTAATCAGATAAGACAAGAATTAAATTTACCCCAAAACTATCTCGTTATTGTAAGACAAATTAGGGAACTTTCTATAAGTTACTTTAAAAATTTTAAACCCCAAGAAGAGAATATAATTAAATGTTCGAATTTGTGGCAAGCTCTCCAACAAGATATTAAATTTATAACAGCAGCAAATAATCTAATAAAGGAGTTTAAATTCCAAGATAAAATTCTTGTGTCAAAATATTGGAAAGAGAAAATGCCAGAGATAGAAGACAGTCATATGATAAAAGTAATTGATTTGACTACAAAATATATTTCTCTTCAAAAACTGATGTATACCCAGTTGATGATATTGAATAATGCGTATTATACACGCCTTAGCCTGCATAAATTTAATTCCAAAAATTCTTCAGTTTGTCCATACTGCAAGGATCAATCTGCTGATCTTCTTCATATGTTCTGGAGTTGCAAATGCATATACAGACTTTGGAACTCACTAAAGATACAACTTCAAAAGATGGGTTACCAAAGTACAACATTGTCATGGAAATTTATGATTTTGCATATTCCCCCAAAAGAACTTCCTAAATCTCAAAGTATTGTATTAATCAATATCTTTTTATTAATGAAGCTATACATAGCTACTAATTGGTTAGACCCATCCAAAACATCATGGAATAATTTTAGAGTACTAGCAATAAGGCATATACTAGCTCACAAATTACTTTTGAACCAACATAATAAAAATATTAACAATCCAAAAATATGGGAACAACTATTTAATATTATATTAGCATAACATCTCATATTTGAATTTAACAAGAATTATTTTTACACCTTTAAAAAACTCTGTAACACTAACTGTTTATTACTTGAATTGATCTTAACCATTTGTATACTTTTGGTGTATAATTCAATGTGTTACTTGGAAGCATTTATGTAAATATTGTATATATGTTTTGTGTTTCTGTTAATTACTTTAGTTGGTAGTTTCTTTTTAATTTTTTTTTGTTTTGTTTTAATTTTGTATGGCATATAAGAAAATAATAAAAATTATTATTGAAAAAAAAAATGGTAGCCACGGCTATTTGTACCTTTCTAATGAACATCGGTTGCCCATCCTTAAACTCCTGTGTTACTGGTTGTGAAAGGCTTTGGTTTGTTTCTAGAGTGAGAAATCTTTCTGTTATTTTTAATAAGAGGTTTATGCATTGAGACAAGCTACTAGCTGTTGCCATATCTTTGTGTTATTATCTAAGGAATATAGCCAGGATCTTCTGCCATCATGGATCTTGCTGTGGTAATTTGTTCTCTGGTCTCAATTTGTTGTGACTCTTAAGTTCCTCTCTCTGGGGCTACCTGACAAAGAAAGTGATTTTTTTCTTCTGATTAAGAACTTCACTATCCAGCTATGATTTTGCAATTCTTGCTATCAGGATATTTATGCTGGTGTTATAGAACATGCACCTCTTCAGTCTCATGCCATCTACAATGCTGCTGTTTGCTTATATAGCTGTGCATAGCTTATGTTCCCCTTACTCTGACATTCTTGCCATGCATCTAGCCTGGTTCCTTTGTTTTATCACTTTATGCCTGCTAAACTACTGGGGTATGGATGAAGTCATCTGAAGATCAGTCCTTCGCTTATCAGTTGACGCACCTTTGGAATCTTCTACCTCAGTACATTCAACAGCCTCTCACACCAGGTAGCTTTTAATGGTCTCTGAAGTCCTATTTGTTTGATCCTGACTATTTGCTGCAGAAACTTTTCTTTTACTTCTGTTTAATTAGCTATTTGTAGTTTTAATACAATTGTCCTTATTATCATTTCTGTCTTACTTCTTAGTGTACTTTTCTATCCACATCCTTTTTATTGCAAGATGCTTAAACATAAGCACATTAATAATAATGACATTAAAGTTCCATAACTGAGTGATCTGCATGCAACCAAGGAACATCATGCAAAATGTAACAGTGGAAGTCAGAAATACATCATCAATCTCCACAAAGAATACATTAAACAGGAGATGCTGCTAGATGTCAGTCAATATGAAAATATTCAGTGTTTATAAGAATTAATATTTCCCAAACCGAGTGACTTACACACCATTTTGTGGTATTAGCTGAAAGTATAGAAAATGCTATAAAAAGTGCCTCATGTACTTGTGCTGGGTCTTAGCCTCAGAGATAGTGAGTGTTGTTTATATTAACTATGCAAATAAGAGTGAGTGAGTGCTGTTTATATGAACTATGCAACTAGGGGTTATGTTCTTACTTCTGTAATATCTAAAAATAAGCCTCAAGAAAGGAATTGTTTTAATTGCAATTGAGCTGAATTCTTGTTGAGAAAAATGATGCTGATATTATGCACCCATATTGTATGGCTTTCAATAACTGGAAAAAAAGCTGTCTTCATTAGTACAGAGGGATCAGCCCTGATTACAACTCAGGTGACTTTCATTTGATTAGTGGTTAGGCACCTGCTGGATGTGGTATTGACAAGAGCAATGATGAGGCTATTGCCTGCTTAGCTCTCTTTGGAGAAGCCTCAGGAGTGGCCATAGGTCAACTGGTGCCCTAGGCCAAAGGGCTCCATGGTGCTCCCCACCACACTAACTGGTACCCCCATCCTGGTCTACCTACACCAAATAAATACTGGAAAAGTGCCCCTGCTAGATCAGCACCCTAGGCAGCCACCTAGTTGGCCTATGCCTAAAGCCGGCTATGGGAGAAGGGATGGGGGACATACTGAAGGGACATTCTGTTGTCTGTGTTGCTAGTGGTGATAACAGAGTGTGCAGGAAATCAGAATACCAGGTAGATGTGTAGGATGGTCTAGAAGGAACATGTTTCTATGGATGTGGGACAGGCCGTTTCAACATCTCATTGCATATCACACATAGTATGTGTAGAGAGTAAAGGTAGTCCAGGTATTAGGGCTAAGGGAAAATTTATTTATTTATTTATTTATTTTACATTTGTTGACCGGGCTAGTCTAACTGGATACATGTCCATTTTCAGTAGACGCCCGGGGAGAAAAGCTCCAGACACAACATTATACACAATACAATAACGATATATATTGGAATTACATTAGCAATTTTTAGAGTATAGAGAGAAAAGAAAAAAAAAAAATAGATCAAGCAAAGAAAAAGAAATTTTTTTTTTTTTTTTTTTTTTTTTTTTTTGGGATGAGACTACTCATTCGTAATATTTGTGGTAGTTAGTTATAAGGAAATAATATGCTTGTAAATATTAAAATTATATGCAAACCTTTGTAATCAGGGGAGAAGTGGGGCGGTTGAAGAGGAAAGTATGTGGAAGAGAGGAGAAGTCAGAGAGCAAAGAAAGGAGATCAGTAGTCTACATTAGTGGGGTAAAGGGTGAAAGTGGCCTTAGGTAGTAGGAAGATAGAAGTGAAAGAGGAAGCAGTTAGTCAGGGTTTGTGCAGGGGCACATCCAGTGAGATTTTAGGTGAAGTTTGAGTCTTAGTTTAAAGAGAGAAAGGGATGGTAATTGAGTTAGGTCTGTTGGTAGGAGGTTCCAGTGTTTGCCAACAGTGTTTGAGAAAATGCTATCGCCTGACAAGTTATTAGACTTCATAGTACAGACAAGTAATCTAGTAGAGGAACAGTGATGTTAGATTCGTGTATGGGGTGATAAGGTTAGTGAGAATAGGAGTATTTTCAGGTTGATAAAAGATTTTATGAGCAATGATGAGTTGGGAAAATGTTAGTAAGTTAGGTAATTCAAGCCAGTTGAGTTGCTTAAGATTGAGGCAATGGTGTGTCTTGTATGGGTTGCTGGTAGCAAATCTGGCGATATTGTTATAAGCATGTGATAATTTTTGGAGGTTAGTTCTTTTAGATTAGTATAAATAGACGAAGCATAGAGAAGTGTAGAGATTAAGTGAGAGTGGGCAATGGTGGTTCTGGCTTGTGGAGTAAGGAAAGGTTTGATTCTGTATAAGGAACCAATTTTTCTGTTCACTGCTTGTATGGTGTTGTTAATGTGAATATCATAGGTGAGGTTGTTGTCGATAGTCACTCCTAACAGTTTGGTAGATTGTTCAGGTATTATCAGGGTGCCTTTGCTAGATACAATAGAGAGATCAATGGGTGGGGACCTATTGGTAGGTGGAAATAGTAGCAGCTTGGTTTTTTTGGCATTGAGAAGTAGGCAGCGTTTAAGGAACCATTCTTCAACCATGTTAAATACCCTTTGGGTTTTATAGTGGAGGTCTGAGGTGGAGTTAGCAGAGCAAATGAGTGTGGAATCATCGGCATATTGAATACAGGTGGCCTCTGGGACTGCAATGTGAAGGTCGTTGATAAAGAGAGAAAAGAGAAGAGGTCCTAGTATTGAGCCCTGGGGGACTCCTATGGAGACTGGTAGAAGGGATGATAGTTTATTTTGCCAGACAACTGCTTGTTGCCTATTGTTAAGGTAAGATTTGAACCACTGAATAGCTGGGGGGTCGAGAGCCAGAAGTTCCAGGGTATTTATCAGTATGGGATGGTTGACCATATCAAAAGCCTTTGACAAGTCGATGAAGAGAGCAGAAGAGAGGGTGCTGTTATTACGGTTTTTATTGATGGTATCAGTGAAGGATAGAAGGGCTGTGGTGGTACTGTGAAATGGCCTAAAGCCATGTTGGCAAGTAGCCAAGATATTGTATTTTATTAAGTGGTTAAGTAACTGATGGTGAATACATTTTTCCATGACTTTAGCTAAGGGTGAAAGAAGAGCTATTGGTCTGTAGTTAGAATAGTCAGTGGATTTTCCACCTTTATGAAGTGGGATGATATGGGAGACTTTCCAAATATCAGGGATGATACCTTCATTAATGGTTCTATTTAGTAGGATGGATATGGGAATGGCAATGGATTTTGCTGCTATTTGCAGATATTCAGCAGGGAGTTGGTCTGCTGATGGGGAAGACGGTTTAAGCTTTATGAGGATTTTATAGATAGAGTTCGTAGAGATGGGGTGGAATGTGAAAGTTGGTAGGGTTATAGAACTATTTGACGTTTGGTTCCTATTGTCAGAAGACAGCTGGCTTGCCAAGGACTGGATGGTCTCTGTAAAGTAGGTATTGAAATTATTTGCAGTTTGGAGTGGGGTGTTTTGGTCAGCATCATGAGGAGATGGTGTACTACAGTGACCAGGTTTAAGGAGACTATTGATGCTTGCCCAGAATTTCTGAGGTTGCTTTTGGTGAGTTTGTTGAAGCTTGCTATAGTAGTTCTTTTTGTCAGATAGAATAGCCCTTTTGTCATATTTCTAAATTGTTTGAAGATTTGTCTATCAGGAGAGGTTCTGTTAGTTCTCCAGTTATGCCAAGCTTTATTTCTTCGTAGTATTTTATTCTTAGTTTCAAGTGTTAGCCATGGGGCTGGTTTAAATTTCATTCTAATAGATCGTTGGGGCGCATGCTTATCTAGGATAGCAAGAAATAGTGAGTTAAAGTATGTTACAGCTTCATTGAGTGGAAGGTTTTTAACAGGTTTCCAATCACAAGCTTTAAGTTCGTTCTGGAAGAGGTCGGGGTTGAAATGTTTCTTAGATCGAATTGTTCTGTATGTTGGGGTGATAAAGATATCATTCTTTTGTCTTATTATGTAGGTAAGCATGTGATCACTAAGATCGTCTGGTAAGGTGCCCACCATGTAAGAGGTTGGGTCTTTATTTGTAAGGATCCAGTCTAAGGTACTTTCTTTGTTATTTGGTTTGTTAATTCTGGTCGTTTGGTTGATAGTTTGAGTAAAGCCATGGAGATTAATGTGCGTGGAGGGGTTAGTGGTATTAATGGTTTTCCAGTCGTAATTGAAGTCACCTAGTACTATAGTTTCCTGTGGGTAGTCTGTAGACACCCATCCAAGGATTTCTTCAGTAATTATGTTGTTATTACCAGGGGGTAATCCTGCATCACATCAGGAAGATGATACCCCCTGTTTTACTCAACTCTTTTCTGTAGGGGGACAAATGAGTTATAGGTATGTCAATCTGTGGGAAATCAATGGGCCAATAAAGTGGTTGAGATAGACGCACAATAGAAACACTTTTAATAATGTATTAAATATTGTCAATAAAATGTTGTTTTGCTACACAAGACTGTTGCTCACACTTTTTATTAGCATTTGCTGTTCACAGTATATTTATATTTGTTTAGATTATGCATTTATGTCTAATTTTAAATAAAGTACTCACATTTTCAACACGTATGCAGGCTGCCAGAGGGGTAACTTTCCACAGCTGGTTGGACTGAGTGGTTTATTGCATTCATTTATTTAGTTTATAATTTATCAGTGAGTTAAGTTGACCTAGAGACCCTTTGCAGCCATAACCCACATCAACATTTTTTACTGAATATAATATACTCAAAACAATGACACATAACATTACAGTACAATACAATATTATACATATAAATTAAAAAAAACATATTGTTTACATAAATATATCAATGGAATTGGAAACACACAGCTAAAATATAAGAACATTTAAAATATATGAATGTAACAGAAATTATACAACTAAAATAGAAGAATATTTTTAAAGTAAGGCAAATAAACTTAAATTAATGGCTACATGTGGGATTCACAATAATAACACATTCCCCTGGATTTACAAAGCTCTGTGCAAGAATAAGGCTATTCTTGCACGGAGTGGTTCGTGTCTATTTAGGATAGTAGTACACCTTGCATATGCATGAAGGTGTGCTGCTATCTAAAGTAAATGGACAAGAAGCTGGATCGAGCACAGGGGGCGTGTGTCAGCAGTGCCTGCACCTGGAACATGGCCCCTTCACTCTGAAAGTGCCATACAGCACTTTCTGACACAGATGAGTATCAAACTATATAATATTAAAGCCTGACTTTAATAGTATATAGTAAACCAGTGTCCACAGACACTGAAATGTAAATAGCTAACATTTCAGTGTCTGCAAACACTGAAAAAAAAAATAAAAAACAGAAACACCTAGAAGGCAGCAGCCTTCAAGTGCACACCCACAAATGTATGCACTCTTGCCATACATGCATGGAAGCAGTAGGGCAAAAGGAAAGAAATAAAAAATAAAAAAGTAATAATTTTTTTTCATTAAATACATCCGAAGTTTAAGCGCTGCTCAGCTTGTTTGCCCAGTGTACCGCTATGCTTAGCCTGGCTGAAATCCTGAAAATAATAGACAAGTGCTACTGTGATAAAAAATATCATCAAGCTGCTGTAGTGTAGTGGTACTACCATGATATAGCATGTAGAACATGCTTGGTTCAAATCCCTGCTCTGGCATAGTATTTAATAAACTTTTAAGGAATGTGAATGATAGATGTCAATCATATGGCTCACATATAACACAGTAGGGGTGGGAATACTTAAAATATAAATGTAAAAAATAATATATAAATTTAATAAAAAAAATAGATTTAATCCATGCTTTGCTAATGTAAGCATTGCTTACCTGCTTTCAGCTATGTTTAACTGGTGTAAGCATTGCTATGCATATTTGCGTGGAGCTAAGCATAATGCAGCATACTAAAACTGGCCAATCAAGAAAAAGTGCAGGAAAGCTGCCCTATTTAAACTGCACAGGTGGGAATACAGCCATAACCATTTGGGATTGCACAGAGCAGGACCAAAATGTCTGTCATTGGAGAAGGTGTGCGCTTCTGAGCACAACGTTGGGGCATCCAGGAGTCCAGGGTCATGGTTGGGCTCCTATTTAAAAACCATGATAGCAGGCTGCTGCATGGCCAGTTCCAGGGCTTGCAGTACAAAGTGGAGGCCTTGGACCAGCTTGCATGTGATCTCACCAGTGCCACTGGTATACCCCAGATTGCAGCAGGTACGTCATCAGCATAATGACCTGAAGTGGAGGAGGAGTGCACTCTTGGACCAGTGGATCCAAGAAGCCTGAGTGCAGGATGTCCCACCTGTCTGTAAGTATGCAGTCTTATATATCTCTAAGTATGGAAAAAGTTCAATTTGTGACTGTGCAGGTGTGATTAATGTGTGATGTCTCCCCATGCAGATACTGTGGAGAGGTCCCAGAATGTGCAGGCTTGTGCACAGTGACTGGCCCAGCTGCATCGGCAGTATGGCCAGTACACAATACCCCCTACTATTAGCAGTAAGAAATCAAAATTATAGTAATGGTAGTACTGCCTGTATATATAATTGTGCTGTAAAAGTCAGGAATAAATGCCTGTGTCAGGCTGCCAGGGTTACAATTGAGTATTCCCAGCTGCTGTGCAATACAGATATCAGTAGCAAACAAGGTGCAATATGTAGAAGAGGAATATTGACATATGTATGAGTGTGTCTGAGTGAACCTGCCAAGAAAGTGCCACTTCAGGGCTACTGTAACAGTTAGAAATGAAAAGCATTCCCTTGTGCAGATCGTGCAGGAATAGTAATTGTGGAGTTCTGAGTCGTACACAGATATGTATGTCAAAACTAATAAAGATGATCCCAAACACTGGTGTGTGTCATCTCACTTGTACCTGATAAATAGAAATGTGTATGTCCTGCACAATGCATTAATTGAGGTGAGCTGAGTTAGCACTGCTTGTCTGCATACTTTAGAATGGGCATGTCAAAGAACTGGAAAAAAGCAACAGTACATATTCCCATCAGATGGTGTTTTACTTTTTTGTCTGCCAGCATTGTCCTGTGTTAGCCTTTCAATTTCAGCCATATGTAGCTGTGAATGTACTGAGAAATGTATAAGGCTAACAGGTGCAGACCTAAAACCTACACTGTGTACTCAGGAATCTAAATTGCAGTATGTAGTTGTAAAACAGTCAAATGTGCAATCCAGCTAATGTGCACATTATACAAACACCAATGTCTGTTGTGTATGCATAATTTGTACTGAAATGGGGAACAAATAATGCAACATGTCATAATAAAAGTACTGTGCACAAAAATATGTACTAGATAGAAATGTCACAAGCAACAAGCAACACCTCCCCAGTAGCTCAATCTGATAAGGACTAGTCCTGTAGCATAGTTCAATTTTATACACACAGCACGGTTCGAATCCAGGGACTACCACTAACATCTCAGTCTAATTCTACAGTTTTAAACTGCAATCTAAATAGAAAAAATAATGTACTGCAGCACATACATTTTCCATACAGGGCGCAGAGGTAAAGAAATATGAATAGAAATTCTAGTATGATGTGTTATGAAAGGTGTACAATTGCTGTGTTGATCAGTCCCAGTCCTACAAATAGATGCAAGCTAGACATCCACATTCTGCAGTCTGGCCAAGACAAGCCCCTCAAGTGTCACGCTGTCTTGGATAGTTTCCCCAGTTGACAAGAAACCTGCACACAGAGAATGTCACAATAGATGTATGTGAAAGACACAACACACACTCCAGGGCTTGCAACTAATATGTGAATCTGAAATATGTGTAGAAACAGCAATGTAATGTGCACACAGTTCATCTGCACAGGCCTACAGGTAAAGAAATTGGTATAGAAACAGGTCTGATGTGTGTAACTAAAATAAGGGTGCAATTGCCCTGTTGATATCTACATCTATTGGTATGCTGTAGCAGCCCCAAGGCCCAGGTAGAGTGTAAGTGTGGTAGTGAATAGTAGTGTACTGACAAATATACTTGATAGCAGTTGTCAATTAAATCTGTTCCTTTCCCCCACTACTCAACTGATCCAACCATCACACTGAAACCAACATGGGTATGTTCCTAAACAAACCTCTGCTGTTTAGACCGTTGTTCCATTTGGTTTATCATTGTTTAAACTGTGTGCATACTAATATTCCCTGTTGAATAATCATCTTATTGCCTGCCTGACATACCACTAACTGGCATGATGTTGCAACCCTGAATGCCATTCCATATATCCATGGGTTCTGTTTGCTGTGGCACTGTTATAATTGCACTGTTTTGGGTAAATGGGAATATCCATGCATGCTTTTTTGACCTATGTTGTAATGTGTTGTGCATGACTAACCAATATTCATTCTTAAATTTCATATCATAGCACATATAGGAAGGCAGATCCCAGTGGATCCACCTTTCCTCCCCACCTGGCCAAGGCACCGGGTCCCATCATGTCTAGGACCCAACCCAGACTTTCCTCATCTGCTGGTCCTGCACCACCCTCGGGTGGAACCACTGCAGGGAATGGGGCTCACCCCCCCTCCAAGTGGGCACGGTGAGGACATTGTCACTCAGGATGAGGTCTGTGGCATGGTGAGCAGTGTCCTGCAGACTGAGCTGGATGACCACCTGCACCAGGTGAAGGGCACGACAATCTAACCCTACCAATCATCCATATTGCATGATGCCCACACACCTCCCTGTAGGGTGTGAGGGTCCAAATTATAAATTGCCCACATTGAAAGCAGCTATTGCTGCCAAAGAAATGCAGAAGTATGGTCCTTTCCTACACCCGTCCTGCACATCCCTAATTGTTTCTCCTCTTGTTTGTCCCCCTGCTTGCCCCAATTTCACCACTTTCCTAGCTTTCTTTTTTTTATTTTCTTTATTTGAAATTAGCGTGGGTTTAAGTGGCCGTAAGTGGGCGTATGCAAAGCTAAGCTCATGGAAGTGTCCTTTAGCTCCCCGCAAACCTGCTTACAACCGCTTTAAAGTGCCTTCATTACTCTGTCTCCAACAGTTTCTGTTCTGTCCAGCAACAAAATGACCAGCCCTTGCAAGTTTCAAACCCAGTACCCTACACACTATAGCCAAAGTGGTTTACCACTAAGCCATGTCAGATGTAAATAAATATCATGTTTTCTCAAACATATCATCCAGCACAGTCATTCAACAGTAGGGGAAATGTATTTATATATGTAGATGTCTGTATGTATGTGTGTGTGTGTGTGTGTGTGTGTGTGTGTATGTATATATATATATATATATATATATATATATATATATATATATATATATATATATATGTGTGTGTGTATGTATATATATATATATATATATATATATATATATATTTATTTGTTCATTATTTATTTATTTATTTAACATTTGTTTACCAGGATGGTTCAACTGGAGAGCTGGTGTCCGTTTTCAGCAGAGTTCTGGGGGAAAGCCCCAGAAAAAAAATTATAGAATATAAACAATATATATAGCAATAACATGGGTTACAAATATAAAAGGTTAATACAATAATACAGAGGAATTACATAAAAGAATAAGTGTACTACTCTATAGTCAAGTAGCACTGTAAAATACTATAAGCAAAGCCCCAGAAAAAAATTATAGAATATAAACCATATATATAGCAATAACATGGGTTACAAATATAAAAGGTTAATACAGTAATACAGAGGAATTACATACAAGAATAAGTGTACTACTCTATAGTCAAGTAGCACTGTAATATACTATAAGCATGCAAACAATATTTACAAAATGTAAGAAGAGAGAAGGTGAAATACAGTAGAATTTTTGAGTGGACTCTCCATAAGCAGAATGGCAGTACAGAGAGGTCCTCCTGCAAATATCCTCCATTAGTAGATTGGTAGTTCAGACAGGTCTTTTTGCAAGTACCCTCCATTAGCAGATAGGGATTTCAGGGAGGTCCTTTGCAGGTATATAAATGATTGGTGTGTAACTATGATTTTAAATGGGTTTTGAAGGTGGTTGTACATGTTTGAAGTCTAAGGTCAGGAGACAGGAAATTCCATTTTTTGCCAATTCATTGGTGAAGAGAAAGTTGCCTGAGCTACTTATACATTGGACACTTTCTAGGAGGGCTTTGTTGGTTGATCATAACTGCCTGTTAGGGTTGTAGAAGGTTATAAGGCCAGACAGAGCAGTTTTATTTTTCAGGATAGTACAGTATTTGTTGTGCCAGGTTGAGTTGGTAGTATTGTAGAAAATTTGGGAATTCTAACCAGTGCAGTTTGTTCAGGGATTGGCAGTGTCGGGACCATGATCTGGTGTTGACAGTGAATCTGGCAATTTTATTATAACGTGGAGAGTTTGTTAAGGTCAGTTTTATATAGGTTGGTTAGTACTGGACATGCATAAAAGACAGTTGCTAGCAGGTGGATTCTGGCTATGGTGATTCTAGCTTCTGAAGTTAGGTATCGTTTGCAGCGATATAGGGTCCCTAGCTTTCTATGGACTTTGGTGACAGTGAGGGATATGTGTTTGCTGTACAGATAGGGTGGGAGGTTGGCATAATGTTAAGGTGTCTACCTTGCAGACACAATGTGCAGAGTTTGATTCTCACATGGGGTAACTGGTTAGGCTTAAAATGGCCAACAAAGGCAATTAGCCTAGTATTAATCTATGAACTTTAGTTGTTGGTCAATGGTGAATCCAAGTAATTTAGCTTCTGGTACTGGGGTGATGAGAGTCCTATTACCTGAGGATATGGAAAAGGTAACATCCTGAGCTTTGGTAGGGTGGAACAGCATAAGCTGTGTTTTCTTTGGGTTTAATATTAGTTGGGAATTATTGAGCCAATATTCTATGTCAATGAAGGATTGTTGTTTTTTTTTTTTTGTTGTAGAAGTTTAATTTTGGATGCAGAGCAGATTATGGTTGTATCGTTGGCATATTGGACAACTTTGGCACCTGTAGTTGCGGAGTGGAGTTGATTTGTAAAGATATTGAACAGGAGGGGGCCTAGGATAGAGCACTGGGGTACACCAACTGTGACTGGTAATGGATGGGATAGGCAGTTAGTCCATTTGACAGATTGATGGCGATTTTCCAGATAGCTTTTAAACCATTGTATGGAGGGGCTGTCAGGATTGAGACTGGTGAGGCAGATTAAGAGTTTATTGTAGGAAACTGTATCAAAGGCTTTGGATAACTCTACAAATGTGGCTGAGACAAGATTACCCTGGTTTATGTATGTGTTTATTATATTGGTGAAGTTAATTAGAGCAGTGGTGGTGCTGTGGGATGGACAGAAGCCATGCTGGGAGTTGGATGGGAGGTTGTTAGAAAAAAGGTGAGTGAAGAGTTGATGGTGAATACATCTTTCTAGGATTTTGGATAGTGGTGAGAGGATAGCAATGGGTCGATAGTTGGAGAGGTTAGTGGATGAACCTCCTTTGTGGAGTGGAATGATGTAGGAGGTTTTCCACAAGGTTGGAACAGTGTGTTTAGTGATAGATCTATTTATTAGTAGTGTGATTGGATAAGCTATGGCTGTGGATGCCATTTGGAGGTATTTGGCTGGGAGATTGTTGGCAGCAAGGGTGGTAGGTTTGAGATTTGCTAAAAGTTTTTGGATACTATATATTGGTACTAGTTTAAGTGAGAAGGGGGTAGACCTAGACTGTTGTGTGGGAAGATGGAGGAGATTGTTGGGGTTAGTATTGTTTATTAGTTTAAGAATAGAAGTAGTAAAGTAGTCGTTGCAAGTGGAGGCTGTATGTGTATTTGACCCGACTATATTGGATGGTGGAGTTGTTGCTTTACCGGGTTGGAGGATGTTAGTTGTGGCCCAGAATTTTTGTGGGTTGTTACTAAATTTTCTTTGTAGGGAAATGTAGTAATTTTGTTTGTCAGTCTTAACTTGTTTCTTAACCTTGTTTCTGAGTTAAAGGTATAATTGCCTAGTTATGAACATTTTGTGTTGGCGCCAAGTTTTCCAAACCTTATCCCTATCTTTAAGTAAGGCCCTAGTTGTGCTTTGTAGCCATGGAGCAGGGTTGCTGCGTATTCTAATTGTTTTGATTGGGGCTAGACGATTGAGGATGCATAAGAATGTGGAGTTGAAATTTTCTATGGCATGGTCAAGTTGGAGAGTTTTGATGGGAGACCAGTTGCAGGATTCTAAGCCTTCTATGAAGTGGTCTGTAGGGAAGTTTTTGTGGTAATGGCTTTGTAGAAGGGAGGGGGAGGTAATTGTTTTTAGTTTATACTGGAGGATGAAAGTGGAATTGTGGTCACTTAAAGAGTTAGGAAGTGTTCCACCCTGAAGGGCAGTGTTGGCCTGGTTTGTGAGAACCCAGTCTAGTATGGATTCTCTTTTTCAGAACTTATCGATGCATGTTGGTGATTGAATGAGTTGGGTAAAACTATATAGGTTTATGTGGTTAGTGGGTGTTGGAGAGTGAATTGAGTTCCAGTCGATATTAACATTGCCTAGGACTATGGCTTCTTGGAAGAGGGTGTGGGAGGCCCAGTGTAGTACAGACTCTAATGTGCTTAGGTTGTCGCCTGGGAGTATATAGATTCCTATGGGATCCCTCACCCCTATTAATGGTGTATGGGATCCCTCACCCCTATTAATGGTGCCTTTGGTCATGCATTTATTTCTTGTGTTCTTTTATATATATATATATATATATATATATATATATATATATATATATATATATATATATATATAGGTTCATAGGTTCATAGGTTCATATTAGGCTATCTGCCCTGGGGCATTTATAAGCCTAGCCCGATTGTGTTTGGCTTACGCCACCCCTTGATTTGAGTATACTGTGCCCTTTTTAAAGTTTAGTTTACTGTGCCTCTGTCTAATAGTGACACGGAAGTAATCCCCGGGACAAACCTACAATCCCCCATCCACTCATCAAGATTCTTCTTGAAGAGAGTCAGTGAGGTGCTCTGCCTAACATGAATTGGAATTCTATTCCAAAGTGAAAGGAGCCTCTGGGTTATGAATCTGTCCCTCCAGCATGTTCTATTTATTATAGGTTCATAGGTATATATATATACATATACACCTATATATAAATATATATATATATATATATATATATATATATATATATATATATATAAAATATATATATATATATATATATATATATGTAAAGATATATATATATATATGTATACACACACACACACACACACATATATATATATATATATATATATATATATATATATATATATATATATATATATATATATATATATATACATACCTATGAAAAAATCAAGCAGCTGAAACATCGTATACCATATGATCGAGACCATATGGTCGATATTTCAGACAATCAATCACTGTAAAGTAGTAAAAAAACAAACACAAAGACCTAATTGCAGGAGGGCAAGCCCCACTGCACCCCCCCACCCTCCTACTTAAATATACCAACTCCGAGTTTGCGCTACACCAGGGAATAGGAATAATTCCTGTTCCACACTGTATTGTCGGTGTAGCACAATCTCAGAGTTGGTATATTTAAGTAGGGGGGTGGGGGGGGGGCACAGCCCTCCTGCAATAACGTATTCATGTCTTTTGTTTTTTTTAATACTTTACAGTGATCGATCATCTGAAATATCGACCATATGGTCTCGACCATATGGTGTTCGATATTTCAGCTGCTCGATCTTTACATACTTAAGTATATATATAAACATATATATATATATATATATATATATATATATATAAAAGAACACAGCAAATAAATATCTGACCAAAGGCACCGTTAATCGGGGTGAGGGGGCCCAAATTAAGTACCTCTTGTAATTATTGATATCATCCTCTCCTCCACAGCTGAACAGATCTGACTTACAACACAATAACTAGCACTTGCAAGTCTCATACCCAGGACCTTACACAATATACCCATAACAAGTTAACAGTAATCCATCTCAGCTGTACAATGTCAGGATGATATCAATAACATATCATGCAGAACAGTCTGTCTACCATAGGGAATGTACAATGTGGAAGCAGTATACATTCCAATGATACATACACACACACACTCACACACACACACACACACACACACACACACACACACACACACACACACACACACACACAGACACACACACACACACACACACACACACACACACACACACACACACACACACACACAGACACACACATATATATATATATATATATATATATATATATATATATGTATATATACATACATTTATACATATTTTACTATGTATAGATATGTATAAGAAGATACATATTTAGAGGGTTCCCAGCATATTGAGCAGCCAGTATTCCTACAGTTGCCACCTTTTAAAATGGCCTGTGTTGGATTTTTTCATACAAAAGACAATTATTGCATGAAACAATATACCCACAGAGAAGTCAAATGATATGATACCACACACAGGTTTGCTTAAACAGAAATGTTTATTTGTGTACTATTTCAGTTGTATATGCCATTTCATATAGCAAGTAGGTGTTTGAAATACATAATAACTAAGTAATGCAACTCTCAAGCAAAACATTTGATACAGTAATCTGAAAGCATAACATATGTTGCTGTCCAGGCCAAGGACTTCAAGTAGTACAAGAAACGTAAAGAAACACTGACCTGGAAGATAAGAATCAATCAACACTAATTAATTACAGATGTAGTTCAGCAGCCTCCAATTACCTTAATGTGTCTTACTACTGATATCCTTCACATGTTGTAACAGCCTAGGTTATAAATGGTGCATACCCCCCCCCCCCTAATAGACTGACTTACAAGGGCATATAGCACTGTTACATACACTGACCTCTGGACTGTACTAGGTCACACACGTTTTGTCCAGTTGTAGCCCGCATATATATGGTCCCTACCCCACAATATGTGTGGGAGTTCACAACATCACTGGAATGATGGCAGGAATGCCAGCACTACATAATGATAGGCCACTACTTAACAACCTCTTACTGCATGACATATGGACAAAGCCTGGTATATAGGTGGAGGACAGAGGCTGGAACACAGGGCCATATTTGCAATATTGCTGTTATACACTGTGAAAATTGCTGGTTTTACAGCATTGGTTGCAACATACCCTTACTCAGGAATACGAAGTCAGAAACACAAATAGATGTAGCCATGTACTGATAGCACTCAACAGACAAACTGCCATTGATATATCAGACACAAGATCTGTGTGGTGAACAGACAAAACATAACAGCCAATCCTCTGGACATCATGTGGATAGGCCCACACTTGAGAGCTATACAGACAGACTGCAGTCCATACTAAACTAAAATGTACCCACAAACCCTGTAAAACTAGCAGTATACAACGCATATAACAACAATAATGACACTGTCCATAGGTCTGGAACCTTATAGAAATATGTAGTTGGCCTGTGTCTGCAAGTCCTGTTGTGAGAGGTATTGCTACCTGCTGTCTATAGCACTGCTGCCCACACACAGGAAGGATGTCTTCCATACAGGAAAGGTAAAGGGACAACACCCACACGATGTAGTAATTTATAGTAGTGGTGGGTTGCCATGACAGTGGTAATTGGAAGTACTACACAGCTGGCTGCATGCAATTAGCAAGTGATGAACACTAATTGGTGCAGAGGCCATCACCTGATCATGAGCATCACTTACAAAATCCATGCTGCAACCTATTAAAAGCAACTCAGCCCCTATAGTGGAGAGAGAGAGAGAGAGAAAGAGGAAAAATAAATAAAATAAAATAACTAAAACAAATAAAACTGCAAACTAAACTTATATAACACAGTGGAGACATAAACGTGTACCTAGAAGAGAGAACAATACTACAACAGGTATGTGACACATATATGCATGTAATTGAATGTAGTACTTGGTCTGTAATAATGGGATAGATGATGTGGAAAGATTTATATGTGCCAACAAGAGTTGTTGTAATGATCTCCTGCTGAGCAGCTGCTATAAACATAGCATCTGGCCTTGTGGGCAGTGGGCCATACTGGTCAACTGTGCAGATCAGCACTGAATGACAAAATGTAAGCCATCATAGTGTGTGTTCTGTACCTCAAGATGTATATTAGTGTGGCAAATAGCTGGTGGTGGAAGTAATGACATGATAGACACATGAGTTTCAGACCCCACCACCTGCAGGACAGTCATGTTAATGTGAAATGTATCATGCACAAATGCCATAGGTTTGTAATAGGCTTGCTTGCAATCTGTCCCCATATATACCCCCCTAATGTTAGGCTGTGTCTACATGTGACACCTGTCTATTTTGCAGCAAGGCAGAACAGTGCAGCTGTGGAGGAAGGAGAGTTAGAGAGTGTGGACCTGATGTTTGAATGCACTATATATATATATATATATATATATATATATATATATATGTATGTATGTATGTCTACAGATATACAGACACACACACACACACACACACACATATATATATATATATATATGTGTGTGTGTGTGTGTGTGTGTGTGTGTGTGTGTGTGTGTGTGTGTGTGTGTGTGTGTGTGTGTGTGTGTGTAGATATAAATATATATATGTGTGTGTGTGTGTGTGTGTGTGTGTGTGTGTGTGTGTGTGTGTGTGTGTGTGTGTGTGTGTGTGTGTGTATAACTAACAACCTGTCATTGCAAGATGTGTGCACAGAGATGAACATAATGGTGGGACAAATGGCCTACAGAAGGAACATGTCAGAAACATCACCCTTATACAGTGCTACAACAATGTATATACCACTATTACAATGGCAACTGTTACAGATCTACACAACAGCATATCACAATATTGCATTCTACAACCCTTACAACCTGTAATGTGATACTAACATGAACAATGAATGTGTAATATGGAATCTTATGTTAGGACAGCAAATATGGGGAATACATACCTTAACAAACACTGGAAGTATATGTGTGAATACACTCCAGATAACATATTGTGGAAGCAGCTTTTGAGGTACTGTCAGAATTCACTCTCCATGAGTATGCACCTTCCAGCAAGTACAAGTCCTCAAGGTCACAGCAATAAATGGTCTGTTGTCCAAGACGTTTGTCCATTATATGTGCCCACTCACCTGCAACAGAGGCAGCCGTGGCTTGCACACATCTTACAAGCCATGGAATGGATCCCATACCCAACAGGTAGCATACAGGAGTGGGACATGTAGCCTTACCTCACCATTGCATATACGATGGCAAACAGCGCAGACAGTCATGTATGTGATAAGGATGTATGGGACAACATTAATATAGAAATAAACAGATGGCCATACAAGACAGATGATGACACATGTTGCAAACTGATCATGTAGGCTGCCTAGTAACATGCCATAACACTGAGGGAGTTGCAGGAATGTCTAGCAAGTACTGGCTGTGCAGTACCTGTGTCAATAATCACCTGGACTCTGCATAAGTGTGGCCCATGGGTTAAGGTAATCAGATGGGACAGTTGTTCCACAAGAAACATCAGCCAGGGCTCTTTACAGGTAGCATATGCATAACATCAAAAGTCCCCCAAAGCCATGTGTTGAAAATGTGTAATGGTGTACCAAGACCAAGTTGGAAACCTACAGACAGTAGCAATTAAAATACATGTGCTGCACATGCAACACCTCGCCCCACCTCAGGACCACCATCCCCATCTGTACCTTGCTGGTGCCAGTGTACACCTGTATGTTTGCCATTCATTAGCAGGGACTAGGCCAGTACACATGGTGTTCTGAATTTGGGACACTGCAAAATGACACTCGTGTGTAGCCCATAGTTGTCAAGCATCTGTATAAAGGCTGAGGATTGGGAGGGGTGTCATCATGATACACAACAGTGAACTGAAGCAGACATCCAAAGTGTGCTAAGAATGGCTGTATCTGCACACAGTCAAGGTCATGAATTGTGGCAGACATAACACTGACTCTACAGCAGTAGTGAAGGCACTGTGTGACCTCCAAGAGCTGTGCACATGAGTTAAGCTTGCAATCTTGCAGAGTTGCGGGACATTTGTCGGACAGAGTGACCATATACAGAAAAATGCAGATGGCCCATGCTAGTATACCCCTTCCAGGAATAGTGACTGCTATAGTACACTTAACAGTTGGTGCAACAAACCATCATGTTAAGGGTGTGCACACCTATGCACCCACAAACTGTATGCTTCTCAATCAGCATCTGTACAACTAACACATTTCTTTGATACTGCATTTGATTTCACAGGTCATATGTCACATATCAGGTTCATTTAATGTTAACATATGCAGTATTGTGGCCCTATGGCATATCAGGGAAGAGGGTACTATGTCAATAAGTTTGTGTAAACTCCTCATAGCCACAGTAAGGTTTGAAGTTTGTCAGTGTAATTGTATATTTTATTGGTCCTGCATGCACCGCTGATGATGAGATCTGCAAATCAGACATCAGGCACTCACTAATGACATAGGTTCATAGGTAGATACTAGGCTATCTGCCCTAGGGCATTTATAAGCCTAGCCAGAGTGTATTTGGCTTCCGCCTCCCTATTAGATTAGCCTACTGTGCCTCTGTAAAGTAGGTCACAGAAGGTACCCTTTTAAGATTAGTTTACTGTGCCTCTGTCTAACAGGGACACAGGAGAGATCCCAGGGGTGAATTTGCGATTTCCCATCCACGCGTCCAAATTTCAGTTGAAGAGGGTCAGCGAGGGGCTATGCCTAACATGAATTGGGATTCTATTCCAGAGTGAGGGGAGCCTCTGGGAAATGAATCTGTCCCTCCAGCATGTCCTATTTATTTTTGTGCTGTGGTTTAGGTTCCTGAAGCGTGTAGCTCTAAGGGACTTGGATTTTTTGAGGTGGAGCATGTCCATTAATTCTGGGTTTGACATGGCTTTGTACGTCAGGCATAGATCGCCTCTGAATAGGCGGTAAGCAACTGAGTAGAGCTGGAGTTTGTTTGGTCGAGCTGCATAGGACATATGTTTGTAACCCATGATCCTCTTGGTGAGGTACTTTTGGGGTCTATCCAGTTGCTGCAGGTGTCGGGTAAGGTACATCCCAAAAGAGGCATTGTATTCAATTATGGGCCTGATGAGTGATGAGTAGATGGGCACAATGACCTCTCTTGATCTAAATGCGAACCCTTTCGTGATAAGGTGGGCTATATAGAAGGTCTTTCTAACCACTTTGGCAACGTGATTATCAAAGGAGAGATTACTATCTTCGTTGGTCCCCAAATCTCTAATTACTTCTTCCTGCAATGGATTACCACCTATGTGGTAATTTGTGGGCACCTTGTTTTCCCAAAGGGGATGACTATGCACTTTTTAGCATTTAGCTTGAGGCCGTGGCTCTGCCATCAAGCATCCATCTCTGTGAGACCCTTTTGGAGGATGCTTGTGTCAGCTGGAGATTCGATTATGCCCCCAGTTTGCAGTCATCTGCGAACTTTGTCAGCCATTATCCCCCCGTGTTAGCCTGAACCTCAGAGAAGTATATACCGAACAAGAGAGGTCCCAGAACTGAGCCCTGTGGGACACCACTTGTAACTGGTTTGGATTCGGACAAGGCACCTGTGATTCTGACCATGTGGGTTCTATCTCTGAGCCAGTTTGCAACCCATCTTGTGATATAGGGTTTAATATTTAAGCTGGTAAGCTTATTTATGATGCCCGAGTGGGGTATTGTGTCGAAGACTTTTGCGAGGTCCAGGTAGGCTGTGTGGACTGCCTTGCCCTCATCTATGGCTTTGGTAACTGTTTCAAAGAAATCAACTAGGTATAAGAGGCAAGATCTGCCCTTAAAGCCGAATTGGGTAGGGTCCAGTGTCTGGAGGCTCCCAATGTCGTTGTTTATGAGTTCCATGATAATACGCTCCATAGCTTTACAGACCAGACTAGTCAGGCTTATGGGGCGATAGTTTCCGGGGTCCGTTGTGGCACCACCTTTGTGGAGTGGGGCCATTGTAGCTGTACACCATTCTTTGGGTACATATCCTGTAGTAAGGCTAAGTTTGAATAGTGACTTAATGTGAGGGTTCAGTTCTTCTTGGTGCTCATGTAAGACACAGCCTGGGACACTGTCTGGTCCCATAGATGCTGTGTTTTTTGCTTTGGAGAGGGCAGCTTTCACCTGTGCATCTGTGATGTCAGGGAGGTTACATTCAGTTGGGATAGGCATTTGCTCCTTTGGGGGGAAGGGGGGGGAGTTTGCGCTGAATCTGTCTGCCAGGATGTTGGCTATGTCTGTAGGTTCGGTATATTCTGTACTGTTATGCAACAATTCAGAGCATATCTGGGAGTTTCCGCCCATGTTTCAGACATAACTAAAGAAGGCACACATCATCCCAGGTATGTGTCGGACAAACACATAGGGGCTGTGAGCAGCAGAGCAAACATAACTGATACACGTATACACATTCAGCAATGGTGTGTACACCTGTGACGTATGGTGCACAGTACATGCCAGGGTGCTGAACAGGTGCACAGCAATACTGTGTACGTGGGTGTAGTGTGTGCCAGGAGAAGGGACATCACCTATTAACATAACCCATTCATCACAGAGATGTATGATGCTGGTAACTGGGATTGACTGTAGCTTCAGTGTATGCTGTTGAGTGCCATATGTTATGCATGTTGACAGATGGGCAATGAGAGGTCTGTGTGTAATATATTTGTGCGACCTCACCTGCAAGTGTGTGTGTGTGTGTGTGTGTGTGTGTGTGTGTGTGTGTGTGTGTGTGTGTGTGTGTGTGTGTGTGTGTGTGTGTGCACAGTTAAACAATGACGTACAGGTCTTAAAGTGCATTTCTTGCTTTTCCCTCACAGGTGGCGAGGTGGGTCAGGGTCCCTCCTGCAGGCAAACTGATGTTAGTGTCCATACAGATACTGACAATGATGATGGGTGTGTTGAGGTAGAGGCAGGGTTGTCAGTGGTTGAAGCTGTGCCATCATTTGACATCCCACTGTTATCCACCCCATCCCTGCACACAGTCACATTGTCTATACATACCCAATCACCAGTGGCCATAGATGAGGGACAGTTGGCGGGTGGTGGCATGGGACAGGACAGTGTGGTGTGTATGACATGTGTGTCTGGTAACAACAGCCATAGCTGGATGCCCGGTTAGGTACCACACAGGCAGATGTACAGGGGTGCTCGTAGTAGGGCTGCTGGTCATCATGCCCCTGGCAGAAGTGCCACATCTGGTGTTACAAGATGCATGTTTCAGGCCTTCATGGAGGGGCAGGCACATATGGAATGGTATACCAGACAGGGTCTGAGGCTGCAGAGGGCAACTCACTCTGCTGTTATTGACATCTGTGATCTTGCAGGTGCCCACCATCATTTTTCAGAGGTCCTGGATAGACGGTTGGGTGAGATTTTGAGAATCCTCAACCGTGCAATGTCTGTGTTTGTGCATATGGTGGGAGTAGTGAGATGGCCATGTGGACATAGGCCAGCAACACCAACAGCTGGAGGTCAACGTGGACGTGCAAGAAGTCAGAGCTGCTCCTGTAGTGGCAGTACAAGCCCCAACACTGCAGGGGGGTGCTGTCCCCACCACAGCATAGGAGGCCACATGCACATGGCCCTGGCTGATCCCAAGAGGGACCCTGATACAGATGACATATGTCAACATCAGGGGAAAGTACCATATTGTGGCTTGTACCTGGTGGTGCCCGTGGAACGCCTGGCAGGCACAGTTCTTGTATCCATGACCAGAGATGGTGAACTGCGCACCCTGCCAGGTATGATCTGCAACTGTCTAACAAACCGTTGTATAGGGCAGCCACATGGCAGAACTGTGTGCCTGCATATACACACACATCACCAACACAGCTAGGGAAACCCCATACCTACACACACCACATCACAACAGCCCAATTAATAATGAAACCCCTAACACACAAACACATGATGTCAAACAAATGTCTCAGCCTAGGTCTCTGGCAAATCCACAACACACGCTGTGCATATGATGATATCTGTGCCACATCCCTGTCATCCATAACCCCAATGTAGGGACAGGCTAATATGGTTCTGATGCACAGGGTGACTATACTATGGTGTGCCAATGTAATGCTGTGTGACATGTTTTTAGCACTAAAGTTTAATGCTCACATGTCAGGATGTTTAGCTGTCCAGCCATGATGCATTATAGCTGTTATTAACATTGAGTGATTGTGGTCTCCATAATGTATTCTGTTTGTGTTGTAGGTATCCATGTGTCAGCAGGATGTTTGTCTACTGTTGTTTACTACAAGGGGTATGTCACTGTGCCGAAACCTTGACTGTGCCATATCCTGGGTACAGCTGAACACAAGTCACAGGTTCTTATAACAGTTACTGCATGTGCCACATTCCTGATAGGTCTGAGGGGTATATACAGGTGAGTGTATGGTGCCTGATGTCAGCAGCCCTTCTACAGTGAACAATGGTAAATGTACTGGGTGGTACACATCACATGTTTGTGTGTAACACACACATGCAGAGGTGCTGGTGTTGATGTAATAGACAGAGAATACTGTACACATGGATGTATGTACTTTTGCAAAGAACCCATTTTAGCCTATGTAATTCCATCAAGACAAAATAGGCACAACATCACATTGGGAAATAATCAGTCTGCTAGTTTAATGTCATTGACGATGGTACTGGCAGGGTATATGTCCCCTTCCCCAATGTAGAGCAATCCTCAACTTAAGGTGCACTGGTGTGGGTGGCACAGCCCTACCCGTTGGAGGGTGTGGGATGGTGTAGAACTGCAGATAGTGTGATTGACAACTGCTTAACCTGTTAACATGAACTGTACATTATCACAGCCAACTAAGCAGGGGGATACACTTAACAATAACCGCAATGATGGTAGCTGTGTTCACAAGATCCACACCCAGCTATAAATATATATATATATATATATATATATATATATATATATATATATATATATATGTTTATATACCAACCCCAGTATCGCTGTACAGCTATACAGTGGGGAAGAGGGCATTTACACATCTACTACTAGTTGTGATGGAATGAATTTCCACAGGATGATACCTGTGAAATGTTAGCATTTGCCGGTCAGTTCTCAGACAGATGACCTCCTGGGACATGTATATTCTGCAAAATGAAGTAGATCCCTTCACATTCACACACATTCTTACTTGGCAACACTGGGACTAGAATCCCTACCTAGGTACGTAGTGCTACTAATGTGTGTGGCCTTATTTGCACACACCACACAGCTTTTAGGATGAGGGGTGTTCCAGGTTACATGTTAAGTGATGAACATCACCAGACCTTGTACAGTATGGTAATGAGGATGTACTGGTTGTTTATGAACAATACATAGTGTTACATACTGTCATATGCACATTGTCAAACACTTAACAGTCATATACACATCTGAGAGAACTAGGTTTATCAGTGCTAACTACCTAGTCATTGTGTCCATTCTGTTACAGATAAGTTGCACACATCACCTGCATCAATGCGCTGGGTAGTGTAATCAGTTACCTGTATGGTTGATGGTGACAGTGGTCCTCATACAGTAGACCTTGGGACATGTACTGGGGGTACCATGGTGTAAAGACAGTATACGCAGCACCCACACCCCACATTGGATATTGTACTCAGTGAAACCCATGATAATACTCTGACATACCCACCATCAAGCATTGACCACGGCTGTAACACAACCACTTGTCCATCTCAAGAGTACTACTACAGGGATATGCATCTATTGCACATGCCACAGGAATAGTAGGGTGATGCATTGTCATGGCTCTTCTTCAGTCAGCAACCTTACTATCCCTTTTACTGTGTGGCAAGGTGTATTGTATTAGGAGAATGTGGCCTCAGAATGCTGTATCCTACAAATATACACATTTTCACACATCCACACACTTGCAAGAACTCAGAGGGTAACCCATGCCTATCTACCCATTTGTACAACAGTGCTGTGCTGGTACTGCAAGCTCCAGGTAGCCCATGGGGTGAAGAGTGTAACAAGGTACATGCAATGTCCATTACAGCAGCAGCCATATCTAACTTTTGGCAATTGGGGGTGTGGTGTGTGTGAAGGGTGTCATGGTATTATCAACTACAGGTCTACAAACACACAGACACTGTTATTCTCAGTAATGCATACTGACACATTTGTCCATATGTGCAGGTGTTCATAGGTGTGTACCAGGATATCGTCCATGGAGAGATGAGAAGAGTAGAGGATGTGTGTACAGTGGTATCATGCCACCTGCCATTTGCCAGCAGGCCATCTATAAACTGATGCCACAGGAGTGATCCTCAGGGTGAGAGTTAAATGCAACATCCAATCTTCTGGTTGCCTCTTGCAGAGGGACAGTGAGGTGCTCCAGCTGACATGTATGCAACATTTATTACATAACATGGTCAGTGTCTGTCTTGGAGACCTGTTCTCAGGCATTTTCTGTTGACTGTGGTAGTGTAGTTGAGGTATCCATGGCATGTGGTGCATACAGGGAGGGATTTCTAGCTGTGGCATTCATAACATAGCTGGGCAGACATGTCAGTGTGATTCAAGCATAGATTGCCTGTAAGCAGCCAAGATGGATACCTGACATCTGCACGTCTGTGCAGAGGACAGACAGACATCAGCTAGTCAACTGGTTGTGCATTAAGATTACTGTGTTGACAGATAGACATCTGACACTGATAGGTATGCCATTACTACATGACAGCAGCCCTCAATGACATGTCCTATACACACAGTAGTCAGCAGTTAATATCCACAAGTCAGATCAATATCCAGTAGGAAATACTTAATGACACAGCTCACACATCAAGAACATGACAGTGAGGACTCAGAGTCCATCTTTGCATTTAGGGTTGTTTGGTTCCAGTACTACAATCTACTCTTACTTGGGAAAGCACTGTCAACAGTAGTAATGTAATGATACACTATATGCCAGTGTGACTGCATATAACCTGTAACACATTCAAATGGAAAAGAGTGCTGTACAAGCCATATATACTCAGGTGTCCTAGACAGTAGACTCACACCCCTTGCTACTGTAAGGACAGCACATAGATGCATGTTATGTACATGTAATTAAATATACTTATTAAAATGTCATTACCCTGCTATTTTATTAGACTGGAATGTGATCAAGCTGCTCAAAACTGCCTTAACCACTTTGTATCCAACAGCCCTTGTTCTGCTAGCAAAAAAATAAAGAGGACTTGCAGGTCTTGAAGCTAGGACCCTGTCCACTATAGTCAGAGCACTTAGCCACTAAGCCATAATAGCTGTGAAAAAGTTTGTTGTTTTTTTCCAGTACATCTTTCAGTAAACATACTGAATAGTAGTGAACAACTGCTTTGACTTCTACAATTGTGTAGTACTTGTTAGTGATATTAGTGTTGAATCAAGTATGTTGTTGCATCTAAATATACACATATCATAAAAATACTGTGTGATACATCTGGGAAGGTATATACAGCAGTCATGATTACACATAAGGATATGGATATATATATATATATATATATATATATATATATATATATATATGTGTGTGTGTATACATATGTAGATCTATGTATACATGTATATACATATATATATATATATATATATATATATATATATATATACACACATATATATGTATTGCTGTACATCTGTATATTGCATTATATATATGGACATATATAGATCTATCTGTATATATATATATATATATATATATATATATATATATATATATATACATATGTGTGTGTGTGTGTGTGTGTGTGTATATATAAATATATATAAATATATATCTGTATATACGTAAATACATATGTGTATATATATATATATATATATATATATATATATATATATATATATATATATATATATATATATATATCCATATATGTATAATATATGCCCATAACATGTAGTGGAGTCATACTTCAGCACCAATTGTCACAACCTCTTAGTGCAAGGGGATGTCATGTAAGTGCTGCAGGTATAAATGTAGACTTTTGCTATTGTAACAGGGGTTGTCTTAACAGAAATATTGTGTAGGAAGTCACATCTGATATTGACTTGTATGCCATCAGTTACTGACAGATATCATAAATCATCATAGTACAGTAACACACAGTAGTGATCCTGTGGAACACAGCAGAGATAATACCAATAAATGTGGACAGTCGGAAACACTCTGGTCAGTCCAGAGGTATACACAGCATTCCTTAGTGCAAGACTTGTGGACCAAGCCTGACAAAGTGGATGTTTACAGCCATGTAAATGGAGATATCATGAAAATACTTGAATAGATAAGCTCACACACGTTATGCATTCACACACTCCTGTCTGTCCTGACACATTAGAACTAGAGGAGCAGAGGTCACAAGCCCACATATTACCCACTAGTTAGTGACATACATCTGTATAGCATCCCACTGCTTTGTCAGAAATACACAACCATTATGCTGGCCTGGAAACAGTACATCTGACAAATATCTGGACATAACCTCACACTGGGTAAATACACTGAGCTGCTAGGCATGTCACGAAGCACTGAACAAACTACAGACAGATTGCCAAAAACACTGGCCTACATTTCTTATGGGGAAATAACACATCTGCAAATATAACAGGTTCTACAGGCATGTAACAGCATGGAGTAACAGACACCTATGTAAAAGTGCATACCCATAACCAATCTGAACACAGCCACAGTCACATATGCTAAGCATACTTAATATTACAGTTTATGGACTCTGTAAACAACACCATCCTCATATGTGCCACTCACACACTAACCCTACATATACTGGGCCAATACACAGTGTATTCCGATGCCTGACTGTGGTATGGGACATGTGTCGGTCTGGCCCTACAAACATGTACACCGATAGGGTACCATACACTGCAGCAGCATGCAACATCATATTGAACAGGACCAAGAACAATGACATCTGCCACAGTCTGTACACAGGCCAAGGTACATATTCACATTACACACTCTGTCGACAATCACCATAAGTTCACAGACCTCACTAATGTACATACTACAACAGAATTTTCAGGTTTTGTCCTCAAATATAAGGCCTACTATACATAACATGTCTAGCAGTCAGATATCTCACTGGCTTGCTATCAGGTATGATGTCAAACATATGCGCCTCTTACTGCATGACATATGTACAAAGGCTGACAGAGTTGTGGCTGGAAGCACTAACACAGGGCCTATATTGACATGTTGCTGTGATAAACCCATACATTTACTGGTACAACAACATTTGTTGTGACATATGTCTACTGAGGGATATGAAGTCAGTAACTCACATGGCTGTCACCATGTACTGACAGCAATCCTCAGAGTGTGCTACTGCATTTCTAAAGATAGGAAATGTGTGAGTAACACAACACATGTAAGGCTCCAAACACTGCCTAGTCTGCAGATAGCCCTACAGGTAACAGTTTCCCCATCCACATAACACTCTCATGACAGATATTAAATCATGTAGAACAGCCATATCCACACAAACCCTGTTAAACCAACATTACTTCAAATGTAGAAGAGCACTACTTACATTCTGTACTCATGTATGGAACACCTCCCTTCTGTTTGCTGGCCTATCTCCATAGTGTATGTTGTAAGAGGTATATCCAACAACCCTGCGTGATGCTGTTTGTCAAACACCCATATGAAGTCCTACTCAGAGTGAATGAAAAGGGCCAACACCCACATGACGTGCTTAGTTATTGGAGTGTGTTTGCATGCAATTGGCTATAGGAATGATACCACAGCTGTTCCACATGCAATCAGCTAGTGGGGGGACTGCAATTCATGCACAGGCCATCAGCTGATCATGAGCATGACTTACAAAATACAAGCTGCTGCCTAAGCAAAGCAGGTGTACTTTTCCACATCCACCAGAGAGGGAGTGAAAGAGACAGACAGAGACAAAGTAAGAAAGGAAGGGAGTAGGAGAATAAGAGCTAAGCATGTTTGTTCATAGGTTCATAGATTCATAGGCTGGTACTAGGCTATCAGCCCTAGGGCCTATACAAGCCTAGCCATAACAATTTCCTGGCTATTTCTTCCCACAGTATTTACTTGCCTGGACCCCTGTCCACAGGGTGAATTTCCTATCTCCCATCCAATCATCAAGGTTCCTTTTGAAGAGGACCAAATAGGCACTCTGCTTGACATGTATGGGCAATCTATTCCAGAGTCTGGGGTGTCTCTGGTTCAGGAGCCTATCCCTAGACAGGGGTCCAGGAAAGTAAATAATGTCATGAAGAAAGAGGGGTGTTGTGGCTGGGCTTGTATAGGGCCCCCTAGCTGATAGCTGTACCAACCTATGGACCTCCAGCATGTTTTGTTCATTGTGATGACAAAGTTTAGATCCTTGGAGCATGTGTCTCAGGGATTGGGATTTCTTTAAGTGTAGCATGTCCAACAGCTCTGGGTTTGACATGGCCTTGTATGTTAAGTAGAGATCTCCTCTGAGTAGATGATATGCGACAGAGTATAGGTGGAGTTTTTTAGACGGTCAGCATAGAGCATCTGCTTTAGGCCTGTGATTCTTTTAGTGAGGAATTTCTGCAGCCTTCACAGTTGTTGCAGATGTCTTGAGAGGTACATACCAAATGGGGCATTGTATTCTATAATGGGTCTAATGAGGGATGAGTACAGTGGGATAATGACCTCCTTTTTTCTGAATGAAAAGCCCTTAGTGATGACGTGTGCCACATAGAAGGATTTCCTGACTGTTGTAGCGATGTGGTTATCAAAGGTGAGACCACTGTCCACCTGTGTCCCTAAGTCTCTTATCACACTTTCTGTGCTTAGTGGACTGCCACCTATGTGGTAATTTATGGGTACATGTTTTTTCCCAAAGGGGATAACTATACATTTCTTGGCATTGAGCTTGAGCCCATGGCTCTCGCACCAAGCATCTGTTTATGTAAGGCCCTTTTGTAGAATAGCCACATCATTTGGGGATTCATTAATGGCTCCCAGTTTGCAGTCATCTGCAAACTTTGTTAGCCAGAGTCCATTAATGCTGGCCTGTACTTCAGAGAAATAGATGCCAAACAAGATCGGTCCCAGGACTGAACCCTGAAATGCTCCACTTGTCACTTGTCTGGAGCTGGATTTGGAGTTTGCTATTTTTACAGTGTGGGTTTTGTCAGTTAGCCAGTTGGCAACACTCGAGTGATGTAGGGATTAATGGCCAGCTTAGTAAGTTTATCTATGATTCCAGAGTAGGGGGTGGTGTCAAAGGCCTTGGCAAGGTCCAGATAGCCTGTGTGGACCACCTTACCCTTGTCTACGGCTCTGGAGACTGATTTGAAGAAGTCAATCAGGTTCAGGAGACAAGATCAGCCTTTCACGAACCCAAACTGCGTGGAGTCCAGTGTTTGAAGGTTGCTAATGTCATTGTTTATAAGTTACATGATAATAAGTTCCATGGCCTTGCAGATCAGACTCGTCAGACTGATGGGGTAGTAGTTCCCGGGATCCAAGGTGGATCACCCCTTGTGGACTGGGATAACTGTAGCTGTGTGCCATTCAATGGGCACAAATCCTGAGGTGAGGCTATGATTAAACATGACACTTAGGTGAGGTCCCAATTCATTTTGTAGTTCATGTAGTACACAGCTTGGGATGTCGTCTGGTCCCATGCATGCTGTGTTCTTAGCTTTGGAAAGTGTGTTTTTTACCTGTGTGGCTGTTGTTACCAGAATATGGCAATCTTTCAGTATTGAGATAAGCCCTTTAAGGGGTGAGAGGGGGGGTGAAGTTTGCACTGAATCAAACTGCCAGGATATTGGCAATATCCTTGGTATCAGTATATTTAATGCCATTCTGTTGTAGCTCAGAGCAGATCTGAGCATTGCCATTTAGATTCTTGACATAATTATAGAATGCCTTATGGTTGTCTTTGGAATCATTGGTAATTTTATTTTCGTAACTAGCTTTGGAGGATTTTATGAGGTATCTCAGCTTCTTACTGAGGCTGATAAGGGAGTTTTTTGCATCCTGGGATTTTCCTCTTTTCTGCAACAGTTTCTTCCTATTGTTGTAAAGTTTGTTTATGGCAAGGCACCACCAGATTGGCTTTCTTTTTTTGGAGGAGAGAGTCTTGGTTCTATTGAGGATGGCACGCTTCATGCACAAGTGGATGTGCTCATACAGTGCTTTAATGTAGGATTCAGAAGTCGAACTTTCAGTTCCTGTCTACATGGGTGTCATGAAGTTTGTCACTTCTGACTTGGGTAGCATGAAATTGGCTTTGGAGAATTTTTTTACTGAGGTTTCCTTATGGGGGGTTGGGGGGCGGGGGTGGGATGTGGATGTCAAGGATGATTAGCTTATGTTCAGATTTGACCAACAGGGGGGTGACCATAGGTGTGGAACATCGATTTCCCATGTTGGTAATGATCAGATCTAGGATATTGGAGCCCCTGCTGCGACTAAGGATTAGTTGATCCAGGGCATGGAATTTATGAATTCCAAGAACCGTTGGGCAAAGGTGTTGGTACATGAGTAGTTTTCCCAGTTAATGGCAGGGTAGTTGAAATCACCCAGTATTAGGGTGTTTGGTTGTATCTTAATATTTTCCAGTATGTTTAGAAAGGTTTAGTGAGAATCTTGGGGCATGGTGGCTTTAGATTGCATTTGGATTGCAGTCTTACCTATTGTTAGTTGCAGCTGGAGAATTTCAGATTCATTGTGTTGGGCAACTAGCCTGGTGTGAATATCCTTGGTGAATATGGACACTCCTCCACCTTTAGTGTTTTGGTCCTGGTTTGGTGGCCAAAAAGTCTAGTAGGAGTTGTAGCCTGGTATTGCAGGGGTGCTCTCTGGAGCCCTGAACCAGGTCTCAGTTACTGCACAGATATCAAAGTTCTCCATTTTTAAGACTGCCTCGAGAGAGTGCATTTTGAGGTTTAGACTTCTAGCATTGAGTAGCATTACCTTCAGATTTTGCATGCTTTTACCTGCTATGGTGGTGGTTTTGTCCTTTGAACTTTGCCTAAAAAAGACACTATGGGGTGGCAAGAGCCTTAGCCAGTAACCTGAATCCCAGGGGCGACAGGTGCAGACCATCTCTGGCAAAGCATCATGGCCTGTCAATAATGTCGTCCCAGGCAGACAAATACTGGATCCCCTTTGAGTGACACCAGAAGCTTAGCCAATTGTTGAAGTCAGTCATTTTGTCCGTATACCATGGTATCATTCTGGGTGAAAGCAGGATGCTACTCAGGGCTAGGGTTATACCTGCCTGGGCCACATGATCTGAGAAGTATTACATGTCTCTTTTCATGTAGTCCAGGGAGGTACATCTCAAATCATTCACTCCAACATGAACAATGACAGAGTCATATTTGTACTTGTTGTGAAGTGACTTGAGTGCATGTGTTATGTGGCAGATCCTGCACCCAACAGGCAGCTGACTGTAATTTTCTCCTTGTTCAGCCTGGTGAGTGGGATATCAGTGTGCCTGACTATAGAGCCACCTACGACTAAAATGTTGAGTACGTTGTCTTGCCTTAGGGGCTGTTGTTGGGTGGCACACTGGTGTTGTGAGCTATTTGACACTTTGGTTGTGATTGGTGTTTGCGTTTCAGCTTCGGAGGTCCTTGTTGCTTGGGCAGGTTACTATTAAAGGCCTCCACATATGTGGGTTTAGTGTTGCTATGTGTGGGTGTTGGTGGTGTGGGTTTAGAAGGGCTATGTGTTGCTTGAGGTGTAGTGTGGTTGTTAACCTTCTCCTCTTGACTGTCTAGCACAATTTTGGGTGGAGAGATCTTTGCTTCCAGTTTGGCTATGTAAGTGCATATCTCGCAGGTTGTAGTGTTGGGTGGTAGGTTGTCTGTGTACATGAGGCAATTGCTGAATTGCCCCAGTATGCCCAGATTCACCAGTTGGACAGGAGAAATCACTAGAAGTTGACCCTTGGACATGTCTGGTTTGGTGCTTTTTTTTTTTTTTTTTTTTTTTTGTAAAGTACAAGAGCTGTTTTCCTTTACCTTAGCAAGGTACTTTGCAGTTAGAGGCTGTTTAGTGCCTACAATTAATTTCTTCATATTAACAAGGTGAATTGAGAGCTTGTATCAGTTTAAGACTTCCTAGAGCTTTCCAGCAAGTTTTAAAGCAAGCGCTAGTCACAGGGATGCTTAAAGGTAAGATGAAAAAAAATGGTTTATCCTAAACACTGCTGTGTTCACTAGAGGAGTTAGATATGAAAGTAGGTAACTTAAGTTTTACATGTCTAAAATGTTAAGTTTTAGTGGAGAGTCACTATTTTTAAAACAGCAAGATAGATTGAAGGGGATGGTCTGTTTTGTATTCTGATACTATGGAAAACAGTAGGATGGCCAATAAATTTAAACAGTTGAAGGGAGTTATTTCCCAAAATGATATTGTTGTGCTTATTCACACAAGCCAGTAAAAACAGAGAGGAAATGAGATATATGGTCAAATTAATGTAAGGGGAAGGCAACTAGAAAGACAGTGTTGTTTAAGAACACTAAAGTAACCGGGTGGAATGGTGGGGAAAAAAATTCTGCCTGACTCACATGAGACTGAGCTGTGGTCTCTTTTCAAGTTTTAACATGCAGTTAAAAGCAGAATACAAGTAAAACACAAGGTAAATAAAACAAAACACAGTATTCAAAATAGAAAAAGGCAATAGAGTAATACAACAAATAAAAAGCAAACTAACCTTACCCTCACAGCAAAGTGTAGCAGAGTATGGGTGAGCCTTTCTAGTAAAGCTCTGAAATGTTTTATTTTACCACTTAAATACAAGGTTTAGTTCCTAGCTCCACCCCTCAGTTCACAGATGATTAACCTTAACTGACCTGTTCTATTGACCTGTACTAATTTCTGCCTGACTCACAAGAGACAGAGCTGTGGTCTCTTTTCATATTTTAATATGCAGTTAAAAGCAGAATACAAGTAAAAGACAAGGTAAATTAAACAAATCACAGTATTCAAAGTAGAAAAAGGCAATTAAGTAATACAACAAATAAAAAGCAAACTAACCTTTCCATCACAGCAAAGTGTAGCAGAGTCTGGGTATGTATGATCCATGGGTGCAGAGTGGCATCTGGGTATTATGATGGTTGCCTTTATTGTGTACTAATCTATACTGTCACATGGTAATTGCACATGGCTGTGCACATTTATGGCTGAGGATTGTCGACTAGAATCTCTACAATGTTTGGAAAATGTTGGCCTTGTAATGTTGACAATGGGACATGTAGCTCCTCAATATGATGATGTAGCAAAACCCATACTCCAATGGACCCTGTCATTACACAATCACCCCAACACCCACACAGGACACTGATAATACACACAAACACACACTTACCAGTATTGGTTTTCAAACTCCTACCTATGTATTGCTATTCAGTTATTGCACGAGCCACGGAGTTTACATGTTGGAGAGCTGCCCAAAGGTTTCTTTGAAAGTGAGTGACATCCGCAATAGTGATTAAGGAGGGATAAGGGAAGTGTAGTACATGTGGCTGTCCACAACAGCAGGTGTTAAGGAAGATACAACCTGTCAAAGGAAAAATGAAAGATCAATGCAGCCAAGGTTCAGTTAAGGTTTCTTTATTCTTGTACAAGGAGACAAAAATGCAGTTCAGAAATTTGTTCTAAAACAGGTGTTTACTAAGTTTTCTGCTGATATAACAATTATAAATGTTCCCATGAGAAAGTTTTCTCAAAAATAATGTGGCCTTGCAGACCACCGGTCTGTAGCAATTCATTCATATTCGGTGTTACAATTTGTGATTCTTTCCTACTTTGAGCACAAAGCATATACTGATTACAGCCTATAGTCTTATCTAGTTCCTCTACAGCTGCAGTGTTCACTCAACATGAACAAGGTTATTTGCCTAAGTCTAATAACATTTCAGAATGCTGTATTGTTCTATTCTCCTAATGCTAGCAAAATCATCTGTTTCTCAATGTATGAACAAGGTCATTCACTGAGCTGACCAGAAGCAAAGTCAGAAAGTACATGAAATTATTTCCAAGCCTGTAATAGAATAAATGTGTTAACCCTTTTAGGCTTCTAATGCAGTAAGCATAATGCTAATACATATATGAATACATATTTTACTATATATGTGAATACATATTTTTCTTACATTTCCCCCCTATTAACATTTTTATTCTCTTCAAAAGCATAAACAGTTAATTTCTTCTCCTAACCTCTTCCGCTTGGGATTTGCGGTTAGATGAGTCATTTAGTTTAAACTTCTGAAAGCATTTAATTTTCCAGTAATTTATCAACCTCAGTGTTTTGATACAAGGTTTCAGAAACTGACATGTCTATCAATTCTTTAATCAGTTTTTTCATGCAGGGTATGCCACAACATGCACACACTCCCAACAGGAGTATCCCCACACAGACAGCTATTAATATGGTCATTATGAAGGAACCCCACCCCCCAAACAGATTCTGGAAAAAGTCCGTCAGTGGGTTGGGGCCTGGTTTGGCCATGGCCGACACTTGCTGTATCACCTCAAGGTGGTCATTTATCTCATGCTGGTAATCATGAATTCTTTGAATAAAGCGCACGTACCACCTCTTGCCGCTAGGGTGAAGTCAAGATCCATACGATTCTGTAGCACTACAGTTCTCATAGCATTCAGTTCATCAGTTATCAATTCAAGAGCAGAAAAAGTTGCATTACTCATTACTTTGAGAAGTTTGGACAGTTTTTGCAGCTCCCAAATCGATTTTTCCGCTCCATATGCTGGTAATATACCTGCCCACGGTATGACAGCATCACTCAAGTCCATGTGTGTCAGCTTGGTACCCATGGTATGATGGTCTTTCCAGCTCGCCTCGATTCGTCCCACTGGATTCTCAGGCTTTCTGACAGTTTCTTGGCTACATCTCGGCTATTTCGAATATTTCCCTGAGGCAAAGCTGCAGTGTGTCGTATGGCCGGAACCAGGTACCCCAAAAAACAACTGCCGGACCAATTCTCAGGTAAGCATTTATATGCTTTCTTACCACACACAAAATAACAATCCCCTACCTTAGTAGTTACTTTACTGAAATATGGCTGCCCTGCATGAAACATGTTCCTATCTATTATAGACAGTTGCTTAAAAAGAACAGGATTACGTTGCACTTCATCAATTGCCTTGTGCATGGACTCGAGAAATGAGTCATAATTCGAATTACAAATTGTATCCATTCTGTTTGCTTTGGTATAACATTTGTAATGTACAGTCACACTGCACCTGCTCCAACCCACTTGAATTGTGTCATTCTTATAAAAACATACACTTCCCTTTTGTGTTGCAGGCAAATACAATGCTACCTTATCATGTGCTTTGATAGTTACAGTCTCATAAACCAAATTTTCCCAGGTCTCTTTGACCCCTGGGGGGACTGCAGTCATTAGTAACCCCCCGTATGCTGTTGGTATGGCTGTGCAAATCCAGCAATTCGAAACATTAAAAGTCTCAGCATATACACGTGTAATTGCCTGATAAGTGTTAAAGTTCGGGTGCCAGTCTATGGACGACAAAACTTCACCACCAACCTCTTCCTGCGCGTGGGTGTTGCACGGCCCCAAAAAACACCATATAAACAGAAAAACAAAACGGAGCCAGCAAACAGTGATCAATTAAACTGTATTAAATTTATAACATCAAAGCAGACAAAATACACATACCGGTTTCGGCTGGTAAATTACACAGCCTTCATCAGTGTATCAAAAATCACAGTATTTCCTGCCTCTTAAATATAAAGGAATACACTCTCATTGGTGGGAACATTATAAATATTCATTAAGTCCTGGAGGGAAAAGCCCACCCAGCTTAATGATCCACTTTTTTTCTTTTCTATTTAAAATGTCATGCCAACCAATTTTATTTCTACGGTCACCCTGAATCACATCAATAATTGTAAATAAAAATAATGCTGATGGGTGTGACAACTGGTGCTTATACAATGCATTTGTGAGTTTTTTCTGTTTAATATTACTATAATGTTCAGAGATACGTAACCTCAAACATCTGGAAGTTTGCCCAATATAAAATGCACCACATTTGCATGTGGCCATATAAATGGCCCAATCTGTACTACAATTACAAAAGATATTGATATCAAAGACCTTAGAGCAGTTGCGACTTGAAAATTCCTTGGTGGTGCATATACGTTTACAATTTACACAGTGTCCACAGGGAAAACAACCATACAGACTCTGTCCAGAAATAGTAGTTTGTATTTTATTCCTGCCTCTCATATCACTAGTTTTGTAATGATTAAAATAAGATTTCAGGTTTTTACCATTTCGATATGAAAACATACATTTCTGAGGAATATTCCTGGCAACATTGTAAATTGTAAACGTATATGCACCACCAAGGAATTTTCAAGGACGACTCATCACGTTTATTCAGTTCAGCTGGTGTGGCTGGAAAAAGGATGGGCCACAGCAAAAAGATGATTGTTATCAGTACAGTCAACAGGATAATCATACAATACTTCTGGAGTTGTTCTGCATTCCTGTTTGCTCTAGATTTTGTCATGTTTAGTCTTTTTGTGGAACAGCAAGATTTTTATATAGCTCAAAGTTTTTGCAAAGTTTACAGGGTGTCAAATGGATCCAAGAGGATTTCTCACCGATCTTGACTGCTGTGGGTGTCGACAAGAGGACCTGGTAAGGTCCCTCCCACTTTGGTGAGCTCCAATTCTTCCGCTTGACAATCTTCACCCAGACCCAATCGCCTGGGGCTACTGTCACTTCCAATGGTTGATTTGGTTCTTTACCTCAAACAGAAAACTGCAAAAGATGTTTAGAGTTCAGCATATGTCCCATATATCTTGCTAGTGTACAGTCTGCTTCCTGTTCCGTGGGCATGAGAGATTTCCACTGAGGGATATAGTATGCCCTCCCAAATATTATCTCAAAAGGAGTCAATCCTTTCGCATTTGGAACAGTTCTAATGATCAACAGCGCCAGGGGCAGGCAGTACACCTAATTCTTCTGTGTATCTGACATCAACTTCCTAAGCTTGTTCTTTAAAATCCCATTGTGCCTCTCCACCAACCCTGCAGATTGAGGATGATATGCACAATGGTTTTTTAAAGAAATTCCAAAATATCTACTGAGTTGTTGTATAGTTTGATTTACGAAATGTGTGCCATTGTCACTGTAGATCCTTTCCGGTATACCAAATCTAGGAATAATTTCTTTAACCAGAGCCTTTGCAACTGTAGCAGCATCTGGATTTTTAGTCGGAAAAGCTTCCACCCATTTGGAAAACATATCTACAATGACAAGGCAGTAACATTTATTTTCACATTTACTCAATTCTATGAAATCCATACAAATAGTATGAAACGGATATGGTGGTGTAGGGAAACTCCCTTGCTTGGGCTTTAACGCCCCTTGAGCATGATGTTTGTTACAAGTGTGGCATGATAAACAAAATTTTTTTTGTATAGTTTGTAAATCCGTATGTAGTGAATACCCGGTTGACTAACTGTACCATTCCCCCTTTTCGCACATCGCTCAACAAAGCTGCATATCTAAACAAATTATATGGCAATATGGGTTTTCCTTCTTTGGAGATGTACAGCCCTTCCTTGAGGAGTGCTCCTCGCCTTACCCACTTTTGTTTTTCTGCCTGTGTAGTAAGTGTTTGCATTGTGTTCAACATTTCTAAGTCTAAAATCTCAGAAGGTTGTAATTCCTCGTTCAAAAGAAATGCTTCTGACGCTGCCTGCTTTGCAGCTGTGTCAGCTCTCGCATTGCCTTTTGAAATCCTATCTTGTTGTTTGGTGTGAGCTATGCATTTACAAATAGCTACTTTCTGAGGTAACTGAATTGATTCTAACAAATCTAAAATAAACTGTGCATGATTAATCGGTTTGCCAGTAGATGTCACCATTCCTTGATTTTTCCACTGTTGCGCAAAAAACATGTACAGTAGAAAAAGCATACTGGCTTTCTGTAAAAATGTTCACACATTTACCCTTTGCTAAGGTACATGCCCATGTCAAGGCAATCATTTCTGCTGCTTATGCAGATAAGCTGTGTTGTAAAGGTTTTGCTTCTATAATTTCAGTATCAGAAACTACTGCATATCCTGTTAGGTTTCGCCCCATAGGGCCCCTTTTGCACGAGCCATCCATGTAATATTTCACCTCGGCATCATCCAAGGGAACATCTGTAAGGTCTTTTCTAGGTAGTGTCTTTTGCTCAATTATCTGCAGGCAGCTGTGCGGTGTGCCATCTGCAGGAGTCGGGAGCAAGGTAGATGGATTCAAAGTTGCACAACGTTCAATTGTCATGTGAGGTTGGCTCAACAAGATAGTCATACAGGATAGATGCCTAGCAGGGGAAAGATATGCTACCTTCTGTTGCAGTAAAATAATCGTGACTGCATGAGGCACTCTCAATGTGAGAGGGTGGAATAATACTACTGAGGCCGAAGTCTGCACTGCCATTGCGGCTGTAACTACTGCTTGTACACAGTGGGGCAAAGACCGCACCACTGGGTCGAGTTGTGATGAACAGTAAGCAATGGGGCGTTGCTTGTCCCCATGCTGTTGTGTCAATAATGACGTCATATAACCTTGCTTACAATCTACGGTTTGGAAAAAAACATTTATAATAGTTTGGTAATCCTAAGACTAATGAGGATGCTATCAACTGTTTCAGTTTACAGAAAGCTAATTCTGCTTCTGGTGTCCATTGTATCAAATCTTGTGTTTCCATAGGCTTCTTAAAAATTAGGTTGGTTAACGGTGCAGATTCCAAAGCATAGTTTGGGATCCAGCTCTGACAAAAATTAGTCGTACCAAGAAAATACATCATTTCCTTCTTGGTTGTGGGTTTTGGTGCTTGTAAGATCGCTATTTTTCTGTCTTCATCTAATGTCCTACCCTCTTTGGATATTACATATCCAAGGTATTTAAATTGTTTTCTCCAAAGCTGCAATTTATCTTTGCTTACTTTGTGTCCTTCAGCGGCTAAGAATTTCAATAATGCTATAGTGTCTTCCTTACAATCTTGCTGGGTGGGGGCTGCCAGCAGGATGTCATCAACATAAAGTAAAATCTGACTACCTTTCAGTGGGGTAAACCCCACCAAGTTACTTGCCATCTCTTGTGAGAATATCGTTGAACTTTCACAATATCCCTGTGCTAGTCGCGTATATGTATACCGTTTCCCCTGAAATGCAAATACAAACCAATACTGGCTGTCAGGGTGTATCGGTATTGAAAAGAATGCATTGCTAATATCTACCACAGAAAAATATTTTTGTTGAGGCTTTAGGTCATTCAATAGGGTGTGTGGATCTGGCACCGTAGGTGCCCTTAATATTACTGCGTCATTTACAGCTTGCAAATCTTGGACCATACGCCATTCTCCATTTGCTTCCTTAACTGGAAATAAGGGTGTGTTACATGGTGAATCAGGAGATTCCACCAGTATTCCTTCCTTAAGTAAAGCTGCTATGATAGGTTTAATACCTGCTTCTGCATCTTTTCTTAAGGGGTACTGCCTTTTTTGTGGTCTAAACGCTGACTTTGGCGTGATGGTAACTGGTCCTGCTGTACGAATAAGTCCTACATCTGATTTTCCTGTTGACCAGAGAGTCTCTGGTATGTCTAATAAAGCTTTTTCTTCCTCTTCTAATAAGAGTGCTTCTCAGCTGTCCTCGCTTGACTACAAGTGTACAGCTGAGTGGGTCTGTGTTACCCAATTTAATTTCTGTCTTTGTACTCCTTGTTCTGACAGTTCTGATTCTGTCTGTTTTTCCCATTTTGTGACTTTTTCTTCTAGGTCGGCCCATTTCATATCCTTGTCCTTAGTTAAACTAACATGTGGTAATTGATTTGATTTATACAATGCAAAGAACTCCTGGGGCAATGAACAGCTAACTACACTGTTCCCTGTCATGTCCAAGTACAGATTACGCAATACTAATCTGTTTGCATGGTTTTTAAACAATTCTTGCTCATATTCTTAGTCAGGTCCTGGTGTATTACAATAATACAGAGTACAGTGCAACAGGCGTTGTATGTCAATGCAAAGGGAGGGGAACTTACTGATAGCTACATTCATTAACTCTTCAGTTATCGCCCCAGGACTGGTCGTAACCAAGTCCTGGCTGTACCAATAAAATGTTTCACCCTCCGATTGCACTGCAAAAGTATTTATTTGTCGCTGTGCTTCCATACCCTGCATGGTTGGAACTACTGCTATGCCAAATAGTTGCATAAGGTCTCTGCCCAAAAGGTTCACTGGGCATTTTGCAGAAACAACAATTTTGCTTTTCTGGGTTAATCCTGAAACAGGACCTGTTATCGTAATATTATGGGAGAGAGGCTCCCAATACAGCTGTCCATTAGCTGCTTTCACTAGTATGAAATCGTGTGACTCTGAATTATCCGGTAGTTTGGAGGGGTGTACCAGAGTTTGTGATGCCCCTGAATCACACAGAAATTTGACTTCCCTCCCCTCTACCAGGAGTGTAACTTCCGGTTTCGTGTCTGCCAAATAGAGCTCCAAGCTCAATAAGGCTAGGTCTAATATTTCATTGTCTTCACTATCGGTATCTTCCTGCACTTCCTCTATTTCACTTAACACATTCTCTGCTCTCTCTATCACATTCGCATTTGTCCTTCCTCCGTTATTCCTATCTAATGATTCTTGACTATCATATAGTCAGTCCTCACCCTCTTCATTTTTATCCTCCATTGCTGCCTTCTTATTTTTCTTGCAATCCTTCACCATATGTCCCTTTTTACCGCATTTGAAACATTCACCCCTTTTCTTTCGCCCTTTAAAGTCATCTGATCGCTGATCAGATTGTTTGTTTCCCTGGGCATTCTTCTTGCCCATCTTCCCGGACTGTACTAAATAAACTTCTCCATCTTCTACAGTAAATACTTGGGCTTTCTTTTTCTTTTTGTTATTAAAATGCCTTTTGGCATGCCTAGCATATTCAAGCAGTGACTGTAATCTGCTTGTGCGATGATCTACCACTAAGTTATTATCCTCTTCATCCAAAAATAATGCCTTTGAATTTTTATTTATTTGTTCCGTTCGGTTCACTTCCTCAATCCACCTGTGTGCCTGAGGAATTCCTAATTTGCGCTGTCTTTTTACCTGTCCTTTAGAATCAGTTTTGAGTTGTTTTAAAAGTTGACAAGTGAGGATTTTTCTAGTTTACCATCAAATTCATATTTATTAACCCACTTCGTGTAGTACTTAATGTTATCAGCACGTCGTGACTGCATGTATTCCGCGTCTTCGGTTAACGGCAGATTTTGGGGTCGTTTTGTACACTTATTACCCATTTTGTCCTAACCTTATGAATGTTACGTAACCCTTCTTATTTTTAACATGGTACCATGAAGATTCTGTAGTCCCTTCAGGCTACCTGCCTACTTATTCTGTTTCCCTAATCTATGACAAGATAGCAATTTTTCTGTCCCTGGATTTACACAAAAATCCTGACTGAACAAATACAATCAAGTCCCTGATCTAGAACAGAAAAAAGTAGAATCACCTTACCTGAGTCTCAGCAATTGATCACCCCGGTCCAATTGAAACATACCCGTCAGCCGCAGATCAGAAAGTGGCCGGCCTTTTTTTGTATGACAATTCAGTCGGAGGTCTTTTCGAATAAGAAGAACCGTTTCAGTAACTTCTTCCGTACGGATTCAAGCCACCAGGCCTGTCTGATCCAGGATAACCGAGAGGTTTCCGGTCAATGAAGGACCAACTAGTCAAGGGAAAAATCAAAGATCAATGCAGCCAAGGTTCAGTCAAAGTTTCTTTATTCTTGTACAAGGAGACAAAAATGCAGTTCAGAAATTTGTCTGACATTATACAGGAAATCCTTCATTATTATACTGTTCTGTAAGCCATTGCCCTCTAAGCTGACATAGTCAAATACAACTCTTAGCATTGTCCTAAAACAGGTGTTTACTAACTTTTTCTGTTGATATAACAATTATAAATGTTCCCATGAGAAAGTTTTCTCAAAAACAACGTGGCCTTGCTGACCTTCGGTCTGTAACAATTCGCTCATATTCGGTGTTACAATTCGTGATTCTTTCCTACTTTGAGCACAAAGCATATACTGATTACAGCCTATAGTCTTATCTAGTTCCTCTACAGCTGCAGTGTTCACTCAACATGAACAAGGTTATTTGCCTAAGTCTAATAACATTTCAGAATGCTGTTTTATTCTATTCTCCTAATGCTAGCAAAATCATCTGTTTCTCAGTGTATGAACAAGGTCATTCACTGAGCTGACCAGAAGCAAAGTCAGAAAGTACATGCAATTATTTCCAAGCCTGTAACAGAATAAATGTGTTAACCTTTTTAGGCTTCTAATGCAGCAAGCATAATGCTAATACATATATGAATACATATTTTACTATATATGTGAATTCATATTTTTCTTACATTTACCCCCTATTAACACTTTTATTCTCTTCAAAAGCATAAACAGTTAATTTCTTCTCCTAACCTCTTCTGCTTGGGATTTGCGGTTAGATGTCATTTAGTTTAAACTTCTGAAAGCATTTTTTTTTTCCAGTAATTTATCAACCTCAGTGTTTTGATACAAGGTTTCAGATACTGACATGTCTATCAATTCTTTAATCAGTTTTTTCATGCAGGGTATGCCACAACATGCACCCACTCCCAACAGGAGTATTCCCACACAGACAGCTATTAATATGTTCATTATGAAGGTACCCAACCCCCAAACAGATTCTTGAAAAAGTCCGTCAGTGGGTTGGGGCCTGGTTTGGTCATGGCCGACACTTGCTGTATAACCTCAAGGTAGTCATTTATCTTGTGCTGGTAATCAGGAATTCGCTGATTAAAGCGCACATACCACCTCTCATCGCAAGGGTGAAGTCAAGAGCCATACGGTTCTGGAGCACTACAGTTCTCATAGCATTCAGTTCATCAGTTATCAATTCAAGAGCAGAAAAAGTTGCATTACACATTACTTTGAGAAGTTTGGACAGTTTTCGCAGCTCCCAAATCGATTTTGCCGCTCCATATGCTGGTAATATACCCACCCACGATATGACAGCATCACTCAAGTCCATGTGTGTCAGCTTGGTACCCATGGTATGATGGTCTTTCCAGCCCATCTCGATTCGTCCCACTGGATTCTCAGGCTTTCTGACAGTTTCTTGGCTACATCTCGGGTATTTCAAATATTTCCCTGAGGCAAAGCTGCAGTGTGTCGTATGGTCGGAACCAGGTACCCCAAAAAACAACTGCCGGACCAATTCTCAGGTAACCATTTATATGCTTTCTTACCACACACAAAATAACAATCCCCTACGTTAATAGTTACTTTACTGAAATATGGCTGCCCTGCATGAAACATTTTCCTATCTATTATGGACAGTTGCTTAAAAAGAACAGTATTACATTGCACTTCATCAATAGTCTTGTGCATGGACTCGAGAAATGAGTCATAATTCGAATTACAAATTGTATCCATTCTGTTTGCTTTGGTATAACATTTGTAATGTACAGTCAAACTGCACCTGCTCCAACCCACTTGAATTGTGTCATTCTTATAAAAACATACAATTCCCTTTTGTGTTGCAGGCAAATACAATGCTACCTTATCATGTGCTTTGATAGTTACAGTCTCATAAACCAAATTTTCCCAGGTCTCTTTGACCCCTGGGGGGACTGCAGTCATTAGTAACCCCCTGTATGCTGTTGGTATGGCTGTGCAAATCCAGCAATTCGAAACATTAAAAGTCTCAGCATATACACGTGTAATTGCCTGATAAGTGTTAAAGTTCGGGTGCCAGTCTATGGACGACTCATCATGTTTATTCAGTTCAGCTGGTGTGGCTGGAAAAAGGATGGGCCACAGCAAAAAGATTATTGTTATCAGTACAGTCGACAGGATAATCATGCAATACTTCTGGGGTTGTTCTGCATTCCTGTTTGCTCTAGATTTTGTCATGTTTAGTCTTTTTGTGGAACAGCAAGATTTTTATATAGCTCAAAGTTTTTGCAAAGTTTACAGTGTGTCAAATGGATCCAAGAGGATTTCTCACCGATCTTGACTGCTGTGGGTGTCGACAAGAGGACCTGGTAAGGTCCCTCCCACTTTGGTGAGCTCCAATTCTTCCGCTTGACGATCTTCACCCAGACCCAATCGCCTGGGGCTACTGTCACTTCCAATGGTTGATTTGGTTCTTTACCTCAAACAGAAAACTGCAAAAGATGTTTAGAGTTCAGCATATGTCCCATATATCTTGCTAGTGTACAGTCTGCTTCCTGGTCCGTGGGCATGAGAGATTTCCACTGAGGGGTATAGTATGCCCTCCCAAATATTATCTCAAAAGGAGTCAATCCTTTCGCATTTGGAACAGTTCTCATGCTCAACAGTGCCAGGGGCAGGCAGTACACCTAATTCTTCTGTGTATCTGACATCAACTTCCTAAGCTTGTTCTTTAAAATCCCATTGTGCCTCTCCACCAACCCTGCAGATTGAGGATGATATGCACAATGTTTTTTTAAAGAAATTCCAAAATATCTACTGAGTTGCTGTATAGTTTGATTTACGAAATGTGTGCCATTGTCACTGTAGATCCTTTCCGGTATACCAAATCTAGGAATAATTTCTTTAACCAGAGCCTTTGCAATTGTAGCAGCATCTGGAATTTTAGTTGGAAAAGCTTCCACCCATTTGGAAAACATATCTACAATGACAAGGCAGTAACATTTATTTTCACATTTACTCAATTCTATGAAATCCATACAAATAGTATGAAACGGATATGGTGGTGTAGGGAAACTCCCTTTCTTGGGCTTTAACGCCCCTTGTGCATGATGTTTGTTACAAGTGTGGCATGATAAACAAAATTTTTTTTGTATAGTTTGTAAATCCGTATGTAGTGAATACCCAGTTGAATAACTGTACCATTCCCCCTTTTGAGACATGGCATTGTCCATTGCTCAACAAAGCTGCATATCTAAACAAATTATATGGCAATATTGGTTTTCCTTCTTTGGAGATGTACAGCCCTTCCTTGAGGAGTGCTCCTCGCCTTACCCACTTTTGTTTTTCTGCCTGTGTAGTAAGTGTTTGCATTGTTTTCAACATTTCTAAGTCTAAAATCTCAGAAGGTTGTAATTCCTCGTTCAAAAGAAATGCTTCTGAGGCTGCCTGCTTTACAGCTGTGTCAGCTCTCGCATTGCCTTTTGAAATCCGATCTTGTTGTTTGGTGTGAGCTATGCATTTACAAATAGCTACTTTCTGAGGTAACTGAATTGATTCTAACAAATCTGAAATAAACTGTGCATGATTAATCGGTTTGCCAGTAGATGTCACCATTCCTTGATTTTTCCGCTGTTGCGCAAAAACATGTACAGTAGAAAAAGCATACTGGCTTTCTGTAAAAATGTTCACACATTTACCCTTTGCTAAGGTACATGCCCATGTCAAGGCAATCAATTCTGCTGCTTGTGTAGATAAGTTGTGTGGTAAAGGTTTTGCTTCTATAATTTCAGTATCATAGACTACTGCATATCCTGTTAGGTTTCGCCCCGTAGGGCCCCTTTTGCAAAAGCTATCCATGTAATATTTCACCTCGGCATCATCCAAGGGAACATCCGTAAGGTCTTTTCTAGGTAGTGTCTTTCGCTCAATTATCTGCAGGCAGCTGTGCGGTGTGCCATCTGCAGGAGTTGGGAGCAAGGTAGATGGATTCAAAGTTGCACAACATTCAATTGTCATGTGAGGTTGGCTCAAAAAGATAGTCATACAGGATAGATGCCTAGCAGGGGAAAGATATGCTACCTTCTGTTGCAGTAAAATAATCGCGACTGCATGAGGCACTCTCAATGTGAGAGGGTGGAATAATACTACTGAGGCCGAAGCCTGCACTGCCATTGCGGCAGCAACTACTGCTTGTACACAGTGGGGCAAAGACCACACCACTGGGTCCAGTTGTGATAAATAGTAAGCAATGGGGCGTTGCTTGTCCCCATGCTGTTGTGTCAATACTGACGTCATATAACCTTGCTTACAATCTACGGTTTGGAAAAAAACATTTATAATAGTTTGGTAATCCTAAGACTAATGAGGATGCTATCAACTGTTTCAGTTTACAGAAAGCTAATTCTGCTTCTGGTGTCAATTGTATCAAATCTTGTGTTGCCATAGGCTTCTTAAAAATTAGGTTGGCTAACAATGCAGATTCCAAAGCATAGTTTGGGATCCAGCTCCGATAAAAATTAGTCATACCAAGAAAATACATCATTTCCTTCTTGGTTGTGGGTTTTGGTGCTTGTAAGATCGCTATTTTTCTGTCTTCATCTAATGTCCTACCCTCTTTGGATATTACATATCCAAGGTATTTAAATTGTTTTCTCCAAAGCTGCAATTTATCTTTGCTTACTTTGTGTCCTTCATCGGCTAAGAATTTCAATAATGCTATAGTGTCTTCCTTACAATCTTGCTGGGTGGGGGCTGCCAGCAGGATGTCATCAATATAAAGTAAAATCTGACTGCCTTTCAGTGGGGTAAACCCCACCAAGTTACTTGCCATCTCTTGTGAGAATATCGTTGAACTTTCACAATATCCCTGTGGTAGTCGCGTATATGTATACCGTTTCCCCTGAAATGCAAATGCAAACCAATACTGGCTGTCAGGGTGTATCGGTATTGAAAAGAACGCATTGCTAATATCTACCACAGAAAAATATTTTTGTTGAGGCTTTAGGTCATTCAATAGGGTGTGTGGATCTGGCACCGTAGGTGCCCTTGATATTATTGCATCATTTACAGCTTGCAAATCTTGGACCATACGCCATTCTCCATTTGCTTCCTTAACTGGGAATAAGGGTGTGTTACATGGTGAATCAGGAGATTCCACCAGTATTCCTTCCTTAAGTAAAGCTGCTATGATAGGTTTAATACCTGCTTCTGCATCTTTTCTTAAGGGGTACTGCCTTTTTTGTGGTCTAAACGCTGACTTTGGCGTGATGGTAACTGGTCCTGCTGTACGAATAAGTCCTACATCTGATTTTCCTGTTGACCAGAGAGTCTCTGGTATGTCTAATAAAGCTTTTTCTTCCTCTTCTAATAAGAGTGCTTCTCAGCTGTCCTCGCTTGACTGCAAGTGTACAGCTGGGTGGGTCTGTGTTACCCAATTTAATTTCTGTCTTTGTACTCCTTGTTCTGACAGTTCTGATTCTGTCTGTGTTTCCCATTTTGTGACTTTTTCTCCTATGTCGGCCCATTTCATATCCTTGTCCTTAGTTAAACTAACATGTGGTAATCAATTTGATTTATACAGTGCAAGGAACTCCTGGGGCAATGAACAGCTAACTACACTGTTCCCTTTCATGTCCCAGTACAGATTACGCAATACTAATCTGTTTGCATGGTTTTTAAACAATTCTTGCTCATATTCTTTGTCAGGTCCTGGTGTATTACAATAATACAGAGTACAGTGCAACAGGTGTTGTATGTCAGTGCAAAGGGAGGGGAACTTACTGATAGCTACATTCATTAACTCTTCAGTTATCGCCCCAGGACCAGTCGTAACCAAGTCCTGGCTGTACCAATAAAATGTTTCACCCTCCGATTGCACTGCAAAAGTATTCATTTGTTGCTGTGCTTCCATATCCTGCATGGTTGGAACTACTGCTACACCAAATAGTTGCATAAGGTCTCTGCCCAAAAGGTTCACTGGGCATTTTGCAGAAACAACAATTTTGCTTTTCTGGGTTAATCCTGAAACAGGATCTGTTATCGCAATATTATGGGTGAGAAGCTCCCGATACAGCTGTCCATTAGCTGCTTTCACTAGTATGTAATCATGTGACTCTGAATTCTCCAGTAGTTTGGAGGGTTGTACCAGGGTACGTGATGCCCTTGAATCACACAGAAATTTGACTTCCCTCCCCTCTACCAGGAGTGTAACTTCCAGTTTCGTGTCTGCCAAATAGAGCTCCAAGCTCATTAAGGCTAGGTCTAATATTTCATTGTCTTCACTATCGGTATCTTCCTGCACTTCCTCTATTTCTCCTAACACATTCTCTGCTCTCTCTGTCACATTCTCATTTGTTCTTCCTCCATTATTCCTATCTAGTGATTCTTGACTATCATATAGTCAGTCCTCACCCTCTTCATTTTTATCCTCCATTGCTGCCTTCTTATTTTTCTTGCAATCCTTCGCCATATGTCCTTTTTTACTGCATTTGAAACATTCACCTCTTTTCTTTCACCCTTTAAAGTCATCTGATCGATGATCAGATTGTTTGTTTCCCTGGGCATTCTTCTTGCCCATCTTCCCGGACTGTACTAAATAAACTTCTCCGGCTTCTAGAGTAAATACTTGGGCTTTCTTTTTCATTTTGTTATTAAAATGCCTTTTGGCATGCCTAGCATATTCAAGCAGTGACTGTAATCTGCTTGTGCGATGATCTACCACTAAGTTATTATTCTCTTTATCCAAAATTAATGCCTTTGAATTTTTATTTATTTGTTCCCTTTGGTTCACTTCCTCAATCCACCTATGTGCCTGAGGAATTCCTAATTTGCGCTGTCTTTTTACCTGTCCTTTGGAATCAGTTTTGAGTTGTTTTAAAAGTTTGACAAGTGAAGATTTTTCTAGTTTACCATCAAATTCATATTTATTGACCCACTTTGTGTAGTACTTAATGTTATCGGCACGTCGTGACCGCAGGTATTCCACGTCTTTGGTTAACGGCGGATTTTGGTGTCGTTTTGTACACTTATTACCCATTTTGTCCTAACCTTATAAATGTTATGTAACCCTTCTTATATTTAACGTGTTACCATGAAGATTTTGTAGTCCCTTCAGACTACCTGCCTACTTATTCTGTTTCCCTGATCTATGACAAGATAGCAATTTTTCTGTCCCTGGATTTACACAAAAATCCTGACTGAACAAATACAATCAAGTCCCTAATCTAAAACAGAAAAAAGTAGAATCACCTTACCTGAGTCTCAGCAATTGATCACCCCGGTCCGATTGAAACATACCCGTCAGCCACAGATCAGAAAGTGGCCGGCCTCTTTTTGTATGACAATTCAGTCGGAGGTCTTTTTGAATAAGAAGAACCGTTTCGTTAACTTCTTCCGTACGGATTCAAGCCACCAGGCCTGTCTGATTCAGGATAATCGAGAGGTTTCCGGTCAATAAAGGACCAACTTGTCAAAGGAAAAATCAAAGATCAATGCAGCCAAGGTTCAGTCAAGGTTTCTTTATTCTTGTACAAGGAGACAAAAATGCAGTTCAGAAATTTGTCTGACATTATACAGGAAATCCTTCATTATTATACTGTTCTGTAAGCCATTGCCCTGTAAGCTGACATAGTCAAATACAACTCTTAGCATTGTCCTAAAACAGGTGTTTACTAAGTTTTTCTGCTGATATAACAATTATAAATGTTCCCATGAGAAAGTTTTCTCAAAAACAACGTTGCCTTGCTGACCTCCGGTCTATAACAATTCACTCATATTCAGTGTTACAATTCGTGATTCTTTCCTACTTTGAGCACAAAGCATATACTGATTACAGCCTATAGTCTTATCTAGTTCCTCTACAGCTGCAGTGTTCACTCAACATGAACAAGGTTATTTGCCTAAGTCTAATAACATTTCAGAATGCTGTTTTGTTCTATTCTCCTAATGCTAGCAAAATCATCTGTTTCTCAGTGTATGAACAAGGTCATTCACTGAGCTGACCAGAAGCAAAGTCAGAAAGTACATGCAATTATTTCCAAGCCTGTAACAGAATAAATGTGTTAACCTTTTTAGGCTTCTAATGCAGCAAGCATAATGCTAATACATATATGAATACATATTTTACTATATATGTGAATACATATTTTTCTTACACAACCACACTCCCTCAGGGACTCACACACATTATCACAGTTGGCAGGGTCAGGATTAGAATTCCTAACTAACCAGTTTGCTACACTACAGTATTATGCAGGTATCACATGCGCCACAGAGCTTATCAGGCTGATATATGGCCAAAGGGTTATTTCAAGGTGACTGACATCAGAAGGCATGCTACAGTAGGGCAATGGGAGATGTAGTGAGTATGAATGGCTTCAAAATAATTAATCCCCACCCACCCCCACACACACAGACATACACACACACTGACATTTGCCAGTACTGGCATGCATGGGTTCATTGCTTCACAGGTGTGTAGTAGTTGACTCTGCCAAAAGACTGTACAAGGCTAGGCAAAGGATATACCTTGGTATGAGACCACATGACAGCAGTCTCCAGTGTGGCTCAGGAGTGTAGTCCTTGGATTTACCCACACAGGTGGTATAGTATTCACCATCCACTCATCTGGGTTACTATTGTGGGTGGCCAGTGTTGTGCAATGCTTGCCATGTATGTGATCTATATTCCATAATATGGACAGTGTCTGACTTGTGCACATTTCCCACATGCATGTTCAGTGACATGTGGAAGTGTACCTGGGGTCTATGGGGCATGTTGTGTGGACAGATTGCTATCATCTGATTTGGCATTCTGACTCATGTGGTGAGAATTGGCTCTGGAACTGATGTCATGCCTGCACCTACATTGACAGCATGATGCAGGTATTCAGTGGAGTTAGTGGCATCTGTCCATAAAGGGCATGTGTATAAGGCATGGTATTCCATTTGTGGGTTACATTTACAGACTCTACAGCTGTTACATGCGTCTAGTGGGGAACATAGCAAAGGACCACTGTAAGCAATTATTTGCCTTTTGTATGGATGGAACAGGGTGCCATGTCCTTTTACTTGCTGGATAACACACACTCAGTCAGGTGATGTTACACATCACAGTACATTCTGATGTCAGTGGCAGTGTTGTGCTGAACAGGCATGTAGTCCACTGCAATCACACCGTGGTTACTATCTGTGGGCAATATGCAGGGAACTACCAATATAGTGGTTGTTGCCTAGCCAAGTGTGTTTGTGTATGATACATGGGTGGAGAGTGTTCTCTGGATAATACAAGAGTTGCCTATATTGTTCACTGATCCATAATGTCACATGTAGGGCTATGGATTGTCTACACTAGCCTCTCTGCTGTTTGACATCTGTTGTCCTTGTAAGGTGGACATTGTGACATATAGTAGGCCCTCAATATAAGAATTTAACAAAACACATCCCACAATGAACCCTGTCATTACACAATCACAGTAATCTCCACACAGGATACTGATGACTAGCACACTTGCCAGTACTGAGATTCAAACCCCTATCTAGCTATGTGTTGTTACTAAAGTGCATCGCATTTATCACACACACCATGGAGCTTAGTGGGTGGATGTTGTCCCAATGTATTTCTAAGGTGATGAACATCACCATCCCTTGTAAATACTGGCATTGTGTGATGTAGTGGGTGAGAGATCCCAAAAATATATTCACCCTAATCACACATTTACTTTTGTCAGGGGTGAGGTTCAAACCTCTATCTAACAACCTTTATGGACCATTATGTTACACATTTACCACATGCACCACTAAGCTGACATGGTATAGGGTTCTCAGCAGATACTTATAAGGTGGGTGATATCTGCAGGACTGCTAAAGTCAGGCTCAAAAATGTGTACTGGCTGTAAATAAGGATAAAAACTTTGAGGTACACACACAAACACTTGCCACAGATATGATTCAAACCCATAGCTGTGTAATTATTACTACTACAGTGTTCTGCATTTAGGGCATACACCATGGAGCATACAGAGTCAGCACTTTTCCAAAGGTATATTTCAAGGTAGATGACATCAGCAACCTTGCTAAAGTAAGGAATGGGAGGTGTAGTGATTGTGAATGGCATCAAAAGCATTGATGCCTACACACACACACACACACACACACACACACACACACACACACACACACACACACACACACACACACACACACACACACACACACACACACACACAGAGTTTCACAGTTGCCATGTCTGCAATTAGAACTCCTACATAACTAGTACATCATACTATAGCACTATGCAGTTATAGCACGTGCCAAGGAGCATATAAGGCCAGTTTTTCTCCAGAGTTGTTTTTCAAGATGAATGACATCAACAGCCTTGATAAATTAGGGCAATGGAAGGTGTAGTGACTGTGAATGGCCTCAAAAGCATTGATCCCTATACACACAAAAACCCAGAGTTTCACAGTTGCCATGTCTGGGATTAAAACTCCTACCTAACCAGTACATCAAACTACAGCATTACACAGTTATTGCATGCACCACAGAGCTTATAGAGGTAATCCTTGTCCAAAGGGGTATTTCAAGGTGACCAACACCAGCAGGCTAGCTAAACTAGGGCAATGGGGAGTGCAGTGTGTGTGAATGGGCCATAAACTATTCCTCTGGAAACACGCACACAGCACTCAGTTACTCTCAGCTTTACATTTGACAGGACTGTGTATACAACTGCTAGATGAATAATGACTTATACTGTCATATTACACAGTTTTCACAAGCACGACAGACACTATAGTGCCGAGGGCTACCAGAAGCAAATGTCTACATTGATAGACATTGGCACATCATGTGATATTGGCCAACTGAATGTGGGTTGGGTCGGACAGGCCTCATGATGGGAAGCTCTTTGTCACTGTCTGTCTCTCTTCGCCACATCTATGTTTATGCATGTTTGACCTATTATAGTGTGTTGTCCTTGGATATATGTGTGTATTCCTATCTGATGTATGTGTAAAGCATGACTGGTGTGCAATGTGTAGTGTGTGCACAGATATCTGCGACTGATGGATATGTATAGTCTACTGTTGTTGCCAGACATGGGCTTCATTTCTGTAAGTGTGGGAACATGTCCACTATGTCCTTCTGTACTGAATGCGATAATCCATTCCAGGTAGGTTGTACTCCGGTGCAGGCATTTGTGTTCTACACCTACAGCTAGCAACCTGTTTCTGCAGGTTGACAATATGGGGTCACAATGGGCAAAGGATAGTGGGATACTGTAACGTATTGTGTCTGTGCTGCTTCTGCTACATGGTTTTGGTGTTAGCAGAGATATTCAGACATATGTACTGTTTTACACTGTGATGCATTATGTCATCAACTACTGACAGATATACGTATTTGCTCACAGTAATTTCCTGGAAATACAAGATGAAGGAAGCTGTGTGCAGTATTGTGGTCTGCAGCCTACATATTCTTGCACAATCATGCCATTCTGGAGGGGGAGATGCAGATACTTGCTGATGGGTCTGTGTAAATAGTCCAGCACCTTGGTACTGTGGTGGCTGAGGATCCCATGCTTGTACATCTATCAACGTGACAGAATGGCCATATCCTGCTGTGGCCATACCTCTCAGCTGTACAGATTCACACAAGTTACCCAGAGGCAGGGTTCATATTTCTGGTCATTACCCCTTCACATTGTGGTTTACAAGCAGGTTTGTAACCACCCATTCCTGTGTTTGCAAGCAGGGAAAGTATGGGCACACATCACAGTTTCAGACTTCACACCCCCTCTGTTATTCTATCCTCTTCCCAACATTATTGAAGCAATATCTGATAAGTTTCCCTATAGTTATCACTTCATCCCAGCAGTATTTAGGGGTTGTTCCACAGTTCATACAATAGGACATGGTGGGCATGCTACTGGGATTTGTCAAAATGGCCTTGCATTTTGGTGGGCATGCTACTGGGATTTGTCAACATGGCCTTGCATTTGTGTTCTGTGGACTGTGTCATATCATTATTTGGGACTCCATGTGATAACATACATTGGCAGTACAGGTGAGACACAGGCCTTTGACAGAGGACTGTAGGGCATTTGGTAGTGATGCAGGCCATCTGTAGCAGAACGGTGCATTTTGTCACTCCTACAGTCCCAGGCTGCAAGCCACTGTATTCCACTGGGGTGACAGGGTGGGTGTGCAAGGTGTTAATGGCAATAGTTTCTGTCCCTATTAATCCATTAGTGTGGATGCTGGCAGGGTGCTGCTTACAGCTAGGGACTCACCTGCATGGGACACCTCTTCAGCATGCTGCATTCTGTGGGTATTCCCATACAGAAGTGGGGGTCATATTGTACTCATTCCCAACAGCAGGAACTGTGAGGGACCTGTGGCTGATGGTGCGGTGAGCTGAGTGCATGTGTGCTATGGAAGCTACTTGCAGATGACTCATAGATATATGTGGGGCATTCCCCTTATGCTGGCTTGTGCGGGGACATCAGCGGTTTCTCAGTACTTCATAACTGTGTCTTTTATGGTCTGCCAGTGTTTGGCCAGACTACATCAGTATTCCATACTACAATGACAACTAATGTGCTGCTAACCTGTATGTACAATTCCAAAGGTGTGTCAATTTGACAGTAACATTTTATGCACTCTGTGTCTAGGGTACTTCCACCCATGTACTGTGTGTATGCCAGGGCCCACATTCATGCCATGTCCATCTTTCAGATGGTGACAGATATTACATCTGAACAATTAGTATTGATTACTGCTGGATTGGGTCTTGCTGGTATGCATTGTGTTTGGCACTGCAGTTGTTAGTACGTGGTCCTGTCATCAGCAGTACTGGCCATTGGCCACCAGAACACAACCATCCATGCCTACATGCTGGCCACTTTCACACAATTTACAACACACAACAATCTAATACACAGAGCCCTGCATATTGTACACGTGCAGCAATCTATCCTGCTAATTTGGACAGCTCAGGTAATCTGTGCTCCACTGTTATTATACCCACAGGTACATGTTACTACATTTCTACATAGTATTGTGGGGGGGGACACCTGACAACTCTAAACATTTGCTATGACTGTACTGGTATTTCAGGTACTCTGTTGACTTCCATTTCATTCTGTATTCTGACCTATCATGCAGACTAGAGGCATATCACTGTAGTACAGATCTTAGGTTTTATTGACCTATATTTCAGTTTCAGACTTCTTACCCTTCAGAACTAACATCCCACTACCTGACCTGTTATACTCTGTCTGTGTAGGTCTGGAGGTGGGCTGTTCTCCATTGCCATTAATTGTAGGCCTTAGCACAGCCTTTCTTTTTGGTTATCTACACATGTCCTGCCGGCTGAGACTGTTGTTGGGTATGTGATCCTCACTGACATGCATTTGTGTGTCCTATGGACACACTTTTGGCCCACCATATGTTCTGCAGTGGGATTTGTTACCTTGTCTAGTGCTGCCTACTATGTTTTCACCAGTATTTGTTATGGATTTCATGCTGCCCATATAGGTGTCTACTATTTGCTGCCATCCCATTCAGCCACCCGATTCCCTTGCATGCTCACATCCATACCATAGATATAACAGAACATATTACTCCATTCAGCAATTGATAGTGAGAGTGACTTACCTTGTGGCTGTGCCAGTATTAAGGACGGTGCTCGAGGGCTGACTATGTTGGATGCACATAGCACACTCCCTATACATGGTTAAGCACAGGTAGTGTCATGTTTGGCATCAATTTTACTGTATGTGTGAGTCAGAGAAAGGTGTCATTCCCTGGGTTCCTACTGTGTCAGTCTATGTGCAATGCGTTGCCTTTTTGTCAAAGCCTGGACATACTAGGCACACCTCCTTCTGCCTACAGGGGCAGGCTCAGGTTGTTCCTCCTCTGAGTCACTCTGTACCTGTGCTGGCCTTGGCAATCATGGGGGGCTTTGTGGTCCTACACCATGCTGCTCCAGCTGCAGCTGTTTCCGCAGGATCATATTGTGTAGCATGGCACATACAATGAAAATTTGGATACATGTAGCTGGAGAGTACTGCAAGGCTCCACTGGATATGTGAAGGCACTGGAACTGTGACATGAGCATCCCAAACAAATAGTCTGTTATGATCCTAGTCTGTGCGTGTGCCCCATTATGTAGTTCTTGTTCGGGTCTGTGTGCATTTCTGATGGGTGTCATCAGCCACAGCTCCAATGCATAACCAGCATCCCCCACTAGGTGGCCATATGGAATGTCCCCATTGGCAAATCTCTGGTACAGCTGCCTCATATGCCAGATGCGGGAGTCATGATAGCTTCCAGGCTGCCAGCACACACATTCATTATAATGCCCTGGGCATCGCACATGACCTGGCAGTTGATGGAGGGGAAGCCTTTGTGGTTTATGTAGACTCTACCCCGTTCACTGGGTGGTGGTTTGATGTGTATGTGCATGCAGTTTATAGCACCCACTACCTCAGGGTATTCTGCTATTTGGTGGAAGAGATGCATATTGCTGGTCAGCGCCTCATGGGTGTTGTAGAAATATATGTGCTCACCGGCGTGTGCTGACATGACTTCCAGGAACTGGTGGAGTACCCTAGATGCTGATGCCTGTGAGACCCCCATGATATCCCCAGTTGGCCTTTGGAAGGTACCTGTGGCTAGTATTCTTAAGCCTACACATACTTTGGTATCCACTGGGACAGATTCCCCTCTGTTGGGTCTGTGTATGAGGTGTGGCTGGCACAGCTCAACAATTTGCTGCAGGAGGTCCCTGTCCACCCTATAGCACTCCACTATCTCCAGCTCATGTAGCCCCTGGTAAGTTACCCAAATCTGTACACTCTTCTCCTTCTCCTCACTGTGGGTTGGTCATCAGCATTGTCATCCTCATCACCCTCAGCCTCTTCCACATGTTGATTTATCAGAGCGAAAGCAGCCTCTATCATTTTGTTTCTTTTGTTAGGTAAAATTTCCCTGTTTGTGTACACCAGTAGTGTAGAGTTTGTGGGAAAAAACGGAGGGAAAAGGTGTTTGCATAGTTTATAGTAGTGTGCTGGGCTGGGCTGCTGCCTGTGTAATTGACTGGTTCTGATACATTTCACCTGCCAGCTATGCTAGTTCTCCTTGACTACCTTCCTAGTGCTGTTTTCCCTTTCCGTTGCCTTCCTGTTTAAGCCCTGAGGCATGCAGTGCAAACCCAGTGCTCAGATGTGAATGGAGCTGCTATTTCCTGTTTTTTTTTTTTTGTTTTGTTTAAAACTCCCGTGTGCGATGTGCACACCCGTTTAGGGTAGAGCAAAGAGACACAATAGAAAATATTGAACTTTTGACGGTCTCTGATGAAACTTTTTCTTTTTCTAACTTGGGACTTTCTACTACTGGAAATATAAGTGTTACAGATTTGCGTATAGTGAATCTTAGTGACTTGACTGTTACACCGATGATGCAAAAAGTGTTAACAAAAGGGAGTACATTTGTCCCTACTAAGTTTCCTGCACTTGCTGATGTTTTGTTGGATGTTAAGCGCTTCTGTCGAAAGTTATATTTAAAGGCTTTCTTTAATAGTCAAATTATTTCTAATGATACAGCTTTGGATGGAAATGTCAGTTTAGATGACTCTCTTCTAGAGCTTTCTATATATGATTATGAAAGTTTTGAAAATGAAGTTGATAATGTGGATTCTGCTGACTCTGTTGAAAGCTGTTTTTTACTGGTTATGGGAAATTATCTGTACCTATGTTGCCAGCAAAAGTAAATTTAACCCACCTAAAAAATATTTTTCTTTGGTCATTTTCGAAAATGCACTGTGTAAAAAAGTTGAATTTGAGTATGCTGAATTTATGAAACAACATAAAAAGTTTAATTTGGAAAAATCAGAATGATTAGCCATTAAGGAGATGAGAAGTGCTACTGATAATTATATGTTCTCCCAGGCTGATAAAGGGGGAAACTGTGTGATTATGGGGAAATTACATTACTACAAAATTGTTTTTGATCTTTTAGCTGATGAACGTACTTATACTGAGTTATCTTGCAATCCAGTCTCTGAGTTTAATGAAGCCCTTTTAGAATTACTAGAAAGGGGTGAAAGACTAGGCTTTTATCTCAGAAAGATGTGAAGAATTTGTATATAACTTCCCCTAAAGACTCATTTTTATGCACTTCCTAAGATTCATAAGAATATTCTAGATCCTCCTGGTCGACCAATTGTTTCTAGTTGTGGTTGTTTTTTGGAACATGTTGGGATTTTGTTGGATAGTCTCTTGAAAAAAGAGTTGGGAAATGTTATTTCACACATTTACAATACGAATGACCTTTGTAAATTAGTGAAACATTTGGAATGGGGTGAAGATTTTTACTGGGCTACAGTTGACATTAAGGCCCTGTATACAAGCATTAAAACCTGTTGGGGCTTTGAAGCAGTTGGTAAAATTTTAGGGGAAGGACCACGTTCATCCTTCTTGATATTGCTGCTTGATTTTGCTCTTACTCATAATTACTTCCTATGTGATAATAAAGTTTTCCTACAGAAAGAAGGCACAGCAATGGAGGCGAATTTTGCCCCCACCTATGCCATTCTGTCTATGTCTTATTTTGAAACTACATTTATGTATACTCTAGAATTTTTTTGCAAATAAGTCATCTTATATCGCAGATATATAGATGATTTGATTTTTGTATGCAAAGGTAATACTCTTGAATTTGGTAGATTTATTCATTTACTAAATCAAAATAGGTTTGGATTGGAATTCACATTTGATGTGAAAAAGAGTGTTATTCAATTTTTGGATATAGAGTTATACATAGATATTTATAACAAAGTTCAGTATAGACCTTTTAGGAAAAAGACGGCCACAAAAAATGTTTTGTATGGTAGTAGTGCACACCCACCTCATCTTCTTGAGGCACTTTCATTTGGTGAGTTAAAACGTATTTTTGAACATACCTCTGAGAACTATCTTTTGGAACAAGAATTCTGTGATGTTAAGGCAAGACCTATTGCCCGAGGGTACTCTGAGACTTCTTTGAGAGAAGCAAAAGTAAATTAAAAAAGAATACTGGTCAAGGTGATTTTAGGTAGGTTTGAAGATCTTGTAGATCTGTGATGAGCCATCATGATGATGACCAAAAAATCTTTTTTGTAACTAAATTTTCACCTTTCTCTGAAGTTTTGAAAAGGGTGGTGGATAATTTATGGCCTATTATTTGTTTTAATGATGAAGTAGGCCATTTGTTCTCTAAGAAAATAACCTTTTCATATGGTAGGTTCCCAAATTTGAAATAATTACTTAGTCTGAGATATAACATCAGTTCTAAGGGAAATAATGTGAGTATGTTTAATTGTGGGAAGTGCAAAGTATGTTCAAAAGTTAAGAATATGTCAGGAAGTGTGGTAAATGGTGTGAAGTATGTGGCTACAGATAGATTTAATTGTTTATCTTATGGGGTAGTATACATCGTGGGTTGTGGTTGTACACCCCAAGATGGTATATTGGTCAAACTAGATGTAAAGTGAAAACACGTATGCTTCAGCATTTGGGGGACATTAGGAATTGTAGGTTGGATAATCCTATCTCTGACCACTTTCATAAAGTTCATGGGGGTGTTACTGAATCTCTTTTTTTCTGTGTTTTGGCAAAACCTGACTGTGGAAGAGGTGGTAATTATGTTCAAAAGTTGTTAAATTTGGAAAGCAGATTTATACTGAATTTTGGTACACTTGCTCCCAGGGGTCTGAATTTAGAAATGAATTTGAGCTTATAAAGTTGAATGTATGGAAATGTAATGCACCATGGTTCTTTAAATATTTTCTTAAAAATAGTTAATTGATTAATTATGTAATTGATGTTGTTATAAAGAAGCACTGCCATATGTTGTGAATTAATTCCTGTGAAGACTTGTATAGCCGAGGTACCAGAAGACATTAAATATCAGCAGTTCTCAGCTCCAGTGTGTGGTTGTTCTTTATTTTGATTGTTCTTATGGATTTTAAATAAGCCCCATGATATCCCCAGTTGGCCTTTGGAAGGTACCTCTGGCTAGTATTCTTAAGCCTACACATACTTTGGTATCCACTGGGATGGGTTCCCCTCTGTTGGGGTCTGTGTGTGAGGTGTGGCTGGCACAGCTCAACAATTTGCTGTAGGAGGTCCCTTTCCACCCTATAGCACTCCACTATCTCCAGCTCATGTAGCCCCTGGTAGGTTACCAGAGTCTGTACACTCTTCTCCTTCTCCTCACTATGGGTTGGTCATCAGCATTGTCATCTTCATCACCCTCAGCCTCTTCCACATGTTGATTTATGAGAGCGAAAGCAGCCCCTATCATTTTGTTGCTTTTGTTAGGCAAAATTTCCCTGTTTGTGTACACCAGTAGTGTAGAGTTTGTGGGAAAAACCAGAGGGGAAGATGTTTGCATAGTTTATAGTAGTGTTCTGGGCTGGGCTGCTGCCTGTGTAATTGGCTAGTTCTGATACATTTCACCTGCCAGCTATGCTAGTTCTCCTTGATTACCTTCCTACTGCTGTTTTCCCTTCCCATTGCCTTCCTGTTTAAGCCCCAAGGCGTGCCGTGCAAACCCAGTGCTCGTATGTGAACGGAGCTGCTATTTCCTGCTTTTTTGTTTTTGTTTAAAACCCCCGTGTGCATTGTGCACTCCTGTTTAGGCAATGTAAAGACTGCTAGGCAGCTTCAATAAGCTTACAGCATGCATGACACACACCCTTATGAAGTCAGCTAGCTGTTAGGCTTACACTGTCGTCTTACTGCATCTACACGGTTGGGTGCAAGGTAGCACTGAGTGGAAATCTGTGATTCAGTATCATTGCCCTCATTTGCATAGCATTGACTGCTAATGCATGGTTACAAAACCGACACACAGCCTTCTTACTTAGCAACCACTATTCCATGGTCTTGTTGTTTTATGCATGCTATTGACTATTATGGCAAAATTATGATTTTGGTTTAAAAGCTTATTTCCAGCTTTTTTAATTATTTTTGGGCCAAAATCGTTTGTGCGCTTAAATGGACGAAATCGGCCAACAAAAAAAAACTTAATTTTTATAATTTTGAAATTATTTTTCATGCCTATGGCCATATATTTGGCCTTTGGCATGCCTAACCCTTCTAATACATGCATTTGTTGGAGCTGTCATGCCTCCATTTTGTTGTTTGCAGACATATATTCAGCTACTGGCTGAATACATTTCTGCCGTCTACAGTATTCCTGCATGGACGTCTGCCTGCTTCCTGGATTGCTAATTCACCTCATTTGCGTGGTTTTCACCAGCAAATGAGGTAATTAGCATACAGGGGCTGTGTCTGTGCAGGAATAGTGCTGGAGCACTTGTGCACATCCCGGGAGCTTATTCCTGGATCACACGGCTGCCATATTGCCTGCTACAGCTCTTGCACTATTCCTGCACACTGCTCAGAGCTTGCTGAATCCTGGGGTTTATCTACTTTTTCTAAAGCACTGACTTTTAATGCAAGAAGCTATCTTCTCCACAACAGTTAGGTTAAATGAAATTTGCTTTAATATTATTATTATTATTATTTTTACCTCTAGACCTCTGTGGGTGCAGTTGAGTGTAGAGTATTCCATCCTATTGTCTAATGGAAGACAATTTTCTAGTTTCAAAAACTTTCATGTCAGAATAATCAAAAGCATGATTGCTGTAGCTGTTAAAAGTAACCAGTTGCCCCATCCCACCCCCTTGAACTGATAAGCAGTGATGTTTCCTAGCTTTATTAATGTGAAGGAAAATAAATTTAAATAACTAATATTCTGATGCCTGGAGTAGCTGGGTATACTGAAATGAATTTAATGCAAGAACAGGTAGGGTTTCTAGCTTATGAAAAAAGACATTGGCAATGGCTATAATTCTCCTTTTAGGTGTCAGAAAGTGTGAATGTTTATTGCAAATGTTATACTGTTTTCAGCACCTCTTCCTTTTCTATCTCAGTATGATCTTTGAAGGCTACTGTAGGTCCTGATAATGCATTTTTATAAAAATAAATTTGACTGATTGTTATGTTTAATGAGTCTCTGATATCCAGACAGACTGTATAAGCGTTTTATTAGTGACAACTAACAGAGAGGAATACATGTTTACATTCAGCCCCAGTCTGTTGCTAACTGAAGCATGCGAATAATTTGATAAAGTCAGATTGGTATAACTGCTGTGTAGATTTTGCACTGTTTAATAATAAGAGGTCATTAGCATACAGTGTTGTTTGTAGGCCAGGCATGCTAATGGCACATACTTAAGCTTTTTCTTGTCTGTGTATTACCACTGGGTCAGTACAGTTAGATGTAATCTTAGCCTTTTTGGGATACTGTCTCTAAGTAACTTATTCCATTCTGTGCCTGTATAGCTGACTCTTTATCGAACCTTACAGTCCTGTTATGACTAAAAAGTTCTGCTTTAAAAAAACTACCTTCCTAATTAATAAATAAACACATAATACATCCAGGTACTAAAGGTAAAAAATGGTGTCTAAACTTTACTCAGTGAAGCATATGTTAAATAAATGAAAACCATTCATTTATACTGTATTCTGTGCCAGTTCTAGTAGGAAGGCGGTCATTAGTCAGGATCCCAATGACTGCTAGGAGGATGGACAGCAAGCTTGGGGTAGTAACCATGATGACCCACCACTGGAGCCATAATTAAAAAGCTTAAATCCACATCACTGGCAACAGTGGAGGATGTTCACTGGGAGGATAACAAGTATACACACAGCATTTCCAGATGCAGCTCTCTGAATCAAGTGCAATTTCCAATAATAATTTTTATTATTTTCTTATATGCCATACAAAATTAAAACAAAACAAAAAAAATTAAAAAGAAACTACCAACTAAAGTAATTAACAAAAACACAAAACATATATACAATATTTACATAAATGCTTCCAAGTAACACATTGAATATACACCAAAAATATACAAATGGTTAAGATCAATTCAAGTAATAAACAGTTAGTGTTACAGAGTTTTTTAAAGGTGTAAAAATAATTCTTGTTAAATTCAAATATGAGATGTTACGCTAATATAATATTAAATACTTGTTCCCATATTTTTAGATTGTTAATATTTTTATTATGTTGGTTCAAAAGTAATCTGTGAGCTAGTATATGCCTTATTGCTAGTACTCTAAAATTATTCCATGATGTTTTGGATGGGTCTAACCAATTAGTAGCTATGTATAGCTTCATTAATAAAAAGATATTGATTAATACAATACTCTGAGATTTAGGAAGTTCTTTTGGGGGAATATGCAAAATCATAAATTTCCATGACAATGTTGTATTTTGGTAACCCATCTTTTGAAGTTGTATCTTTAGTGAGTTCCAAAGTCTGTATATGCATTTGCAACTCCAGAACATATGAAGAAAATCAGCAGATTGATCCTTGCAGTATGGACAAACTGGAGAATTTTTGGAATTAAATTTATGCAGGCTAAGGCGTGTATAATACGCATTATTCCATATCATCAACTGGGTATACATCAGTTTTTGAAGAGAAATAGATTTTGTAGTCAAATCAATTACTTTTATCATATGACTGTCTTCTATCTCTGGCATTTTCTCTTTCCAATATTTTGACACAAGAATTTTATCTTGGAATTTAAACTCCTTTATTAGATCATTTGCTGCTGTTATAAATTTAATATCTTGTTGGAGAGCTTGCCACAAATTTGAACATTTAATTATATTCTCTTCTCGGGGTTTAACATTTTTAAAGTAACTTATAGAAAGTTCCATAATTTGTCTTACAATAATGAGATAATTTTTGGGTAAATTTAATTCTTGTCTTATCTGATTAGCCGAGAGTTTGAGAAGTGTATAAATATCTATTAAAGTTAGATTGATTATTAATGGGAATTCTTTAAGATCAATTAGTTTTTATTTAGTCTCAGGTTAGGGTTTCTATGAAAGGGTTGATAAGCCATCATATATTGAGCAAGATCTAATGATTGAAATAAGGTTTGTAAAGACGTTACATATAATTTAATGTGATCCATTATCCCATACAGTTTCAAAGTTTCTTTAGGTAAAAAGGGTATGGCTTTAGGATTAATATTTAAATGTAAAATATATTTATAGTTCAGAACTACCCAGGTAGGTATCCATTTAGTACTAGTTATGTTATAATTAGCAATTCTAAGAAGCCTGTTTGAGTTTACTATAAGATAGTAAGTTTCAAAATTTGGTAACTCCAATCCACCTCTATGTTTTGGGGTCATTAATTTTTCATATGACATCCTTGTTTTCTTTGGCTACCAGATAAATTTAGCTAATTCTTTGTGAATTAGTTTAAAAAATGTTTTTGAAATTACTACCTGAGCAGATCTGAAAATATATAATAATCGTGGTAGTACATTCATTTTGATAATTGATACTTTTGATAATACTGGTAGTCAGAATTCTTCCATCTCCCCAAATCAGATACTATTTGATCCCAAACTGTTTTAATATTAGTAACATAAAAATCCTTATCATCCATAGCTAAGCCAATAACCAAGTATTTAATGTTATTTTTACACATTATTTGTCCCACCAGAGGCAACAGTGAAAAGGGTTTGGGAGTTCTCAATGGGAAAATGCTAGTTTTTTTAGATTAATTTTATAGTTGGAAACTTCTGAAAAGTTCTCTTTTGCTTTTAGTATCTTTTTAGTGTCTGAGATTGGAGTTGTACAATAAATATTCAGATCATCTGCAAACGCTGCCATTGATATTTTTGTTCCGTAAACTAGTGGGGCATTGTGGTATATATTCTGTTTAATGTACAGGAATAAAGGTTCAACATATATATTAAATAATAAAGGAGACAGAGGACAACCCTGACGTGTTCTATTTCTGATTGGTATTCTTTTAGAAGAATTACTGTTTATATAGAGTGTGGTATATGGATTACTATATAGAATTTTTAACACTTCAACAAACTCAGGAGATATATTAAAATATGGTAAAATTTCAAACAAAAAGTTTATATCAACCCTATCAAAAGCTTTCTGCGCATCAATCATAAGCGCATACATGTTAAGGTTCTTCTGTTTAGCATAAGCTATTAAGGTATGTAGTGTAAGTGTATTATCACTAGTTTATCTATTTGCCATAAAGCCAGCCTGTTCACTAGGCATGATATGATTCATTACTTTTTTTAATCTATTAGCTATAATAGAGGTTAAAATTTTCATATCTACATTTATTAATGAAATTGCTCTATAATTATCTGGGTTTTGAGAATCAGAGTTAGGTTTGAGTAAAAAAATGTTTTTTGAAGCATTAAGATGGGGATCATTAATTTTATTCTTAATTATATAATTAAAGACACGTGAAAGTATTTTGCCAAAGATATTGTCAAATTTCTTATAGAATTCCACCATCATACTGTCCGTACCTGGTGACTTGTGCAATTTCATATACTGAATTGTATATATCACTTCTTCTTTAGATATTGGTTTAATCAAATCACTTTGAATACTGTCTTCTATTTTCGGAAATTTAATAGTTTGTAAAAATTCCTTGCTAGTTCTATGGGGGGATAAGTCACTATGCTCACCATATATATTAGTATATATCTGCTCAAAGACATTTATGATATCTTCAGTTTTGAAATAAGTTGTGTTTCTAAAATGTATTTCCGAAATTTGTACTGCTGTTCTCGATTGACTAATTATCCTAGCTAATGCCCTTGATGGTGTTTGCAAATGATTGGCATACCTCACTAACATTCTATGTTCCTGAAACATCAAATTACAATTTTGTATTAGGAAGAGATCTTTTTGACATTTAAGTAGTTCCACCTCTGTTTGAGTATTAAAGTTTTGCATCAATTCTTGATCAAGTATCTTAATTTTAGCCTCTAGTTTTTGAATATCTCTATTTTGTATTTTTTTATAGTATGAAGCTTTTTGCAAAAAGATCCCTCTTATTTGTGCTTTAACTGTTGCCCAATCAATGTCAGGTACACTTTGTTGTTTCTTTAATCTATCTAATAATTCTTTAAGATGACCTGTAATTTCCTGCACTATTTCCTCCTTATTCAACAAATTTGGGTTAAGAGACCAGTTAAAACCTCTTTGCCGCTGGACCTCCATTAGATCTTTAGCAAAACTTAATGATATTTTTGAATGATCTGATGCGTATCGTGCATGTGTAACAACTAAGGGTCCCAGGTTAACCATTATTCTTGAAATCAAAAAGAAATCTATGCTGCACCAAATTTTATGACACGGGGAATAAAAAGTATAATTATTTATACTATTTCCAGTATTTAAATACTGAATAGGATCATATAGTTGAAAGTCTTCCTTAACATCACTTAATACTGATACCACTTGTTTATTAAATGCTCTTTGTGGACAAGATCTATCCAACTTCAGATTTTGATAGGAATTCCAGTCTCCTCCAATAATTATATAGTACTTATCATATTGTGTCAAAATTGGATATAATGATGTTATAAATAGATGCTGGTCATTACAGGGTGCGTAAACATTTAACAATAAGATTGGTTTATCAAACGGGGTAGCTAAGAGAACAACAAAACACCATCTTCCATCTTTATCCACCTTGGAGTCTAAAATCTTTCCCTTATATTTGTTTTTAATAATTATAGCTACCCCAGCACTGTTAGTTTTACCTTCTGAAGCTATTACTTCTCTAATCCACTTTCTTTTTTGGATATCAACCCATTGAGCATTAGTTAAATGTGTTTCTTGAAGTAATATAAACATCGCCTTAGCCTGCAACAATAAGTGTAAAATTAACTTTCTCTTCTTTAAGTTCTGGAGCCCTTTAACGTTCCATGAGTCAACTTCCCACATTCAAATAGTTATTATAACGTAAAAGTTTAGAAGGGAAAACAAAAAGGAAAGGTAAAATAAGTTGAAAAACGTACATAATTGGAAGCATTCTTGACATCCCGTCCTATACCAGTGCCTACCCACTCTAACCCCAGACCAGGACATACATAGGTCTTGCATATCATAGAGGACTAAAAGGGTCAAAGAAACACAGAAACAAAAAAATCTTAAATTAAAAAACCTTAAAAACATCCTATAGTTAAGACCTATATTACCTAACCTAACTATTACAAAGTCTATTCTAAACATTCCCTAACAAACACCACTGTTATCTACATCTTAGTTGTTATTGAAAAGAAAAAAAAATCATATTAAAGATATAACATTACTGTACAAAGCTTTTAGTAGTTATGATTAACATGCTATATATAGATACTATAACTCACCTATATACTCATAAAATAACATTTGAGAAAGAGAAAGAAAAAGAAAAAAAAATATGATTTTAACAAATGGGCAAGTTTTCCTTCTATTATAGAAAGAAGCTGAGTTATAACCCTGTATAAAAATACACATACCTTTATATAAACATTTTTCTTATTTAGACATTATAGACTATTGCTATCTTCTACTCATATAAACTAATATGCAAATAATGTAATATATAACTATCACCCCTGAGTAAAAATATATAGGTTATATTATATATTATAAAGTTGCAAGATGTACTAAAATCCCTATATTTAACAGTACTGCATAACACCTTTTAATCTGCCATATAGGAAAGGGTTTAAATTATTTACTAACTAACCAGTGTATAAAAATGTTCCTATGTGCTTAAATTAACAAAACAGTACATTACTTGATGTTAAAATGTCCTTACAGGGTTAAAAACAAGTCCTGCCAGGTTTTTAAGCCTAGAAACCATGCAGAATACTCGTGATGGGGGACCGCTATTACAGACAGACTTCCGGAAGTGCCACATCGAAATATGTCCCATCTACAGTCCTGAAGGCATTTCCTGTCTTCTCGTCGATGCAGACAGCTCGTGGAAGCCATAAAACTTCGGAAAACGATCGCAGGTCATCGAAAACAGCAAAAAACAGCAACCCTATTAATCCAGGAGAGGCCTAAAGTATTTCAAAAGAAGTCAAAGGATTACCCAGACCTCGAGCCACAGTAATCAGCAGATCCAACCTCAGGCAGCCAGGCAGTCCCAACGAGAATACAGTTCAAGTCTCAGAAGCAGGTACACATTTAAAAACCTTCAGAAACGTAATTTTGGCTTCATTTTTCGCAGAAACAGAATATTTAATCCCATCTACTATGAATGTTAATGTATTTGGATATTTCATTTGAAATTTGACCTGTTTATCAAAAAGAAATCTACAGTAAGGAGATAAAGACTGTCTTACTTGTCTCATTTGCAAAGGTAAATCTTGAGCCAGAGAGATTTTGTTGTTTTTCCACATGATATTCCCACCACTTTTTTTAGCAGTTACAAGTATTCTGGTAACATCCTGATAATTAAGAATTTTAGCATATACAGGTCTTGGAGTATTTGAAGCTTGTTGTTCTCTCAGAGCTCTGTATGCTCTTTCAATAATGATTTGCTTTGCCATGTCAGAGTCATTTAGGAGCACTGTAAATATTTGTGTTATAGATGGGATTAAGTCATTGTATTGTACAGATTCAGGAATTCCTCTAATAATGATGTTATTTCTCCTGGATCTTGCTTCTAAGTCAGTGATTTTGCTTTGAATAGCCTGAATATCCAAATCATGTGTACTTGTTTTTTTTTGCTAGTAGATTTATTTTGTCTTCATTTTCCGAAATCCGAGTTTCAGATTTTAACATTCTTTCAAGTAGTTGGTTGCAAGAGTTTCCAAACATTTGTATCTGGCTAGTTAATTCTTTCAGAGTTTCTTGAATGGGTAATAAGGCAGTTTTGATATCCTCCATATTCAGTGTTTGATCTGATTTAGTTCTGGTTTCTAGCTTTTGTTGTCCTTGTAGTTTAGTAACTTTTTGCCTTTTAGAGATCATATCTTTTTCCGGTGACTGCAGTTCTGAAAGTTTTGCTTTAGTAGTGATTGTGTCCATATTTTTTTCCTCTTTCGACATCCTTGTACAGTACAGATTTTTAAGGTGCCTTTGTTTGTTTTCCTTGTCAGAGCCAGCTAATCTATTATAATCCTGTTGAATAATGTATTAATTTTCGGATTTTCTTCCTCCTGCAAGGTAATTAGATGAAGTTGTAATTGTTCTGTCAAAGATTTAGTGTTAAAAAGTTCCTAGTATCAATTTAAAGTTTAGATTTCTTCAGGGCATATGCAGAGATGTAGTTTAGCAGTGTTCACAGAATGGCAACCATCTTTGAATCCAGAATCATCAAGTGCAATTCCCCTTAAGAGCACACAGAGATCACAGTCGGTCTGGAGATGGCTTCTCACTCTTCCTCCAGATCCCCATTAAGTTTCCCCACTTGCACAGCTATATAGTTGAGTCCTTACCCACGGTTCTAAGTCAAGTCCTCCAACACTCTCTCTGTCCAACCAGGGCTTTGTGTCCCTGCCCAAGTAGCTGACACACACAATCCTGGATATTTATTTTCACACACACACACACACACACACACACACACACACACACACACACACACACACACACACACACACATCTGGAAAAGGCTGGCACAGGTTTACTAGCTATGCTCCCTTCTGCCCAGACTATAAGGTAGTTTTCACTAGCACCAGAACCCCTTATCATCTGCTTTAAGGCCCTTAACAAAGGGTGTCTAATATCACTGTGTAATATTAAATAACAGAAATGGCAGTTTGACCAAGAGTAAGGCTGTTAGGAGTGGCTTACACAGTGTCACCAAATAAATATGCAAGTACTCTCAAAACTTAAATATCTCTACACAGATCATGCACAATGAAGGTTTAAATATATTTAATAAATAATAAAAGAACAAGACAATACTAAATATTTATATTCACAAGTGACATGAGAGTTCAAAACCACAGGAAATATTTAAAAGAACATTGCAGGATAGTCTCAAATAAATAAAGAAAAATATCTAAACTAAGCTTCACTATATTCCTGACTGAATCTAAAAGAATTATTATAACCTAAGAACTTATTAATAGAGCAAGGCAGATGTGGTGAATGGATCTTCTAGTTGTTGTCAGGTCCAAGGCAGAATCACTAAGAGACTTCTCGAAATAATATCTAAAATATTACTGCTGAGAGAGTTTGCAGAACAACATCACTTCTTGTCATCTCACCCTAGTTCCCAGGCAAAAAAAACATTGATGGCATCTGGTAGCATTTAGCATCTACTTATAAAAATACATAGACAAGGACTTTTCCCCAGATCTCTGGCAGATGCTGGAAGTCGTTAAACAATTGCATTCCTTAATGCTTTTGAGACTAATAATTAGTTCACCCTAAAGACAATACAGAAAGTTTCCTAGTACAGATATTCCCCAGGATTCAGCAAGCTCTGCACAGCATGCAGGAATAGTGCAGGAGCTGCTGGAGGCAATATGGCTGCTGAGAGATCCAGGAACAAGCTCCCGGGATGTGCACATGCACTCCTGCACTATTCCTACATGGACAAAGCTTCTGTATGCTAATTACTCCATTTGCAGGTGTAAACCATACAAAATAGGTAAATTTGTGATCCAGGAAACTGACAGCTGTCTGTGCAAGACTAGTGTAACCTGCAGAAATGTATTTGGTTAGTAACTGAGTACATTTCTGCAAACTACAAAACGGAGCCATGACAGCTCCAAATAAAGGGTGTATATAATGTGTAAAGCATGCCAATGGCCAAATATATGACCATTGACATGGAAAACAGTTGCAAAAAGCAACTTTTAATTTGTTTTGTCAATTTTGGACGTTTAAGCGCAGGGCAGTGGCACGCAAATAGAATCGGCCAGAAAATAAAAGAAAAACCCTGAAAAATCCTTTCTCTGCAAAATCACAATTTTTCCATTATAGTCAATGGCAGGCAGAAGACAATGAGGCCAGTGGATAGTGGTTGCTATGGTGAAGGCTCAGTGTGGGACTTGTAACTAGACATTAGCAGGCAATCCTATGCAAATGTGGGGAATGATACTGAATCACAGATTTGCCCTCATGACTAGCCTGTGCCTAACCGTATAGGTGCAGGAAGGCCATGGTGCAAGCCTAAGAGCTAGCTGACATCATAGAGGGGTGTGTCAGGCATACTGTAAGCTTACTGGAGCCCTGTGGCTCGGGTTTGTCCATAGCTTAGCAGAGCTAAGGAAGGGGGTGTGTCTGAAGCTGCCTAGCACTCTTAACATTGCCTAAACGGGTGTGTGCGCCACACACTGGGTTTTAAACAAACAAAAAATATATTAAACCAGGAAATAGCAGCTCCGTGCACATCTGAGCACTGGGTTTGTGCAACGCACCTCGGGGCTTAAACAGGAAGGCAATGGGAAGAGAAAACAGCAGTAGGAAGGTAATCAAGAACTACCATAGATGGCAGGTGAAATGTATCAAAATCAGCCAATTATACAGGCAGCAGCCCAGCCCAGCACACTACTACAAACTATGCAAACACTTTCCCCCCTGGTGTTTCCCACAAACTCTACACCACCGGTGTACACAAATGGGAAAATTTTACCTATCAAAAGCAACAAAATGATAGAGGCTGCATTAGCTGTCATAAATCAACATGTGGAAGTGGATGAGGGTGGTGAAAATGAGAATGCTGATGACCAACTCACAGTGAGGAGAAGGAGAAGAGTGTACAGACCCAGGGTAACCTACTGGGGGCTATATGAGCTGGAGATAGTGGAGTGCTATAGGGTGGACAGGGATCTCCTACAGCAAATTGTTGAGCTGTGCTGGCCATGCCTCACACACAGATCCCACAGAGGGGAACCCATCCCAGTGTATACCAAGGTATGTGTAGGCCTAAGAATACTAGCCACAGGTACCTTCCAAAGGCCAACTGGGGATATCATGGAGATCTCACAGGCATCAGCATCCAGGGTACTCCACTAGTTCCTGGATGCCATGTCAGCACATGCCGGTGAGCACATATATTTCCTCAATACCTATGAGGCGTTGACCAGCAATATGCATCTCTATCACCAAATAGCAGAATATCCTGAGATAGTGGGTGCTATAGACTGCACGCACATACACATCAAAGCACCACCCAGTGAGCGGAGTAGAGTCTACATAAATTGCAAGGGCTTCCCCTCAATCAACTGCCAGATCATGTGCGATACCCAGGGCATTATAATGAATGTGTGTGCTGCCAGCCCTGGAAGCTATCATGACTCCCACATCTGGCATATGATGCAGCTCTACCAGAGATTTGTCTTTGGGGACATCCCATATGGCCACCTAGTGGGAGATGCTGCTTATGCACTGAGCCATGGCTGATGACACCCATCAAAAATGCACACACACCCGAACAAGAACTCCATAATGAGGCACATGCACAGACCAGAATCATAATAGAGCATGTGTTTGAGATGCTCAAGTCATGGTTCTGGTGCCTAGACATATTCGGTGGAGCCTTGTAGTAATCACCAGCTACATATACCCAAATTGTCATCATATGTGCCATGCTACACAATATGATCCTATGATCCTGCGGAAACAGCTGCAGCAGGAACAACATGGGCAGGGCCACAGAGCCCCCCACCATTGCCAATGCCTGCACAGGCACAGAGTGACTCGGAGGAGGAACAACCTGTGCCTGCCCCAGTAGACAGAAGGAGAAGTGCCCACTATGCCCAGGCCTTGGCAAAGAGGCTACGCATATAGCACATGCACTGACATGGTAGGAACCCAAGGAATGACACCTATCTCTGACTCGCATACAGTAAAAGGGATGCCAAACATGACACTACCTGTGTTTAACAATGTATAGGGAGTGTACTATGTGCATCTGACATAGTCAGCCCTCCAGCATCATCCTCAATACTGGCACAGCAACAAGGTAAGTCACTCTCCCTATCAATTGCTAAATGGAGCAGTATGTTTTGTCACTTGTATCTATGGTATGGATGTGAGCATTCAAGGGAATCAGGTGGCTGAATGGGATGCCAGAAGATAGTAAACACCTATATTGGAGCATGAAATTGGTAACAAATACTGGTGTCGTCATAGCCAGTACTAGACAAGGTGACAAAACCCACTGCAGGAAATGTGGTGGGCCAAATGTGTGTCCATAGGACACACACATGCCAGTCAGTGAGGATCACATACCCAACAACAGTCTCAGCCAGCAGGACAGGCATAAACAAACACAAATAAAGGCTATACTAAGGTCTCTAATTGATAGCTATGGAGAAAGAATCCCCTCCAGACCTACACAGACAGACTACAACAGGTCAGGCAGGGGGATGTTAGCTCTGAAGGGTAATAAGTCTGAAACTGAAATGTAGGTCAATAAAACCTAAGAGCTGTAGTACACTGATATGCCTCTAGTCTGCATGATAGGTAGTCAGAGCACAGAATGAAATGGAGTACTTGAAGTACCAGTACAGTCATAGCAAATGTGTACAGTTGTCAGGTGTGCCTCCCCACAGTCCTATGTAGAAATGTAGTAACATGTACATGTGGGTATAATAACAGTGGAGCACAGATTACCTGAGCTGGCCAAATTAGCAGGATAGATTGTAGCATCTGTACAATATGCAGGGCTGTGCGTGCTAGGTTGGTGTGTGTTGTATATCGTGTGAGAGCGGCCAGCATGTAGGCATGGTGGGTTTTGTCCTGGTGGCCATTGGCCAGTACTGCAGATGAAAGGCCAAGTTCTCACAACTACAGTGCCAAACACAATGCATCCCAGCAAGACACATTCCAGCAATAAGCCATAGCAATTTTTTGGATGTAATATCTGTCACCATCTGAAAGATGGACATGGCATGAATGTGGGCTCAGACACACAAACAGTGCACAGGTGGAAGTACTCTAGACAGACAGTCTATAAAATGTTACTGTCAAATGGACACACCTTTGTAATTGTACATACAGGTTAGCAGCACATTAGATGGGTTTGTAGTATGGAATACTGATGTTGTCTGGCCAAACACTGGTAGACCACAAAGGTCACAGGTATGAATTATTGAGAAACTTCTAATGTCCCTGCACAAGCCTGCCACATATGTCTGTGAGTCAGCTGCAAGTAGCTTCCATAGCACACATGCTCTGAGCTCACCCCACCATCAGCCACAGGTACCTCATCAGGTCTTACCCCTGCTGTTGGGAATGAGTACAATATGACCCCCACATCTGTATGGAAATAGCCACAGAATGCAGCATGCTGAAGAGGTGTCCCATGCATGTGTGTCGCTAGCTGTAAGCAGCACCCTGCCAGCATTCATGCCACTGAATCAATAATGACAGAAACTATTGACATTAACACCTTGCACACCTACCCTGGCACCCCAGGGGAATATAGTAGCTTGCAGCCTGGGAATGTAGGAGTGACACAATGCAATGGCCTGCTACAGATGGCCTGCATAACTACCAAATGTTTGCAGTCCTCTGTCAAAGGCCTGTGTCACACCCGTACTGCCAATGTATGTTATCTCATGGACTCCCAAATAACAACATAACACAGTCCACAGAACCCAAATGCAAGGCCATGATGACAAATCCCAGTAACATGTCCACCATGTCCTACTGCATGAACTGTGGACCAACCCCAAAATACTGCTGGGATGAAGTGATAACTATAGGGAACTTATCAGATAATGTTTGCATAATGTTTGGAAGAGGATAGAATAACAGAGGGTGGGGGGTAGGAGCATGGATGCCATGGAGTGTGTGAAGCCTGAAACTCAGCCATGTGCACATACTATCCCTGCCTGCAAACACAGGAATGGGTGGCTACAATCCTGCTTGTAAACCACAATGGGAAGGGGTAATGACAAGAAATATGAGCACTGCCTCTGGGTAACCTGTGCGAATCTGTACAGCTGTGAGGTATAGCCACAGCAGGATATGGCCATACTGTCAAGTCGATGGATGTACAAGCATGGGATCCTCAGCCACCACTGTACCAAGGTGCTGAGCCATTTACACAGAACCATCAGCAAGTGTCTGCAGCTTCCCCTCCAGAATGACACAATTTTGGAAGAATATGTAGGCTGCAGACCACAATACTGGACACAGCTTCATTCACCCTGTGTTCCACAGGAAATTACTGCAAGCAAATATGTATGCCTGACAGCAGTTGATGACATAAAACATCACAGTGTAAAACAGTACATATGTCTGAATATCTCTGCTAACACCAAAACCATGTAGCAGAAGCAGCGCAGACACAATTACCTACAATAACCCACTATCCTTTGTCCATTTTCACCCCAAATTGTCAACCGATCTACAGATATTCCACAGAAACAGGTTACTAGCTGTAGGTGTAGAGCACCAAACCCTGCACTGGAGTACAACCTACCTGGAATGGATTCACACATTCAATACAGAAGGTTATACTGGGCATGCTCCCACACTTAGAGAAATGAAGCCCATGTCTGGCAACATCAGTGGACTATACATATCTGACAGTCACAGGTGTTTGGGCACGCACTCCATATTGCACACCAGTCATGCGGCACACACATTGGATAGGAATGCACACATATATCCAAGGACAACACCCTATAATAGGTCAAACATACACAAACATAGATGTGAGGAAGAGAGAGACAGACAGTGACAAAGAGCTTCCCATCATGAGGCCTGTCCCATCCAGCACACATCCAATTGGCTAAAACCACATGATGTGCAAATGTCAATCACTGTAGACATATGCCTCTGGTATCCCACAGTACTATAGTGTCTGTGGTGTCTGTGATAACTGTGTAACATGACTGTGCAAGTCAACAATCATCTAGCAGTTGTAAACACATACCTGCTAAATTTAAACCTGTGTGTGACTGAGTGTTTTGTGTCTGCTTCCAGATGAATGGTTTATCACCCATGGACACACACTGCACTCCCCATTGCCCTACTTTGGCAAGCCTGCTGATGTAATTCACCTTGAAATATACCTTTGGTGAAGGAGTAGCCCTGTAAGCTCCATGGCGTGTGCTATAACTGCGTAATGCTATAGGGTACTAGTACTAGTACTTGTACTAGTCAGGTAGGAGATCTAATCCCCGACATGGTGACTGTGTGTAGGGATCAATGCTTTTGTGGCCATTCACAGTCACAGCACTCCCCATTGCCCTACTTTGGCAAGCCTGCTGATGTCATTCACCTTGAAATACACCTTTGGGGAAGAATTAGCCTAATAGGCTCTTTGGTGCATGCTATAACTGTGTAATGTTGTAATGTAATGTACTAGTTAGGTAGGACTTTTAATCCCAGACATGGTAACTATGAAACATTGTGTGTGTGTTTGTTTGTATGTGAAGGGATCAATGCTTTTGAGGCCATTCACAGTCACTACAATTTCCATTGCCCTACTTTGGCAGGCCTGCTCATGTCATTCACTTTGAAAAACACCTTTGGGGAAGGAGTAGCTTTGTAAGCTCCTTGGCGCATCCTATAGCTGCATAATGCTGTAGTGTGATGTACTAGTTAGGTGGGAGTTCAAATCCCAGACATGCCAACTGTGTGTGTTTGTTTGTATGTTAGGGATCAATGTTTTTGAGGCTATTCACAGTCACTATAATTTCCATTGCTCTACTTTGGCAGGGCGTCTGATGTCGTTAACTTTGAAATACACCTTTGGGGATGGAATAACCCACTACGCTCCTAATAGGCTCCGTGGTGCATGCTTTAACTTCATAGTGCTGTAGTGTGATGTACTAGTTAGGTAGGAATTCTAATCCCAGACATGGCAACTATAAAACTTTGTGTGTTTGTCTGTATGTGTAGGTATCATTGCTTCTGAGGCCTTTCACAATCACTACAATTTCCATTGCCCTACGTTGGCAGGCCTGCTGATGCCATTCACTTTGAAATACATCTTTGGGGAAGGAATAGCCCAGTATGCTCTGTGGCATGTTCTGTAACTGCATAATGCTGTAGTGTGATGTACTTCTTAGGTAGGAGTTTTAATCCCTGACATGGCAACTGTAAAATGGTGTGTGTGTTTGGTTGTGTGTGTGTATGTAGGGATCAATGCTTTTGTGGCCATTCACAGTCACTAGGCACTCCTAACAATGGAGAACATCGATATCTGTGCAGTAACAGAGACCTGATCCAAGGCTCTAGAAACCACCACTGCAATGCCAGGTACAGCTCTTACCACACCTATTGGCTACCAAACCAGGACTGAAACACTAAAAGTGGAGGAGTGTCCATATTCACCATGGATATCCATACCACCAGGCTAATTGCCCAACACAATGCATCTGAAACTCTCCAGGTTCAACTAACACTAGGTAAGGCTACAGTTCAAATTGTATAGCTTGCTACAGATCCCCCACCATGCCCCAAGATTATTCCCACTACACCTTTATAAACATGCTAGAAAATATTAAGATACAACCAAACACCCTAATCCTGGGTGATTTCAATTAGCCTGCCATTAACTGGGAAAACTACTCATGTACCAACACCTGTGCCCAATGGTTCTTGGAAGTCATAATTCCCAATGCCCTGCATTAACTAACCCATAGTCCCACCAGGGGCTTCAATATCCTAGACCTGGTCATTACCAACATGGAAAATCAATGCTTCACACCTCTGGGTACCCCATCGGTGGTCAGGTGTGACCATAAGCTAATAACCCTTGACCTCCACATCCCTCCCCCACACACCAGTAAGGAAACCTCCATAAAAATATCTCCAAAGCCAACTTCATATTACACAAGTCAGACGTCACAAACTTCATGACACCCATGCAGATGGGAACTGAAAGGTCGACTGCTGAATCCTACATTAAGTCACTGTATGAGTGCATCCACTTGTGCATGAATTGTGCCATCCCAAATAGAACCAAGACACTCCCCTCCAAGAAACGAAAGCCAATGTGGTGGTCCCCTGCCATAAACAAACTTTACAACAAAAGGAAGAAGCTGTTGCAGAAAAGAGGAAATTCCCAGGAATCCAAAAAGTCCCTTACCAGCCTCAGTAAGAAGTTTAGATCCCTCATAAACTCCTCCAAAGCTAGTTATGAAAATAATATAGCCAAAGATTCCAAAGACAACCACAAGCCGTTCTATAGCTATGTTAGGAATCTAAATGGCAATGCTCAAATCTGCTCTGAGCTACAAAAGAACGGCATTAAATATACTGATCCAAAGGATATTGTCAATATCCTGGCAGATCATATCAGTAACAACTGCACCCCCCCCTCCCACCCCCTAGGGCCATCTCAATACCAAAAGACTGCCAGATTCCAGTAATAACGGCCACACAGGTAAAACCCATGCTCTCCAGAGCTAAGAAAGCAGCATCCATGGGGCCAGATAACATCCCAGGCTAGGTACTACATGAGCTACAAAATGAACTGGTACCTCACCTATGTGCCATGTTTAATCATAGCCACACCTCAGATTTCGTGCCCACTGAGTGGTGCACAGCTACAGTTATCACAGTCCTGGGAACTACTGCCCCATCAGTCTGATGAGCCTGATCTCCAAGGTCATAGAACATATTATCATGGAACTTCTAAACAAAGACATTGGCAACCTGCAAACACTAGACCCCTCACAGGTTGGGTTTGTGAAGTGCCGATCATGTCTCCTGAACCTGACTGACATCTTTGAATCAGACTCCAGAGCCATGAATGAGGGTAAGGCAGTCTACACAGCCTATCCGGACCTCAGCAAGGCCTTCAACACCATCCCTTAGTCTGAAATCATAGATAAATTTACTAAGCTGGCCATCAATCCCTATGCCACTCAATGGGCTGCCAACTGGCTTACTGACAGAACCCACAATATAAAAGTAGGTGACTCCAAATCCAGGTCCAGACAAGTGAGAATTGGAGTACCTCAGGGTTCAGTTCTGGGACTGCTCTTGTTTGGCATTTACTGCTTTGAAGTACAGACCAACACTAAGGAACTCTGGCTAACAAAGATCACAGATGACTGCAAACTGTGAGCCAATATTGAATCCCCAAATTATGTGGATATTCTGTAAAAGGGCCTTACAGAAACAGATGCTTGGTACCAGAGCCATGGGCTCAATGCCAAGAAATGTATAGTTATCCCCTTTGGGAAGAAACATGTACCCGTGAAGTACCACATAGGTGGCAGTATACTAAACACCAAAAGTGTGATAAGAGACTTAAGGACACAGATGGACAGTAGTCTCACCTTTGATAACCACATCACCACAACAGTCAGGAAATCTGCCTATATGGCACACCTCATCACTAAGGGCTTTTCATCCAGAAAAATGAGGTCATTGTCCTACTGTAGTCATCTCTCAGTAGACTCAGTATAGAATACAACTCCCCATTTGGTATGCACCTCTCAGGACATCTGCAACAACTAGAAAGGCTGCAGAAATACCTCACTAAAAGAATCACAGGCCTAAAGCAGATGCCCTATGTTGACCATCTGAAAATCATCCAGCTATACTCTGTCACATATCATCTACTCAGAGGAGCTCTCTGCTTAACATACAAGGCCATGTCAAACCCAGAGCTGTTCAACATGCTACAAGTAAAGAAATCCCAATCCCTCAGAGCCACATGCTCCAGGGATCCAAACCTTGTCATCACAATGAACAAAACATGCTGGAGGGATGGGTTCCTAACCCAGAGACTCCCCAGACTCTGGAATAGACTGCCCATGCATGTCAAGCAGAGTGCCTCTTTGGACCTCTTCAAAAGGAACTTTCACGATTGGATGGGAGATAGAAAATTCATCCCAGGGATCACGTCAGTCACCCTGCTAGACAGGGGGCCATGGAAGTAAATATTGTTGGAAGAAATAGCCCGGGAATTGTCGTGGCTAGACTTGTATTGGCCCTAGGGCCGATAGCCTTGTACCAACCTATGAACCTATAAACCTATGAACTACACTTTTCATTGCCCTACTTTGGCAAGCCTGCTGATGTCATTCACTTTGATCTACACCTTTGAGGAAGGAGTAGCCCAGTAAGCTCTGTGGTGTGTGCTATACCTGTGTAATGCTGTAGTGTGATGTACTAATTAGTTAGAAGTTCTAATCCCAAACAAGACAACTATGAAACTTTGTGTGCATCTGTCTGTGTAGGAATCAATGCTTTTGAGGCCATTCACAGTCACTGCAATTTCAATTGCCCTACTTTGGCAGGCCTGCTGATGTCATTCACTTTGAAATACACCTTTGGGGAAAGAATATCCCACTAAGCTATGTGGCGCATGTTATAACTGTGTAATGCTGTAGTGGCATGTACTAGTAAGGTAAGAGTTATAATCCCAGATGTGCGTGTGTGTGTAGGGATAAATGCTTTTGAGGCCATTCATAGTCACTACAATTTCCATTGCCCTACTTTGGCAAGCCTGCTGATGTCATTCACCTTGAAATACACCTTTGGGGAAAGAGTAGCCCAGTAATCTCCATGGCACATGCTATAACTGTGTAATGCTATAGTGTGATGTACTAGTTAGGTAAGATTTCTAATCCCACACATGGTAACTGTGAAACTCTGTGTTTGTATGTGTAGGGATAAATGCTTTTGAGGCCATTCATAGTCACTACAATTTCCATTGCCCTACTTTGGCAAGCCTGCTGATGTCATTCACCTTGAAATACACCTTTAGGGAAAGAGTAGCCTAGTAAGCTCCATGGCACATGCTCTAACAGCATAATGCTATAGTGTGACATACTAATTCGGTAGGAGTTCTAATCCCAGGCATGGCAACTGTGAGACTCTGTGTGTGTTTGTTATCAGTATCCTGTGTGGAGGTAAATGTGAGTGTGTAATAGCAGGACTCATTGTGGAGCAGATTTTACAAATTTCTTATATGGTGGGCCTATTATATGTCACAATGTCCACCTTACAAGGACAACAGATGTCAAACAGCAGAGAGGCTGGTGTAGACAATCCATACCCCTACCCCTGGATTGGGGAGCAATATAGGCAACCCTTGTATTACCCAGAGAACACTTTCTACCCATGTCTCATACACAAACATACTTGGCTAGGTAACAAACACTATGTAGGTAATTTCCTGCATGTTGCCCACAGATAGTAAACGTGGTGTGATTGCAGTGACTACTGAGCACATGCCACCCTGTCCCATCCCTACAATAGGCAAATCATTGCATACAGTGGATGCCTGCAGCAACTGTAGATTCAGCAAATGTAACCCACAAAGGAAATACCATGCCTTATGCACATGCCCTGTATGGACAGATGCCACTAACACCAGTGAATACCTGTATCATGCTGTCAATGTAGATGCAGGGTCAACCTAGTTTCCATTGCCAGGTCTCACCACATGAGGTCAGGAATGGCACATCAGATGATAAGAATCTGTCCACACAACATGCCCCAGACACCCCAGGTACACTTCCACATGTCACAGAACATGCATGTGGGATGTGTGCACATTCTAGACACCATCCATGTTATGGAATATAGATCACACATTGCTTAAATGGGTATACCAATGGGCAGATTGATTTAGCTGGCCTACACATTGCTTACACCTAGTATGCAGGGGTGTGCAATGCTTAGCATTGCTTATTTTTAAATTTGCACACTATTTGTTGTTTGGCATTGATTTGTCATTCATTACATGTTATATATTTGTTTAGTATCTGTGATTCATGTATAAGTACACTGTATGGGGTCCTTCTGTTTATTGGGGGATTTCACCACTTTATTACAATGACACATTACATCTGGACATAATTCAGTACTCCATTTCACATATTTATGTTATGTAGTAGGTTATACAACATAAAAATGTATATAGATTCCTCTCCAAAGTAAATTGTGATTTTGCTATAGTGAGGATCTGTTTGAGGATACCTCAGTTTAATGTACTGCTGTGATGGCTTACTGGTTAACTGCTGTGACTATAGTGTACTGGGTCCTGGGTTCATAGGCTGTTTATTTTGTTGCTGGGCAGAACAGCTGCTGTTGGATACAGAGTGATTATAGCACTTTAAAGCAGTTGTAAGCAGGTTTGTGCTACGGTAAGCAATGCTAACTTCCGGTTAAATATGCTTACAGAGAGTTAGCTACAAAATTGTTTAACCTGTGTGCGCATTGCTTACCCCCATGTAAACAGGGTTAAACCCACTTACTACTGCTTAAAACTGCTTACTCCTGCTTATCCCTGCACTAATTTAGACAGGAATGAAACATGGGTCTTGGGAAAGTGGTAGATTTGGACACTCTATGAATTTATCATTTATTACACATTACATATTCATTTAGTATCCCTGATTCATGTGTGCATATACCATATAGGGCACTTGTGTTTATCTGTGGATTTTACCACATTATTATAATGACACCTCACATCCGCACTTAATGCAGTACTCCAGTTCACAAATATATGTTATTTAGTAGGTTATACAGCAAAACAAATATTTATAAAGTGATTTCACATGGAAAATGGAATTTACTACAGTGAGAATTGAACTGGGAATGACTGCTCACAAAACGAACACTTTGACCACTACACTATTGCAGTACTGCTTCCATTGAATGTATCTTGCTATTTATCTTCTTGTACTATTTAATCTACAGTATGCGTAGCTAAGCAATGGGAAAACCCGCGCACGTACGGTTAAATTTAATCTGTTTGATAAAAAAAATTCACTACTGCTAATTTATCTAGGAAGATACAGGTTTCACTTATTGCTGTGGATTCCTGCATGCATATGCACATTTGGCAGACATCCTAGCAACCCCCATACCTCTCAGTCTCTTCATGCACATTATCTGGACAAAGCTTGACAACAATGAGGTCCACCTATGGACATATTTTAATTATTGCTCTTATAAACTTGGGAAAGTTGCTATTGTAACAGGTTTATTTTAATATACGTTTTCTGATGGATTTGAAGTCTGCCACTGAAATGTATGCCATTATTTACCAACTTCAATCCTGAGATCATCCCAGTGATTTGCCAGGAAAAATGAGGTGCTATATGGGTGACAAGTCTGGACATTCTGTGATGATTTGTACAGTTGGGAGGTATGCAGCCTCCTATGAGCATTCTTGCTCACTGTAACTGCCGAGCAGCACTTCCTGAGTGCAGGAGCATGTGTATTGTGAGAGATCTGCTCTCAGACACACACCTTGCACTCGTCCACACTCTGTGTCCATTTAAGAGCAGAGGCAGCACACCTTCATTACTATGCATGGCACACTGCCATGCTGCCCTTAAACAGTCATTTCCATGCAGGAATAACTTATTCCTGCATGAAAGATTAGTGAATCCCGGGGATTGTGTCTCTTGCTGGATTAAAAACTGAAAGATCCCATCTTTTATGGCATAGCTATAAAGTAATTTAATTTCAGTTATTTTTCTGAAGTTTGCTGACCTCCTGTATTCCAGTTTCCACTATTAAAATATATACATTTGGCAAGGTAGCAAAATCTTTTCAGCAATTTCAATAAGGTTTAATGATTGATATAATGATATGCCTTTATCAGGTCAATGAAAGCCATATAAAACATATAAAATTATTATGTTATTGTAAATGACATCTGCTGTTTCTCAGGATGGCTAAATATGCAAAGAGATTATGGCAGGATTTTTATCAGTGATGGAAAGATGATTTAGAGCAATACTGGTACATATTCTCCTTAAAGGGAAAATCCATCCTCAGTCAGTTGAAATCATGCTGACAAAAGTACTTATTGATAATGTTAATAATGGTATTTTTATTTTAGCCATTCTATAACAGCTTTTAAGTAAAACTTAAATGATTTCAAAAGAGCAACTCAGTCACAGAAATTGCACCTTTCATGTTCCAGATGACCATCAAACTAGAGCCATTAACAGGAGGAGCCAGAGACAATGAGCATCATGGCTACTAAGACTCAGAGCTCTGCACAAATGCTCAAAAATATAATTAATCAGCTAGTTCCTGAGGAATACACAGGAAAATCACAGAGATGAGGGATAAAGAGAAAAAGGAACACCTAGCAATGTTTAAAGCAGATCCACAGGAAGAACATCTCTTTTGTAAACAGTGCCAAAAGATGATGGTAGTCACTGATGGTGTAGGCCTAATGAGAGAAACAGCAGGTAATAAAACAAAGAGAAGTGAATAAGATGAAAAAATAATCCAGGGCTTGGAATAGGACAGAGTAGCACTGGGGTCAGAGATTCAGCAACACAGTGGATGGCTAACAGAAATGGAAAAAAAAACTAAAATGGCAAACAGAAAAAGTGTCAGTCTTGAAAACAGATCTAGAGGGATAGTGTAGGCATAATAGGAGTATTAGAGTAAGTCATGGATAAAGAACTGGAAAGAATGCTACTGGATTTGCTGGAAACAAGACTTTATTTACCCAGATTACAAGAACCAATAATAGACAGAATCCAGAGAACTGGCAGACAAGGATATGCAAGAGTTCAATAGCCAAGGTACATATTTGCATGCCTGCCTAGCTATAAACTTAAGGAGGGCAGTGTGCGGTAATGTGCTGAACTGATGGTTAATGGTGCCACATTTACTGAGACTGGTGATATAGCAAACCTGTTAGCAGATAAATTAATTCCACCTTTATCCCCCTCTCACTCCCAAATATTCCTCCAATAATACCCTCAGAAATAAACCCTTCAACTATAACAAGGAAGCATGTACTAGCTGTACTCACTAAAACCAAGAATACAGCCTTAACGGGCCCTGATAACATCCAAGGATGCCTCCTGAACAGTTTAAAATATGACTTATCAGGACCCCTGAAATCACTATTTAACTATACTCTTAAAACAGGCTTTGTACCACAAGAATGGAGGACTGTGACAGTCACTCCCCCTTTATAAAGGAGGGCCTTCAACAGATCCTGGAAACTACAGACCCATTCTTTTTATTTGCAAAGCCATGGAAAGAATTATCATTGGAATTATCACCAAGGACATAGGAGACCTCCAGACACTGGATACATCCCAGTTTGGCTTTGTCAAAGGAAGGTCATGCTTAGTTAATTGGGTAGATTTCTTTGATATGGTCACTAAGACAATGGATGAGGGGAAAGTGGTGCATATTGCCTACCTAGATATGGTTAAAGCATTTGATGCAATATTCCACTCTGGCATTGCCAACAAACCTACCCCTTCATAACATGCTGGATAACTAGCTGGATTATGAATAGGATCCAAGAGGTTAGGATCTATAAGGCCACCTCCACAAAGAGGCCAGTCACCAGTGGAGTCCCTCAGATCTCTGTGCTAAACCCACTCATCTTTGATATCTACTTTTTGGATGTCAAATCCAATACCAAAGGCCTCTGGTTAACCAAATTCACAGATGATTGCAAACTGGGAGAAGTCATTGAATTCCTCCTAAGACAAGAAAACCCTTCAGGAAAATCTAATACAGACAAACACTTGGTGCCAAAATGAAAGCCATGTCTTAAAAACTCATTACCAAGAAATGCAGTGTTAGCCACCCCAGGTAACAACATCATCAATAAAACAGCCCTAAAAGTGTATTCACTAGTCAGGGATCTGGGTACTGATATAGATAATAACATAGCCTTTGACCAGCATGTGTCAAAGGTAGTAAGAAAATCCTTCTATGTAGCTCAACTTAGAAGTAAGGGCATGGCATGTAGGTCCAAAGAGGTCATCATACCACTGCACTCATCCCTCATGATACCTTTCATAGAGTATAATGCCCCCTTTGGTGTACCTGGTCAGACGCATGCAGCAACTGGAAGATCGACAAAGGTTCCTTACAAAAGGAATACAGGGAGTAAGCACAATGTCCTACACTGATCATCTCAAAGCCCTGTCTCTTTACTTGGTATCATAAAGACTTCTGAGAAGTGATCTTAGTCTGGTAGGAACCTTTTGCATATCCTCAAAACAAACAACATCAGTGCTACTAGACTAAAATACCTATATTTTGCTTGTGGCATAAATAGAACATGTTGGACAGACAGACAGATATGTTTCCCAGATAATTCACATTCTCTGAAACAGACTCACCATCCATGAGAAGCAGAGTTCCTCCCTAATCCTATTTAAGTGCAATTTGGACCAATGGATGTTTAATTGGAAATTCACCCCTGTCTGGTGCTTATGTCTGTGATGAACAGAGGAAGTATGTAAATCAATCCTTATATAAATCAAATGTGTAGGTCACATTTGGGTTTCATGTCTAGGCTTATAAGGGCCCTAGTGGTCATTTGGCTAGTACACTTACTACACCTATGAACTCATGAAGAATAAACTATGAGACAAGTCAGAACACTTAAAATGATTCCCTTTGATAATATGTTTGTAAATCTGGTGATGGATTATTCCAGTTCAATGCATAAACTAAGAAAAGAGATGGATGACTTGTTGGATGACTTGTTGGGGCCACTGAAAGCCCAGGGATTTCGTGAATGGATTACATTTTCTGCAGTGTTAACTGTAATATGGAAGGAAAACAGACAGACACATGTTTCACACAGAGGGATAAGCATTAGCTTTTATTACAGGAAGCATGCACAGTAGAAGCTGGAGTAACAGGCACAAAGAAATAAATTCAAATATCTCAAGAGAAACAGATTGGCAGACAAACCTGTGAAGGGCCAATGAGGCAGTAACATTGCAATGGATATGGAGAACATCTGATACAGGTGCACGTATGTGAAAAAAAATAAGGAGGAAGTAAAAGGAGGTCCACTGAGTGATGTCAACAAGATAGGTGGGGTGGACAAGATTCTTGGCTTAGCAGACTGCAGAAAATGAATAAAGAATGTGGAAAACAAAAGGAACATGAAGTAGCATTCAAAAAAGATACAATAAGAAGAAACAGGAGCTGGTCAAAGTGGAAAATTGGAAGAAGAAGACAAACATATAGTGAAGACAGCAGAAGTTAGGATGGAGACACCATAAAAAGACAAACATACCACCAAAGAGGACACTGCATCTCAAGCCTCGGGAAATTCAGATACCCAGAGATGGACAATGGAGGACCAGAACAGGCTGGGGTAGAGGAGGAAAGGAAAGTGAAATGGAACAATGGCTGAAAAAAATGGACAAAATGAGATGTCCTGGAGGGGGGAAACCATCAAGATTTGGACAGCCAGGATATATAGGGAGACAAAAAGAATGAAAGAATGTACTAAGTAAAGTCCATTGTATGCAGGAATTGAGTCAAAATTGTGTCAGAATAACTGAGACACTATAGTCATAGAAGTGATAGGAAAAAAAGTGGGTAAATGGGAATGAAGGTAACTAAGCGATCTATCACCATGAGACACTATTCAATGGTAAGAAATATTTCTTTTAATGCACTGTGCTCTAGCAGTACCAGAAAGGTACTGAGTAAAGGTAGGAGGCACAGATAGGCAGACTGGCCTTCCATGCTTTTTCTTATGATGAATCATATTTTATAATGTTTGTATTTTCTTATCATGACAAGCTTTGTGTTTGAAGCAGTGGACAAAGGGTATGTGGTACCTGAATGAAAACTGAGGGAAGTGGTAACAGAAATAATTACAGAAACACCATTCTTAGGTTTAACTACAATGTATTAGACCAGAATGAAATGGAATACAAGAAACTGTCACAAAAGTATTGTCAAAAGCCTATGAAACAAGTAGCATCTATGGGAAAAGGGAGAGAAAAAACATAGCAAACAATAGATAGGAAGCAGTCAAGAAGAAATGAAAGTAAGAAGGATAGGGCTAAATCAGAACTGGGAAAATGGACAGAGTGAATGAGACAAGTCCAGAGGTACCCAAATTTCAGGTTGAAGCTTGATGCCAAAAAATGTGTTGTTATCCCTTTTGGGGAAAACTCAGTTACTACTAATTACCACATTGATGGGAGCCCACTGAACACTGTAGGCATTATAAGAAATCTGGGGACACAGGTTGACAGCAACCTCTCCTTTGACCACCACATTGCCACTGTGGTCAGAAAGTCCTTTTATGTGGCACATCTTATTGCCAAGGGTTTTGCATCCAGGAAGAAAGAGGTCATCATCTCTCTCTACTCTTCCTCATTAGGCTAGTCATCGAGTATAATGCCCCATTTGGCATATATCTCAATAGACACCTTCAACAGCTGGAAGGGCCACAAAGGTACCTCATGAAGAGGATCCTAGCCCTTAAACACATCTTACATGGACAGACTCAAAAAACTCCAGCTATTCTCTCTCTCATATCGTCTACTAAGAGGCAATCTCTCTTTGACTTACAAAGCCATGTCTGACCCAGCTCTGTTAGAAATGTTACATCTAAAGATATCCCAATCCCTCCGCACCTCACGCTCCAGAGACCTCAACCTCATTACCACAATCACCAGAACATGCTGGAGGGACAGGTTCATAACCCAGAGACTGCCCATGCTCTGGAATAGACTTCCCATACATGTCAAGCAGAGCACCTCACTGGCCCTCTTCAAGAGAAACCTTGATGAGTGGAGGGGAAATAGTTCACCCAGGGGATCGCTCCAGTGGTTCTACTTGATAGAAGCACTGGGAACTAACGTCAGGCGGCACAATGTCAGGGCACTTCTATGAGCTAGGCTTGTAAAGGCTCCAGGGCCATTAGCCTAGTACGCACCTATAAACCTATGAACCTATAAGGGTGATAACTCCAGTTTTATGGAGAGAGATAGGGGGCTGAGCAGAAGTGAAGCCCAAAGGACAGAAGTACCAGCTCAGCAAGAAAACCCAGAAGAGACAGCCATTCAAAGGCAGCAATGAGGAGATAGAATGGGGATAGGAAACCAAAGAGAACAGAAGGGAGTGAACATAGATTGAAAGTGATAACCTGGAGCATAGGCTGGAGATCTGCACCCAATCAAAAGGTAAAGCAGTACACAGTAGAATAAGTAGGATGCAGGGGGGTGTAGTACTAATTCAAGAGACCAAACTAAAGGAAAAGAAGGGAGGGACGATTATAAGCCCACAGTATCCCAAAGGAGAAACAGACAATAAAACAGGGGGTGGCAAGAGGGACATTGCCACCATTTTCATAAAGGGATTATATGTAGTATCTGGAAGGGTGTAGAAAAGTAGGGAGCGGAAATGGATGATTTTGCAAGGAAGAATAAATGATAGGAGATGTATAACAGGGAACTTGTATGCCCTAAACAAGAATATAGAGTAGTTTTGCAGAAAGTTCTTTGAAGAATGGAATCGAATAAAAATGGATGGAGAAGAAATCATTGGAGGGGACTTTAATATCACACTATATCCTAAGAAAGACAGGCTTTTGGTCAAATGAAAATGCAATATAAAGATGACAACAGGCTTAACACAGGAACATGAAAGAAGGCAAGTGGGAGGACATGTGTAAGGAAACACATTGAAAAGAGGGAGTGTAAATTTTCCAGAAACTGCTTGATTCTAACCAATAGACTGGAGAGGATAATTGGGGAAAGGAAAACTACAAAATCGTTGGAGAAGACAGAAATACTAGAGACACATGTAAGACCATGCAGTAGTATCAATAACAATAAGGACAGAAAGAGAGCAAGGGAAGGGGTTGAAATTGTTAAGTCTGAGATTGGTGAGCTAGAAAGTGTAACGACTTCTGCAGTGGCACTTGCATTTAGTACTGTGTCCTCAGCATTGCACAACTAGCTAAGTAGGGGGTTCTAATCTCACAGCAGTCAACTTGTGTGTGTATGTGTCTGTGGTGCTGTGCATATATGACCTTAACTACTGCCATCCACTATACAGTAGTATCCTGGAGTTAATTTTTGTCATGGAATGGCATAATGGTTTAGGTGTTTGCTTCACAGTCAAGAGGCATGGGGTTCATTCTCACTAAGGAAAATTGGCTAGTCTTAAAATGGCCCAGAAGGGCAACTGACCTAGTATTTAACCATGCCCAAGCACATCATATTTCTGGTATTAGTGTAGTTCCCCTTAGTACTGAAACATTCACTGTTTTCAAGCCTTAGTGTTTCCCCCCTTTAGTATGTACCTAACCAGGCATATCCAGCAACTGGAACATCCAGAGAGGTTCCTCACTAAAAGAATACAGGACATAAGTAACATATCCTATGCAGACCATCTCAAGGTCCTATCCCTGTATTCTGTCTCCTACAGGCTGTTGTGGGAAGATCTAATTCTGGCATACAAGGCATTGTCAGGCCCCACCTTGGTGGACCCCCTGCATATCCACAAAATAAACACCACCAGAATTACCTGTTCTAAAGTCTTAAACCTTGCCTGTGATATAAATAGGACCTGCTTGAGAGACAGGTATATATTCCAGAGAATACCCTTTCTGTGGATCAAATTCCCCATCTATGTAAAGAAAAGTTCCTCCCTAACCCAATTCAAGTGTAACTTGGACAATTGAATGGGGAACAGGAAATTCACCCTCGATTTGACACCTATGTCTCTAATGGACACAGACTGTAAATGGTTCATCTGCCAGGCCCCTGCTTGTAAATATTTAATCTCCCAAGCCCCTGCATACACTTATCAAAGGTACCAGAACTTGACAGAGATTTGAGATGCAGGCTTAGGTTTAAAAAGGCCCTTGTGGTCATTAGCCTAGTATATGAACCTATGAAAGATCAGAAAAGGAAGCAACAATTACAAAACACAATACAGGAGACAGGAGACAGTGGATGAGCACACTATATTCAAGACTGAACAAAGGAAGCACTAGTGGGATGGAATAAAGCAGCAGTTGGGGAAAGATCATTAGACAGGATTGGTAAAAATGAGAAAGTCTAGGACCAGATAAAACTGGAAGGAGTACTGAACAGGATACAAAGGAAAATACGGGAACATGGTATATAGATAGAGAGAAGGAATAGGACAGAGAAAGCAGTAATACAAACTGTACTAGAAGGAAAGGTAACATCTACAGTGGAAGCAGAGTAACTGTAGCAGGAAGACTATTGGTTGTTGACTGGGGAGGAACAGGGGAAACATCTAGCAAGGAAGTATAAAGAATGAAAAGTAAGAGAGCAGTAACAAGGATTTGGGGAAAAGAAGAAGAGATGATAGAGGGATATATCATGGTTAGAAAAGGCTTTATGGAATACAACCAACAAATATACCAGGAAAAGGGAGAAGGAAAAGATGGTCCATTGGCAGGCTGCAGTCAGAGAGGAGAGGTACCAAGCAGAAGGAATACAGAGGGAGAAACTGAATTCAGACATTTCTATAAGTGGGGCAGAGGCGTAATATGGACAACTGAAGGATGAGAATAAAAGGATAAAGGAATCTGGGAAATAAACACAATAAAAAGAGTCAGGGTGGTAGGGATCCCAAAAGATGGAGGCAACAAGATTAAAGTAGGAATTACATACCAGTATCCATAGTAAAGAAGACATCAGGGTGATGCAAAAGTGCTAGCAATGTCATTGGATGAGATTCTGCTGAGAAGGATGCAAGGGAGGCAGAATGGTTTTTGTGAAAGGAGGAAGGGAAGAAATGAATAATTTATTTTACTTATTGATTTGCAATTCGTTTACTGGGTAGGTGAGCTGGTCTTCTGTCTCTTTACAATCATTTATTTTATTTTATTTTATTTTATTTTACATTTGTTAATCCGACCCAGGTACAAAATAATTCAACAGATGATAAGAAGTAGTTCTGTGCAAGTATAGCAGCATATGTGGAAGTTACAATTAAAAGAATACTATTATGGTGTTTTGGTTGAAAACTTAGAATTGAGGCACATAGGGACTGCTGTAGGGAAAATGAATACAACAGTAAAAAAGCAGCAGTGAATGTTCAGTATATGTAAGATGCATGCAACAATAGATCACAATGACAGAATATAATTCACATAAGTAACTCGTAATATATACATTAAACATTTACCTATAATTTAACACATGCAAATACACACACACACACACACACACACATATATATATATATATATATATATATATATATATATATATATATATATATATATATATATATATATATATATATATATGTGTGTGTGTGTGTGTGTGTGTGTATTACACAATAGGGATTGTTACTTTGTGGTTTTATTTATCAAGATTTGCTGGGCTATAATGGAGTTTATGGAGAGAGAAAAGCAAAATGGGGGAATCACCGTCAGGGATGGTCTGTTTTGACCTACAAAATGCTTTCTACACAGTCAGATGGAAATGGTGCTAAAGGCAGAAAATACAACAAATAAAAGTAATATAATGAAGGTGACAGCAAGTGCAGCTCTCACATGCATTGAAAACCAGATATAAATGTTTCTTAACTTTCCTTTTGAATGAAAGACTGTGTTTGGAATACCTGGAGGCTGCCTCTTCTTTTTAATATCACCACACTGTACACAATCTTCATTCCAAGACCCTCGGCAAGCACATACCATTAATATTAAATTCAAACACTGAAAAATCTGTAATTATTTTATTGCAGAACTCCAAAGGCTTGCCTTAAATAACTTATTTGAGTCAATTGCCTTTTGAACTAACACACAATTATAATTTCTGCATTTGAATCCTGTACTGTTTTAAAACACATTTGACATGGACAATTTTCCATCACACTGCCTTATAGACTAGTGTTGTAAGTAGGGTGTGGCAAAGGGGGCAGAAACTTTCAGGGAATACAATAAAGAGCTGTGGAAGACCTTTTGGTCTTTAAGTTGAGAAGGTGTTTTTTTTGGAAGATCTTTCAGTCTGTTATAGACAGCTGCAGTTCAAAATACAACTTTCCTTTCACAGAGCTCACTGATACCTTATTAGTTCCAATACATGAAAATGTGAAACTATTTTATTACAAGCTTTTATGCATTCTCATATTATGCATAAACAGTAAAATGCAATGTTTTTTGCAAATTATACTAGTAATCAAAGTGAAATGATAACAAAATAGTCACCATGGAATGCAATTAAAATCCACATGGTCTTATCTGATTTCTACTCCTGATAATTTCAAATTAAAATGCCACACATTTTCATATTATACTACAACAGATGCATCTATTTAGCATTTTGGGAGCAGATTAGCTAGCTACTAATACATTCCAGCTTTGACAGGATTACATCTTAAGCAAGTAATGCATTTTGTTTCCAGTTCAAGAATAGCATTTTTATAATAAGTTTACAGCAGTTAAAAAATGTAAAATACTGCATCCTCCCTGTAATGTTTATTTCTCTAGTCAGCATAATGAATTCCTTTCTTCCATGTCTTTCCAAAAATGTCACCTTACTCTAACTGGCGAATCATCACTTAGTTGCAAAAAAAAAACAAAGATAAAATTAAGTCTAACATTTTTTTCTAAATAAACCCCCTAGCAATGATTAGTGAAAAGTATCTATATTAATTCTTATGGATTGCAAGGTGTCTTGACAACTATACATATTCCACAAAAAAGTAATGATCATTATCATATTATTTAATTAAGCCACTATAAGTCAAAATCAGTTTTTGGCATTAATCAGTTCAAATTAGAAAACTTTGCCATATTACACTAAGCAAATCTGCATGATCAACAGCCACGTGCAGGGTGTGTAGGATTCAGAAAGCTCAGCTACATGACATGGTTATCCCAAATAGCATGGTTAGTCATGATATATGCTAATGATCACATAATGAGGTGCTGCAGCTGATAATGAGGCAGAATAAGCTGGTGGAGTGAATCAAAAATGTGTAAATGTCATGAAACAGCTGTGCCTGTGCTGGATAAGTGAACTCAGCCATATGCCTATGTTCAGACAGAATAGATTGCAGAATAATGTTTGGGGTTACAAGCCAGGTTGTGTATCTGCAAGAGGATCTTATTACTGCAGTGATGCCCAAAAGAGAATGATGCCACCTCTGAGGTCTAGGATCATCCAGCCATGTTTAAAATTTCACAGCGTCCATGACACCAACATTGTGGACTGATACAGTGTTCATAGGGACACTATCCAACAAAGTATTAAAATGTGTCAGCCTCCTCCAAAGTCCTGAGGAAATAATGTTATAGCAATACCAGGAGATATCAAGGAATATGTTGTTTTATATATATTAGCTAGAGGAACCTTTCAGTGACCTACTGGGGACACTGTGTGAGTATCTCAGGCAGCTACTTCAAGAATATCCCAACAATTTCTTGATGATATGCTGCAGCATATAGGAGAGAATATGTGGTTCTCACATGCCACAGAGGAAAGACCCAATACCAAGCAGGAGTTCTATGGTATGGGCCATTTTCATGAAGTACTATGGGCCACAGAATGTACCCACATTGAAATAAAGGCTCCAACTCGTGAACTCTGAAGGAGTTACTTGAACTGCAAATGGTATCACTCTGTCAACTGCCAAGTGGTATGTAATGTACATGGTATCATGTACAAAGTGTGTGCAGGAAACCCATGCAGTTCTCACAAATCCCACATGTGGCAAACCTGTGACCCGTACCAATAGTTTATGAGGGGTGACTTCCCACAGGAACATCTCGTTGGTGATGCCAGATATACCTTGAAACCCTGTCTCATGACACCCATCAGCAAGTCACACAATCCAGAAGACTATGGGTGCAACTGTACACTATTTCAAGCCAGAAACATTACTGAGAATGTGTTTGGGCTCCTAAAGGAATGTTTTTGTTGTCTAGATTTGTCCGATGGTGCCCTGCATTATGACTTGGCAATGTGTGCAAAAATACTGACTGTGCATGCAATGTTACAAAATATTCAGTTACAGCAGGGTAGTTTCTTGCTAGGCTAGCAGTTCCCAGCATAACAGGTAGCTGAAGCAGAAACAGGGAAGAAATCAGTGTAGGAGAAATCAGTAGGGAATGATCATGCCAGATAGATGTGGGCAGAGAATGCTGTGGAACTACCAAAGAGGCAGTGGATTGTACATAGCATTGCAATATAACTCTGCAAGAGTTAAGCATATGTGCTACAGTAAGAATAATGCATGCAATAACACCAAGATGTGCTTAAACATGCATATGCTGAGGATGCTGTGCATCAGACAATGGCAACTCAAGTAACAATGTACAAAGGGCATGACAGTTATTATCATTTGCACAATGGAGTGCATGTCTTTCACAAGGAAGTGTGTGAGTGCTGATATGTATAAAAAAAAGTGCCTTTATAAGAAGATTTAGAACTGGTATGTGGGAGGGGTCAATGCGAAGAAGGGCCAGGGTAAGTGTGGATGTATGGGATGTCCTATGGGCTGTGGTGGTTTGTGTGTGTGTTTGTGTGTCTCTTTGCAAAGACCTAGTCTCAGCAACTGGTGCAGCACTGCAGTTCAGCCTACTGGACAAGTCCAGGGCATGCATTGCAGAGGGTTCAGTTTTCCATGCATGCCCCTATTCCCCAGAGCTGTTTCTGCAAGGAGTAGAAATAGTTGTACATTTCAACATTTTAAATGTTGGTGTGCTATATGACCTTGATGGATGATTACTAGGAGATGTGCCAGCATGATGGCCACAACCACAGGGACAGGCTGTCTTGATATTAGCTAGCACTGTGGTAGTGGGATCTCACATGTCTATGTTCATGATGGCTAACATCTTTGGATGTAGCAGATGACTGGCTGAGTCAAAGGACCCTAACCCCTGGCAAGCTGGTCAGAGAAGACACTGTACAGTCTAGTGTGTGTGTGATTCAGTTTCTACAAGGAATCATCTGCATGGGGCATGCACTTCCCTAGGTCAGCATCACACACTGGATCACAATCACTTTCTCTTCCATGCCTGCTGTCACACTAGCCTGTACCTCCACAATGACACTGCACATATGCTGGGTGGCATTCCCTGATACACCAACTTCAGGGTGAATGGAGCAACCATATCTCCAGAGATCACTATTATCATTCCCCTGTGTGAATCTCCCTGCCCATGAATACTAGGGCAGCTGCAGACATCTGTTTTAATGCATTCCAGCACACTCCCCTGGTCTATCATATCCCATCAACCTATCCTGTCTCAAATGTTTCTGTGCCCTGGGTACCCACAGACAGAGAATTTGTCCATTATCTGTGTAGGGAATGCATTGGTCCTAATCCCTGTGCTAAACACAGACGCTGCACCTCCTGACTATGCCAGCTCACTGCAGCCATTAAGATAATTGGCTACAGGTCCTCCAACATCAGACTGGGCCTGTTCCACAGCATCATTGCCAAGTAAAGACTCAAGTGTGAATACAGCAAAAAAAAAAAAATGACAGTATCAGTATGAGCACCACCACAACTTCTCACCTTGTGCAGATGCACATGCCTGTTGGATCCTCAGTGTACCTATATACCATAAATCACACATTTTTTTTCAGTGACTAAGAGGAATGGAATAGTTGCACCTATTGATACAATGACCAAGTTAGGGTTTGTGAAAAGCAGATCATGCCTCCTGAACCTGATCAACTTCTTTGAGACAGTCACCAAAGCCATAGATGAGGGTATGGTGGTTCACACAGCCTATTTTGACCTCACCAAGGCTTTTGACATCATCCCTCATTCTGGAATTATAGCTAAACTCACTAAACTAGGTATAAATCCCAATATCACAAGATGGGTTGTCAACTGGCTCACTGACAGAACCCACACTGTAAAAGTTACAGACTCCAAATCTGACTTCAACCCAGTGACAAGTGGAGTACCATAGGGTTCCATCCTGGGACCTCTCCTGTTTGGTATCTACTTCTCTGATGTACAGGCTAACACAGAAGGCCTCTGGCTAATGAAATTTGCAGATGACTGCAAACTAGGAGCCATAGTTGAGTCCCCAAATGATGTAGACATCCTACAGAAGGGCCTCACTGAGACAGATACCTGGTGTCAGAGGCATGGCCTCTAGCTCAATGCCAAAAAGTGCATTGTCATCCCTTTTGGTAAAAACTCTGTACCCATGAACTACCACATAAACAGCACTGTACTTAATGTCAAATGTGTGATAAGAGACCTTGGGACCCAGGTGGACAGTAGTCTCTCCTTTGATAATCACATTGCCACAGTAGTCAGGAAATCCTTCTATGTAGCACACCTCATCACAAAAGGGCTCTCATCCAGGAAAAAAGAAGTCATTGTTCCCCTCTACTCAACACTCATTAGACCCATTATAGAGTAGAACACCCCTTTTGGAATGTACCTCAGAAGACATCTGCAGCAGCTGGAAAGGCCACAGAAGTACCTCACAAAGAGGATTACTGGCCTCAAACAGATACCCTACACTGACCATCTCAAAAAAATCCAGCTTTACTCTGTAGCATATTGCCTACTTCGAGGATATCTCTGCCTAACATATTAAAGCTATGTTAAACCCAGAGCTGTTGGACATGCTACACCTAAAGAAATCCCAGTCCCTCCGAGCTACATACTCTAGGGACCTAAACCTTCTCACCACAATAAACAGGACATGCTGGAGGAATAGATTCCTGTCCCAGAGACTTCCTATACTCTGGAACAAGCTACCCATATATGTCAAGCAAAGTTCCTCATTAGCACTCCTCAAGAAAAATATTGATGAGTGGATGGGAAATAGGAAATGCACCCTGGGGATCACTTCTGTGGTTCTACTCAACAGGGGCACAGGAAATTAACTTTATTGGATGGCATAAGCCAGGGAACCTTGTTGACTAGGCTTACTTAGGCCCTTGGGCCAATAGCCTAGTACCTACCTATGAACTTATGAACTAAGACTACATACTTGGGGCATCTGCAGGTGAAGATCTCTGGGGCCTGTTCAGCTCTTCCCCAACATCCAGCACCACTGTCTGGAACATTTTAGAGGTGTTGCTGCCTTTAGTAGAGGCCAAAATCCCCTGCTTCTCTATAAGAGGTGGTTTGGTCAACTGCCAGCTGCCTGCTGCCTAATGTTTTCATGCTACTGCTTCTTTTTTTGGATAGCAGCATGGATTATTTCTGCAGCCTGCAGCAGACTATTTCATAGCCACAGTCATGACCATCCACCTCATTGACAACATTTCAGTCTGGGCACATTACAGTAGGGCTGGTTGAAAGCAAGGGCAGCAAAGAGCCATTAGTCATGGAGAATGAGGCCCTCTAGTACAACCTTGTTCTCAGATCTTAGAATTTTGGTTTACAAATGAATGTGGAGTACCTATCAATGTAGCATTGGTAGACCTACTAATGCAGAGTTGATATGTTCACAATATTTAATGAAATGTTGGGCATATATATGTAGTGAGCACATTGCCTCCACAAAAAATAAATAAATAAAAAATACAGAAGTGCAACTGAATGAGATTACATGGACCAGAAAGGTTGTGGCTAAAGACATATGTTCAGGGCACACTGCACCAAAATGGTATAGAACAGCACACTGAATATGAGCTTAAGGGTGTGCCATGCCTTCCATCTGCTTTAACTATTGTGCAAGCTACTACATTTAGTACAGTTGCAATGTATCCCTTATAGCACTTTTGGACAACACATTTAAAAGTTCTGGCAAACTAACATTCCTTAGAGGCACCTGAGTAAAGAGCAGTCCAAAGCAATCATTGCACAAAGGAATGGATTTGTAAGAAGTAGCACTTACCTTATATAAGCATATATCTTGGTCAGAAGAAAATGTTTTACCAAAGCACCCTTATCAGGGATAAGTCTCCATTGCCTGTGTGTTTTTAATATAACAATGAGGCTTTGGACTTCTCTTGATGCTTATGTCATGTAGATTCACCCCTCTGTGTGATATGATTATGCTAATTAAGGTTCATCCTATTATTGTTCCTGATCTGCTCAATTTGCATGATGAGTACAGCTGGTAAACATTGTGCAGATTTCTAAACAATGACATATGCACATGTCTGGGTCCCTGTAGGAAGCACTATGCAGCTATGGGCAGCTTATAAGTTTAGGGAGGGGTGAAGCAATATTCCTTACTTAACCATCTGGATATGAAGTCTCTGTATAGCATGTTTTTGAACAGTGTACACTATCAATGAAGACTGCCAGACAGCAGCATAGCTAAAGTATGACAAGAGGGGCAAATGCCCCGGGCACAAAGTGTTGGGGATGCAGTCAGCTGATCATAATCTTTCTTTAATGCAACACCAGCTTTTAAACATTGATATTGCATTTGTGGTGAAACCTGAGTGCTGTAGCACACCATGTGTGGTCTAAACTGTAGCAACTGTTTGCTACAGTTGTAGCAAGCAGTTTGCTACAGTTTAAAACTAAAAGAATGTCTTTTTTTACCCAAACTTGAGTACTGTAGTTCTCTATGCAGGCAGGGTATGAAATGTAGCAACTGTTTGCTACATTTGTAGCAAGCACTTTGCTACAGGTTAAAAAGAAGATTTTTTTTAACTAAAACATAAGCACTATAGCACTTCATGCAGGCAGTCTATAAACTGTAGCAACTGTTTGCTACATTTGTAGCAAGCATTTTGCTACAGTTTAAAATATTTTTTTAAGTAAAACTCTGGGTCAGGGATCCAGAATAAAGTTATGTAGTGCTCTATGCAGGCAGGGTATAAACTGTAACAACTGTTTACTACAGTTTAAAATAAATTATTAATTTTCTTTAATAAAAATATGTTGAAGGAGTAATCATAGTGCTTTTTTTTTGGTCTTCACTTGAAGAGCTGAGAGGGTAGGGTGCTGGTTCATAGTGCTGTCCCAGGGTGCTTCAGCTGACAGGTTATACACCCTAATGTGCCACTGGATCCTTAAAAAATACACTACCTATATTTGTTGAGGTTGCTATCCATTGCACAAATGAGCTTTCCCTCAGTGTCCAGCAATGTGTGCCAGATGGGACACATAAGAACTGTTTTGGGCTCTGAATCTCTGCCATTTTTGTAAGATTCTTCAAGGTGAGACATCATGGCTAGAGAAGGACAGAGTAGTGCTTGCTTTAGAGCATGAATGTGGTGTTTGGAGCTGACAAATATATTTCTTTACTGCCTTCATAAATATTACATCCTGAAACATTTATAAGAGGGCTGTATATGTACACATTGTAAGAGTAAAGCCACAGACTATCTAACCCAGGCTGTCACTTATACAACAGTTATTCCACATATGGGGGATCAATGCCATCACATTATGGTGACATAGAATGCCACAATCCTGACTTCTTACACTGACAGGAGGATGAAGTCAAAGAACAGGATCCTACCTTTTAAGTATAAGATGTGTTAGATTCACATTTAAACTGGTACTTCATGCCATCCACAAATATTACACACTACTCTGTTTATGTCTATAGCATCTGAATATATCAAAGCAAATAGGCAGCTGTACAGGAGATTGTTGAAGCTCCAGTAAGAGCACCAAGGTGAGTAAACCTGCTAAATGATGCCCTCATTTTATTATTAATGCTATTAGGTTTTCAAGCAGAGCTGTCTAACTTCCATACTTATTTGCTACTTCTTCCATCGCTGCCATATCTCAGTGGTAGCAGTATGTCTATTCAGTGTTATATTTCTACATACATCCCCTTACAGAGATGGATGATGTGGTCAGGATGTTAAGGCTCTATTCACAGGTTGTGAGGATATTGGTGGGTTTAATTCACACCCAAAAAGCTGTGTTGCTATTCAAAAATGTCACATTTATTTTCTTGTTTGATTAGTATAACAGCAGCACTGCATGGTGTATATATATATATATATTACACATTTTGATATACAGCAGATATTGTTTCCTTTGAAAATCATATGTGCCTAAAATATGTAATAAGTCTGGCCAGCATCTATTCTTTGAATATGTGCAGTATTGTCAGATATCAAAATACTGCATTTATGACTACAGGCAGTTATTTACCTGTCAATATAACTCATGAAACTACACTCTCTATCCATCAGAGTGTGCAAGATGGCAGCTGTCAGCTCATTTCCCTTATATGTGCTAACAGGCATGTTAAACTAAATAACATTTTAGTTAGTCCAACAAGTATACTGTTTAATCATACAACTCGCAATATAGTATGAACTTCAGTTTTTCATTGTATATGTGCTTCTTTTCTCCACCCCTTGTCACTATCCTCTGTACTAAATGAATTTGTTTTCATTATTTTGTTTCCCTCCATTTGATTTACAGTTTTATGCAACATGTTAGTAACCTGCTTTCATAACAATGGTAAGGCTTGTTGGCCCCCAACAGGTGGCAGCGGCACCTCTACCACTGCCTCCAGAGGAAGTTCTCAGCCCATCTGCATCACAGTCTGCCATAGTTGCCTCCACACCTCCTAATCTACCTGCACCACCTCTGTCAGGTAGTCCTGCATCAGAACTGATACAGTTGGCCCTCCATTAGCTGTGTCAGAGGAGGTGACACTACTGTCATCAGTCTGCCGCTGGCAGAAATTGCAGGGGGTATTATCAAGAGAAAGTTGGATTTCCACATCAGCTGCATGGAGACCATGCTGTAACAACTCATTAAGTTGCATTCCTGACGAGCACTGGCTCCACTTTCTAAACCAGGGCCCAGCAGTGACAGTGCTCAGGGTAGGGAGTAATTTCCCGCTGGGTCTCAGCTGGCAGAGACTAAAACTGTGAACACCCAAATGGATTTCTCAACCTGAAATTCCCTTACCTTTTGTGTCCATGCCCACCCCTGCTGGTTTTACATGTCCTCTCCTCACCATTGTTTTCCTGTGTTTGTATGCTGTCTTCACCATTGTGTTCTCCCTACCTCACTGTGTTACCCCACTCCCTGTCAGTCATATCTGGCTTTCTTTGCTACCTAACCTAACCTTCTTACCACCATCTTACTTCCTTTACTTCTTTTGCAAACTCCCCATCTCTTAATAAAAAATGGATACCTGTTTCAGAAAAAAAGTATTCACTTCCTATCCAAGCTCCTTCCAACTGATCCTTATTTGCTTACCTTTTTTTCTACCCTCTGCTTGCTTTCTCTTTTCATCTCTTTCCTATGCACCCATTCCTAACCTATAGTCTTGTCAAAAAATAGATAAACACACCTGCCAACATTCTGGCAGATAGGTTCAGTGCTAATTTTACCCCCCTCTCACCCTCTAAAGGACCCATCTCTATACCGGAAGAATGCAAAGTTCCTGTAATCGTGGCTACACAGGTAAAAACCACACTCTCCAAAGCCAAGAACACAGCATCCATGGGACCAAACAACATCCCAGGCTGCGTTCTACATGAACTACAGAACAAACTGGCACCCCACCTAAGTACCATGTTCAATCATAGCCTCACCTCAGGCTTTGTGCCTGCTGAATGGCGGACAGCAACGGTTATCCCAATCCACAAGGGAGGAGCCACCACGGATCCCGGGAACTACCACCCCATTAACCTGATGAGCTTGGTCTGCAAGGCCATGGAACGTATCATCATGGAACTTATAAACAAAGAGATTGGTAATCTCCAAACTCTGGACCCACCCAGTTTGGGTTTGTAAAAGGCAGATCATGTCTCCTAAACCTGATAGACTTCTTTGAAGCAGTCACCAAAGCCGTAGACAAGGGTAAGGTGATTCACACAGCCTATCTAGATCTTGCCAAGGCTTTCAACACCATCCCCCACTCTGGAATTATAGATGAACTCACTAAACTAGGTATAAATCCCTATGTCACAAGATGGGTTGCCAACTGGCTCACTGACAGAACCCACACTGTGAAAGTAGCAGACTCCAAATCCAACTTCAGACCAGTGACAAGTGGAGTACCACAAGGTTCAGTCCTGGGTCCTCTCCTATTTGTTATCTACTTCTCTGAAGTACAGGGTAACACAGAAGGTCTTTGGCTAACAAAGTTCGCAGATGACTGCAAACTAGGAGCCATAATCGAAACACCTGACGATGTTGACATCCTACAAAAGGGCCTCACTGAGGCAGATGCCTGGTGTGAAAGCCATGGCCTCAAGCTCAATGCCAAAAAGGGCATTGTCATCCCCTTTGGTTAAAACACTGTACCCATGAACTGCAACATAGGCGGTAGTATACTTAACACCGAAAGTGTGATAAGAGACCTTGGGACACAGGTGGACAGTAGTCTCTCCTTTGATAATCACATCAGCACAGTAGTCAGGAAATCCTTCTACATGGCACACCTCATCACAAAAGGTTTCTCATCCAGAAAAAAAGAGGTCATTGTTCCCTTCTACTCATCACTCATTAGACCCATTATAGAGTACAACGCCCCTTTTGGTATACACCTCACAAGACATCTACAACAACTAGAAAGGCCACAGAAATATCTCACAAAGAGGATTACTGGCCTCAAACAGATGCCCTATGCAGACCGTCTCAAAAACTCCAGCTTTACTCCGTCGCATATCACCTATTCAGAGGTGATCTCTGCCTAACATACAAAGGTATGTCAAGCCAAGAGCTGTTGGACATGCTCCACTTAAAGAAATCCCAATCCCTCTGAGCTACATGCTCTAGGGACCTAAACCTTGTCACAACAATAAACAGAATATGCCAGAGGGATAGATTCCTGTCCCAGAGACTTCCCATACTCTGAAATAAACTACCTATCTATATCAAACAAAGCTCCTCATTAGCACTCTTCAAGAAAAATCTTGATGATTGGATGGGAAATAGGAAATTCACCCCAGGGAGCACCTCTGTGGCTCTGCTCGGCAGTGGCACAACAAAATAATTTTCTTGGGTGGCAAAAGCCAGGGTAAGTTTTTGGCTGGGCTTGTATAGGCCCCTGGGCCGATAGCCTAGTACCTATCTATAAACATATGAACCAGGTGCATTACCAAAAATGTCTTGGTCATGCCATGTGAAACAGGTCTCACAGATCAACATTGATGCCCATGTACAACATTGAGAAATGGCACTGCTGGTTGTATAGCTACAATGAAGTCCAACCAATGTTATTTCATATAAAGCTTAGCATTGGCTAACACTGATCATGTAAATAGGTAATCATCATTGTTCAGTAGTGTGCAAACATAAAATAATTTAAAACATATACCCTTAGTCTGACTGCTTGATTGGCTCAGATTTTTAATGACATAACTTGGGGAGTGCCAGTGCACAGAGTAGAGGGTTTACATTCCATTAGGGCTGTGTGGATTATTTTTTAATTTTCTGCTCAAATTCTGTAAATTTGTAACAGCCATCTGCTATGCACTTTCTTGACCCCTTTAGTATTCCAGCTTTAAAAGTTCATTCTGTTAATGCAGTGTATATTAGAAATGCCCTGAGGACAGTAATAGGTTCAGATCCCTTAAGATCAGCCTTTTTTTGCTTTCTGTATATAAATGTGTAATACTTATCTTCTGTGTGCTTCTCTCACCCCTATAGTGTTACTGTTCCTGCGGCTCATCTTGTTAATGCAGTATTTGGTAAAATGTACCTTTGGATGGTAATGGGTTAAAGTCCCTTAAGGTCTGTATTTTTTCTGCTTCCAGTAGGTAAATGTGTAACATTTATCTGCTATGTGCTTCCCTGATGCCTTCAGCATTAGTACTTCTATGGCTCACATTGTCAAGAAAGCCCTGGTTAGGGTATAAATGGTCAGAGTTAATAACTCAAATCCTATCAGGGTTGAATAAGTGTTTTTCTTTTAATGACATTTGCATTATGGTACAGGTACATTGATAACACTTTGATAAAGTCATGACTGGTTAAATAAGTTGCTACATCCTGTTACTTTTCTGCATCCCACCTACCATGTCTGAATTTCACATTTTCTAAGTGCAAGTACACTAGAATGATATCTGTGTGCATATGGCTGACATCCATTTCTCCATTGTTTTCTGCATCCCTCATGTGGTCAACAGCTCCATTTGCAGTCTTGTGTCAATTTCTGTTTGTTTCTGTTACACTAATACCACCTCTGTCCTCTATTATTGGGCATCCTTAACTTCCTCCTTTCTATAAGATGTTTTTTGTATGTTTTTTGCCTTATGTTACAACAATTGATCAGCACCATTGTGTTACCATCTGTGCATGTGGTTTCATGGTGAATAACCTAGAAGCTTGTGCACAATCATTGTTTATAACTGCTGCGTGTTCTTTACTGTGGCTGTGAGTTGGTCTAACACAATCTTTCTCATTCTCAACAAGCAGCACCTCATCACACACACTTGCTTGGCTGCTCACATTGTTAATGAGTCTTGGAGCTCATCACACACACATTGTAAATAATGCTGTCTTCACCATGATCATGGATGAAATATTTCTGAATTTCTGGAAGGTAACCAGCATGGAGAATTAAGGATGCGAGTTGTAGATGATGTGAAGGGTTTTGTTCCCTCAGCTCTTATTTACCAACTATGTGAACTTGAGCAAGTTCTTAAGTAGGTGTTGCTCTTGGGTTGTTCCAGAAAATGGATTGTATGTGACCAGTTATCATCCTCTGTTAACAAATGTGTATTATTATTTTTACTTTACCTAAGTTTTCAAGACCAAAAATATATATATGTAAAGCAAATATCACCAATAAATAACACTGAGAGTAGGTAGGCAGCTTGGAGGACAACAACTAAACATGACTGCTATCAGGGTTAACTGCAAAATAAGGAAAAAACATGCCAAATATTTTAAAAGAAAAATGCATCTTTATTCATCCTCAGTGCAAGGAGTTATGGAAATTGTTTAGATGTCCCATTTAAATCAACTTCCATTTCTTTTCTCAAAGCACTAATTAGGTACATAACTTTTGATTGTCCTTGATATTCAAGTATGTCCATGATTTTGACCCTTTGTACCTTATATTCTGGTTTTTGTCTCTCCTCTTATGAAGAGAGAGAAGCAGTGGCAAGATAGACTGAACAAAAGATTGTCAATATTAGCAATCCAGACCAGAAATGGGGGGGGGTTCAGAAATAGTGTATTATGTGAAATGACACTAGTGGAAAAATAGCACGATGAACTCAGCTGTTTTGATTATCATCATTTTTCAGAGTACATGGGTATCACCAGCACTAAGATGCTAAGAATAGCATCTGCTCTACCTGGTCAGCATATGTTAGAGGCAGCCTTAGGAGCCAGTCTCTACAACACTGTGTGTCACTGCCCTCCACACTGCAGAAGAGTCTGCCAGCAGCTGACGTGTCATCACCTCTAGGACTAAAACATTGTAGACTATTGATGTGTGGAGAAACATCAGCCATGTGCTATACTCATATGGACATGAGGGGATGGGTGGATTGCCTATCCCAGTGGACACAAGGGTTTGTGTAGCATTCACCATCCTTGCTTAAGGGGATCTTTTGCCATCTAACATTAGCATGCTGTGAGTTTTGCAGGTGTCAGCCTTGAAAGTCCAAATACAATGCTGCTGTATGAGGAACAGCTTATATAGTTTCCACAGATAGCAGACAAGAGGACCACTACTGTGTGACATTCTATAACACAGGTTATTTTGCTGTGGGTCTGGAGGCCTCTAGCTGCAACCACATTGCATCAAAGCCTCACCTGCTCCACATTCTATCATCTGGAAAACTTCCATTCTATCAGTTGTCAGGTGGTGTGAAGTCCACAGTGTGTTATACACAGTGTGTCTTTGTGGCATCTGGGCAGTTCCTAGGATTCCCACAAATTGCAAAGGTGCACCTTATTCTAGCATCTTATGCAGCATAACTTTCCACACGGGCATCTAATTATTAGGTGCACGCATTCCACCCAATGAGATCCCAATAGCCTGTTCCTATGAATGTTGTTAGCTGATGACTTATTTATTTATTTATGTATTTATTTATTTATGTATGTATGTATGTAAGTATGTATTTATTCACATAAATGTGAATATTGTTGTGTCCTACAAGTGATGCAGGATATTCCTTTGAACCATGGCTGATGCTCCCCATCACTGGTCTCTAAGCTGTGGCAGAGATGTCATATAACACCTTACTGTTATAGACATGTAAGATCATTAAACATGTGTCCAGACTACTGTAAACTGCTTCTGCTGTTTGCATACATCTCCTGGTGAACTGCAGTATGCTCCTGACACCTACAGCAATATATTTGTGGCCTGTGCCAGGTTGCATAACATGGTGCTCTGACCACAGTTACAATGTAGTAGACAGTACATCACTGCCTGACATACCTGAGACAGCAGCAGAGAAGCAGGTAGGTGAGAAGTCATTGGAGGAACTGGCTGTGGCAAGATCCCATGCTAGACAAGGTAATTGCAATATAGTGTGTCACTTGCAAAGGAGCAGAGACTAATCCACAACTATGGGCTGTAACAAGACAAAACAGAATATAACATACGTGCAATAACCCACTATGGTTATGCAGTTGAGTGTATTGACTGACCAGCATGTGCATCAGATATTGCCATATCCACACGGGCCAGAGGACTGGAAAAGGCACAGTCATCATCATTTGCACAGGTGGGATGGGTCACAGTGACACTGGACAGCAGTACTTGTATAGTTGAAGTGTTAATGGGTCATGGATGCTGTAATCATTGAGTATTGAAGTCAGAAAATAATGATAGACATTTCAGTTTCAAACTTCATACCTTTGAGAAAATCCATGTTAGTGTAAAACCTGTTTTTCTATCAACGTTCTAAGTTTGTAACAGCAATATTTAAACATTGCCCCAATTTTACGGCCTTTGTCCCCCACTTATTTATGCCTTTGCCAAGATTTCTTGCTGTAAAAAGTTGAGAGGTATGTCTGTGTTCTATGTTTGCTTGTCTGCCTCTTCCTCCTTTTTTATACCTTCCTGCCTTCCCATACCTTGCCATTGTTACCTTCCTATCTAACCTTCTTCAAAAAAAAAAAAAAAGAAAGAAAAAATGTACATCTGTACATGAAAAAAGTATACCCTCCTTCACATATTTTTTTTCCTTCACTCTTGTCCTTACGTATTTTCCTCTGCTTGCTTTTCCCCATTTCTGACTATCCCATTTCCTAATTTCTTTCCTATTGATATGACAAAATGAGTTGGCACTGTGCTGTGGCACCCCTGTATGGGTTACCTGCTTTGCCCATGTGGCAGCTTTGATATACATGTGAACATGCAAACTACTGGGCACACCACCTGCATGCCACTTCCCCTGATTAAATGATTACTCAGAATGCAGTAATCCTGTTGTGTTGCTACTGTCATTATCATGGCTGCAAAGATTCATTTTGTGACACTTTCCCAAGCATGACTGCATTATGGTGGCACACGTGCATGCTTAATCCCTCTCAGGCCACATTGCACTGACTTGTCATTTAGCCCTCCATAGTCATGTTATGCTTTTTTCTGATTATTTTCATAATAATAGACATCTTTCCCCATTTATCAGCAATCATCAATGTGGTTAGGTATTGCTGATTATTGAATAGAAATATCTGGTTATACACCAAGTATTATCTATAAGTATGAAAAATCATATTGTGAGAGAAGTCTGCAAAAATTGCCTTTGCTTTTTGGTACTTGAGCATTTTCTTGGACTTTGCTAACTGCAGTTGCATATTTATAATGAAAACACAGTAGTCCTAGCCATGTTAAGTCAGATTTGGCATACTGGAGTTTTTCCATTATATAATTATCTTTATTTATGGCACAGGTTTGTTAATGATTATTATCTCACTAATTTTTTTTTGCTATCCATATGATGTATAACATTCAACTTCTTCAGCTGAATGATTGCCCCCACCAGCCTTTTCTCTTTCAGATGAAAAGTATAAAATGTATTCAAATGCAAATATTTCTCTTTCAAAGTAAGATAAATGCATTTAATTTGTTTACTATGACTAACTGCATCCTATTTTAGCTGAAACTAAACTACTGATACATCAGATACCCATATCAGTCATAGTCAAAATATCACATAGCACTCTGAAAAACTTCTGCAAGGGGACAAGCCTCCATCCTGCATCCTGCATGTTGTATCTCCTAGTGTGGGGACAAGCCCCCTACAACTTAATTATCTATGTACACCAACTCTGAGGTTACACAAAATTTAGCAGAGCAACTTTACAGAGCCAGTTCCGTGGAAATGAAATGTTAACTATGGAAATACATCAATATTTCCTTGGTGATGTTCCAAAACTCACTTTAGCAGTATGTGATAAACTGTAGGTTTTACAAATTTAACTTTCTCAATGCACTTTCATTCATTACAGTACCTCATTCATACCAAGTTCATAATAATGTATCGATAATGGTCTATAATGTGTCCATGGAATTGAAACAGACTTAAATTCTACATGGTAGGGCTGCAGTGTGGTGTTTTTCTTTACCTTTAGTGTTTTCTAGTTTAAAAGAAAGCAAAACCGATCCCTTCCCCTCCTTTTTCAAAAAATTATCTGACAGTGTGCATTCATCCATCCTCAACCCCTTTTTTCCCATGGGGAATTGAAACAGGCTTAAACTTTACATAGTAGGGCTGCAGTGTGGTGTATTTCTTTAACTTTAGTGTTCTGTAGTTTGAAAGAAAGCAAAACTGATCTTTATATAATTAACAGTTTGCATCCATCCTCAACACCTTTTTCCCATGGGGTTGGGGTGTCACTTCTATGTTGACAAGCATCTCAAGTCAAAGTTTACACTGCCAGGTAACTAGCCCTGCTGCTGTAGCTCATCCATACCACTTGCTTGCATGCCCACTCACACCTACAGCCAATTACTGCATATCTGTGGGAGAACACCCACCCAACTGCAGGGAAGATGTGCAGACTCTGTACAGAAGGCACCTCAGCTGAGAATCGAACTGGAAAAACTTCTTACTGTGAGGCGATAACACTGACTGCTGCATCACTGCAGCTACCCTAACCGTGGGCACATCAGCACGGTAATTAAAGTGTGTTAGCCACTGTGTTGATGAGCAAATATTCAAACTGTAATGTGTTCTGAAAGCTGCATGTTGAAGAAAAAGGCGCACACAATTTCTTCAGAATCCCTTCAGAAAAGATCAATCTTGATTCTCTGGAGGCTTGAGTTCATTACTTTGTATGCCAAATATCTCCTACCAGTAATGCTAATTGGCATCTGAAGAATTCTACATTACAAGCATGCATTCTTCTGTCCTTTATGTCTGTGTCTTATTGTACTAACAATAAAGGATTTAAGCACAGCAGACACAAAGAAAAATGATATTTCTTTTGTAAGTCCAGTATTAAAGATTTAAAATCTTAATTATTAGCGATAGCCCCTGCATGACATTTTTGTGTAATTATTCGTTCAATTTTCTGCCATCCTTGCAGTCGTAGCTGTAGCACAGCTTTAAAACTTTCATCAGTGAGAAGGCATAGTTATGAGCAGAGCTAGATATCAGGCAGTTTAGCAATCGCATAACCTTTTTAAACTATCAAACATATCATAATACCCATAATATCTTAATGTAATGTAAACACTACACTCCAAGTACACAGTTCTGTGTCTTGAAAGACAGTGTCAATCTGAACCACTTAACAAACAAGTTAATTTATTCTGCCTTCATAATTTAGAAAAATAAAACTAAAATAAGTGTTAGCACACTGTTTTCTGAAAACCAGAGTTGTGTTAGTGTCAATAAACCCAAACGTTGCAAACTAGACCTCTTAAGTGTCTGTTTTTGAAGAATGCTCCTATCTTCAGGTCTGATTTACCTCAACACAGGATGTCCTTATTTTTTGGAGGCATGCCCCTATTTAAAAGTTTGATTTAGCACTTCACACAATTTTGTAAATTCCACTAATCACATGTGATTTTTGAAGCTGTCTAGTATACAGAAAACCACACTACATGACCAAAATACTACTTGTAGTGTCACCAATAATTTAAGGAAAGACACACATCTTACAGCTCCCTTATGCAGAAGCAAAAGTTAATGACTTTGTATACTAGGATTTTATAATACAGTTTATTAAAGCCTACAGATTTTACACTGCCTCTTTGATAATGTGCTTATCTTTTCCCATCATTTTTGTCTATCTGTTTTTGAAAAGTCTTCTGAGTATTATTGCACATTCCATCTGAAAGGGTTAGGTGCTGTTCAGCATTCAGATTTTATGGTAATTAAATGCCCATATATTTGGCTGGATGTTCCTACTTTTCATAGATCCTTGTGCCTATTTCCATGTAGATTGAGAGGTATGCTGCATTTTGTTGCATTGTTTTTTAAAATTCCATTTTTTTTTAACAATTAGCCATTTCATTATTAACTTGGCCATGCAGAGGACAGGAAGAAATGGAAACAGTTGATCCGCTGTGGCGACCCCTAACGGGAGCAGCCGAAAGAAGAAGATTATTAACTTGGCCACATTTTTCTCTACACTTTCCCTTTCAGAATAGAGTTTAGAAGATGAAGAATGCATGGTAAATTAAAAAAATCTTTTACCTGAGTTCTTCAATATTGGAGCTGTATACTGTCACTTGATGACAATAAGCAAGCCCCCAACTATCAAATCAGTATAGCAGTGGGCAGATATGAAGTGAAAATGAAAAGTACCAAGCCAGCAATGCATTTGGTCCTCTATACACTTCAATCTTTGTATAATTTTGACAGTAATGAAGACCACGGTGGTGCAAATAGAAACAGTTAGTGCACCGAGTAATGCAAAGTGACTTGGTGAGTGGTGGTGCACATGGAGGGGATGAGTCAAGCACATGTAGTGTAACCATTTTACTGTAGGATGCATCATGTGCAAATGATAAGACAACATTCAAGTGAGTATCAACATGTAAATAAGAGCTGCTACTTATGCAGATGATGACAACAGACATGACAGTATGATTTAAAACTATATAAAATACTGCAAAGAACAATGCAATCAGCTTCTCTTTACCCATCTCTTGGTGAACAAGATTATCGCTTCTACAATGATTCTAGGAGTCATATCTACTTTAGCTACTAAAAATGTATTTAGTAGCCACTTTGAATACCAGTGTCCATGGTGTTGCATGCCGTCACCCTCCACATCACATAAAAGTCTATCAGCAGCTAATATACCATCACCTCCATAACTGGGATATAGTTGACCACTTTCATGTGGAAAGAGATATAGAAGCTAGATGACTGGTGTTTTCCTTATATGGAATCAGTGGTAATACATAGAATGCCTGTCATGAGCCACACAAAGTTTTATGTAGCATTAACCATTCTTGTTACAGGGACCTTCCAGTATCAAACTGGGGAAATGATAGGAATTTCACAGCCATCTGCCTTATGAATCTTGAACCAGCTCTGAGATACGATGCTGTTGCATGCGGTGGATCAGATATGGTTCCCACTAATGGCAGAAGAGAGCATCACCATCACCATACAGGCATCCTGAAACATAGACCATTTATCTGAGGTCCTGGGGGATGTTGATTGAAGAAACTTTGCTATCAAGCCCCTATCCATTACACATGGCATCTAGTATAGCAACCAGAAGGGTTTCTATTTCATCATTGTCAGGTGGTGTGCAATGTGCAGGGTATGACATACATTGTGTTGGTGCTCCATTCAGGCAGTTCCCATGAGTTCAACATTTGGGAGATGCGTGACCAATATTAGTGATTCTTGTGGGGGAGAGGCAGGGAACTTTCCTTGAGTCACCAGCCAGTACATACACTGTACCTTTCAGCAGTGACTACAACACAGTAAGGAGAATATGAGCAGTCTGCCTACTGGTGTGGTGTTACTGCTTGGTCTTGCCACCCTCTCACTAAGCATTGCAATATTTTCTGCCTGGCCCTTATGCAGCAACCGTGTGTACTGCCCCCACCCCAACACAGTGTGCCATATTCCTTTGAGGGTCATTGCAATGTTTTCACACAGTAATCAAAATGGCATGACAGCTGTGTGTGGCAGCCACACACTCTGGAATTGTCTCTGTAATGTGGTATGCATAACCAGTAATTCTGTCTACTGTAGATTTCCCTATAGCCCCTTATACTGCAATATGCTATGGTTTCAGTAATGTATCCATTTCTGTAGTGCAAGTTCTTGTAAAATGGTGACTGCACTGCTCACTGTGCTATGCCAGGGCTTGTAATGATAATGTGGCAATATAGTGTGATGTTCTCTGAATCAAGAATGATTGAATACATTATCAGCCCTATTCCAGGCCTAGTTTGGCTTGTGCATGTACTGTCTGTCTCTCTACCTCATTACTACAAATTTATAGCTCAATAATGTAAATGGTCATTGTGCTATCCAGTTGCTGTTGAGAGCATGCTTAGCCATGTAGGTCACTTAAGGTGTATGTGCTTGTGGGGTATGACCACACATCTCTCACCCTGGGCTATTCAACTAACCACATGAATTGCACTGCCATAGATGGGCGTCATGCTACTCTGCTGCCCCTTGAGGAGCATCGCATAGTTTCTGCAATATGCAGCATTGTGCATCAGCTATCATTTTCACTGCTGGACATGACCTGATGAATGACTATGGCTTCTGCATGATCTGAATGTGATTCTAACTTTGTCCTCGTTCAGACTTCCATTCTCCTCAGCCACCCCTCCCAGACACTTGAGCTGTTAACCTGTTACACTGCTTCCCCTTCTACCTCAATTTTCAGCTTCTTCTGATTCCGCCCCATTTGTTGACATTACACCTGTCTTATCTGTACTCAGTTTCATCCCATGTGCCTTCAGTTTTGCTTTTCATTTCCTTATCCTTTGCTGAAATCCTTGCTCATAGTCTTCTGGTAATGCTGCATTGTCTGCATACAGCAGCTTTGTTGACCTGTCCCCTCTGACCTGTTTGCTAATGCAGTCCATCGCATGTATGAACAGCAGTAGGCTCAAAGCTGAACCCTGATGCATACCCAATCCCACTGGGAATCCCTCTGGAAGAAGGAACTCTGTCCATATTTGAGTCATTGCGTTATTAGCTTGCACTAATTCCACTAATGTTTCTGAGACTCTGAACCACTGCAGGACTGCCCAAATCAGCTATCTTGGGACCTTCTCATGTGCTTTCTCCAAGTCTGGGAATGCCCACTTTGACTCTTTCCTCATTTTCTAGCTTCTTCTCAAGTATCTGTCTCACTGTAACAAAGTTTCGGTTGTGCTGCATCCTGATCTGAATTGGGACTGCTCCTTTTCCATCTTACTTTCTACTACTCTGCATATTCTTTTATCAGTCATCATCTCCAGATCTTTCATGCATTGTGATAAGAGTTTGATACCACTATACTGCCCAGAGTTGTGAATGTCCCCTTTGTTCTAGAACACTAGCACTAGTATACTTATTCCCCAATCATATGGGATACGTCTTTCTCTCCATACTGCTATGAATACTCTCAGGAGCTATTTTTCCCCTATCTCACCCAACATTTCGATTATATCCCCCATGACCTCATCTGAGCCTGCTGCTTTCCTTGACTTCATTTTCTTTAGTGCTGTTCTTACTTCTTCAAGGGTGGGCTCTTCCTCTCCACTTCTCTTACAGTAGACTCTGCATCAGGCAGTACAGGTTTTCTTCATTCAGAAACTGCTGGAAGTACTCCTTCCATCTTCCTTTGATGTCTTCTGGACTGCGGAGCAGGCTGCTGCTGGCATCCCTTATGAAGAATGTCTGACTGTCTTCTTTATCTTTCTGTCTTTGCCTTGAAAAATTATAGAGATTAATTGTGCCATCCACTGAGTCACTTTCCAGAAGTTAGTAGAGTACCACTGCAGCCTTGTTCTTTGCTATTGCAACTCATCTCTTAATATGTTTGTTAGTCAGCCAGTATTCCTTCCTAGCCTGCTCTGTCTTTTCTATCTCCCAGTTTTTCCAGCACTCCTTTGTTGACTTCCTGGACTTCTGTATTCCACCACCAGCTTTCCTTATGTAGCTTGATTCCATACCTGGCTCAGCCACATATTTGTTCAGTAGTCCTCACACATGCTGTTTTGAAGAGTTGCAATTCTACAACTCCACCTATTTTCTTCTTCTTGGGGTGCTAGAGCCCTAAGTAATTCTTTCAAATGTTGCGTTTTCTATCCAGTCAGCTTCCAGGTTTTCAGTCTGGTTTCTGTTAACCTTAGAACCTTCTCTGACTACTGCTTGCAGCTGATTGTAGCAACCAGTGGTGTATGCTGTGGATTGGCTGTTTCACTGGGGATGACTTTGCAATCATTGATTCTACTCCAGTGCCTTTTGCTTCCTTGCATGCTGAATAGTTTTGTACGTGATCTTGTGACTGTCTCTCTTACTGAAGCATGTGTTGGCCAGACAAGTCTAGAATGGATTCTCCTTCTTTATTCCTGTTGCCCCACCCATGTAGACCCAGGCATTCCTCATATCCTGTTCTATATGTCCTGATACATGCATTCAGGTCATCTATCATCAACACCAATTTCTCTTGTGCTGCTTTATCTAGTAGGTTCTGCAAATAATGTCTGTATCAGGACATATAGAACAGGATATGAGGACAGGGGTCCAGGGAAGTAAATAGTGTGGTAGAAATAGCCAGGGAATTGTTATTGCTAGGCTTGTATAGGCCCTAGGGCTGATAGCCTAGTACCAACCTATGAACCTATGAACTCTTTTCCTCACTATCACAATCCTGCTCTGGGTGTCAGCTAAGATTGTGAATGCTGCTGTGTCATTACACTGGAGTCTGATTGCCATGAGTCTGTCACTGCTTCTGATGGCATCCCTCACCCAATTCCTACACCATTTCCTGTCTGTCCTCCTCCTGAATAGTAGATTCCGGATCCCAAACCAAATGATTGCACTGCCCATCCACCTAGATACACCCGATGTCTAGCCCTCTCCTTACCATCATATAAACCACTTCCAAGCCTCATCTTGTCATTGAACCTACACTGAGCATGGCAATTCTTAGATCATATTCAGCAGGTTGATTGGTTTTATGTCCAGCTGTCACTCAACAGAGCTTTCCCAGGAACCCAAGATGGGCAACTGGACACTGGTCAGCCAGTAGCCAGTAGTTTGTTGACCCTGGGATGATTGACTTTTCATGGTGGGCACACACTGGCCAACTGGGGTGCATACACCCATCCCACCATTAATATCAGTCCCTGGCATAGGGTCGGCTAGGCCAGGTCCTCAACCCATTTATCCCCAGCAAATACCCATACCCATTTTGGTGATGACCAGATCACACAGTCTGTAATCTGTGTTCTCCTGTCTTGAAGATAATGCGCACTACAGTAGATGTCCAAGTGGTTGTTCTGTACAACTCTTCCCCTTATAAGGCACCATGAAGAGTCTGTGCTACTACCCACAGCTCCATTTTTATGTGAGCTTGAGATGGAGGTACTCAGCATGTTATTTGGAGATGGGAGAAACCTCAGAAAGACACAGAGAGAACATGCAAATTCCAAACAGGCATTGGTTGGAAGTCAGGATCAAACATTGTACGTTTTACCAGGGAGACAAAGATCTTAACCATTATGCCAACTGGTCAGGTGTACAAAACAGTGGTGTGACCAGTACTACTGTATGGTACAGAAAGCTGGGCAGTAAAGGCAGAGCAGTTGAGGAAGCTAGAGGTGACGAAGATGAAGTGCCTAAGACAAGTGGTAAGATGCCCACTGTGGGACAGAGAAAGAAATGAGGACATAAGATCAGCTGCCAAAGTAGCTCCAATTACAGAAAAGCTCAAAGAGAACAGATTACAGTTGTTCAGGCACATTTTTTACAGAAAAGGTCAAAGAGAGCAGATTAGGGTGGTTCAGGCACATTTTTCTTATTTTTATAAGTTTCCGTTATATGCTTAGTTCTGACACAGGTGCCATTTTACTTACTTACATCTCTACTTGGCAGTCATATGTTGCTTTCAAATATACCTATAACACAAAGTAACTTTCATTGCTTTTGAGTAGAAACATGTCTTGGTTTTGTTTCTTCTCTTTGATGTCAGAACATTTTGTTTTGCTTGTACATTTTCTTTTTGCTGATTCAACACCTGTAGAAATCTTTAAGTCATTTACAAGTGTTAAATTATCTTCAGATAGATCTACTTCTTAACATTGAAATTTCATAACACTGAATTTCATAACATTGAGACCATAACATTGAAAATTCAAAACACTGGGAACCGAAAACATTGAAAACTCAAAACACTGAAAAGGTGCTTCATAATATTGAAAAGTACATTGCACAAGTAAATAATATCACCTCCACCTACAACACCTAGCTAACAAGCACACTTTCTACTATGTTTCTGCAGGGGGACAAGCCCCCCAGCATCCCCCATGTGGTGGGCTCTGCACACCCCCCCATAAATTAAGCAGAGCAACTCCAAGATCGCACAACAGTGGAAAAAAGTTAATTTCCTAACCACAGTGTATGGTGATTGTGATACAGTGAGGTTAGGAAATAAACATTTTTCCACTGTAGTGCGATCTTGGAGTTTGTATATTTAATTTACGGGGGGTGTGCGGGGGGACTTGCCCCCCTGCAGAAATGTAGTATAAAGTGTGTTTGTTAGTTAGGTGTTGTTACAAGTGGTGAGGATGTTATTTACATATGCACTGTAGTTTTCAATGTTATAAAGCACACTTTCAATGTTCTGAATTTTCAATGTTTTGGGTTTTCAATGTTTTGAGATTTAGATGTTTTGGTCTCAGTGTTATGAAATTCAACATTATGAAATTTCAATGTTATGAAGAAGACCCTCCAGACATTAGTCTTCTTTATGATGATCAGTTATTCTACACATAGTCCTGTTTGTCAATATTTGCTGTAAATTTTATCCACAGTTGCAATCCTGTATTACATTTTTTTCAACACAGCCACATAGCCATCAGTTCAAGAACTGTCCTTGTACTATAATTTCACACCCATCTATGTTCTCTTTTAGAAGGTTTATGGTTAAAATTATTTATAAAGCCTGCTAGTGATATGATGTTCCTTCTCTTCCACTGGGTCTTTGAAGACTAGCGATATTACTTAGTAGAGAATGTGTCTTAGCTGACCAGACATTTGAAAGACTGTCCCTTTCCTATCTTAATTCTTAATACTGTTGGCTACAGAATTTATTCTGTTATTTCACATTGTGTCTAACCACCTCTGAATTTTTACATCACATGCAAACTGCTTAAACCTCTCTTTGTCTTTGTTTCCTTCTTCTTTAGAATAATTGCAAATGCTGAAATTGTAGAAAACATTATGAAACTTATTACCAAATGCAGGTGTTATATCCTGAGCAGAAAGTCCAATATTACAAATGATTCAAAAGTGTAAGTCCAAATTCCATGGCAAGTAACAACAGCTTAGCACACACAGCAGATTTAGTAAACAGGAAACAGAGCCTTGATGATTGGTAATGTTTTTAAATGTATTACCACTGAACCTGCGTAACAAACTCACCACCTACTATTCCCACTCATCAATTCTTCATCTGCCTGCGTTTGTATCTCACTTACCTTATATTTACATATTATGTTGCTTTCTTGCACATATTACCTTTTAATTTACTGTAATAATGAATAAATTAGTATTTATTTATTTATTCATTTTACTATCCAGGCCAACTCTTTTCTCATTTTTTTTGTGATTTGTAAATAAAATAGCTTTCTTCAACACCCTTGCTATACAATTACAAAGATCATAAAGAAAATCCGTAGTGGAACTGAATGATGTAGTATTCAATAGGAAAGGTGAATTCTTCACAGTACATAAGTCATGACTGTCTGATACAGGTTTCCAGGATAGTATTGTTCAAATTCTGCAGCTCAAAGACAAACCCTATGTTGGTTAATTTGACAATGTGCAACATATGAGGGACAATACAGATTTGCTGCAGCTACAAACTCTCATGTGTGATTAGTTGGTTACTTGAAGCAATTCAGGCACATTTCTACAGTATCTAAAAATGGAACCTTCTAGAGGTAATTGTCTCCTGACCTATAAATTGCCAAAAATATTTTTGATGCAGAAAGTAGAGTATTGTTTATGTTTATTATGTTGAAAATGGCTTCTTTCTTTTATTGTCATATGTCATCAAACTTCTATGGTTATACCAAGACGGGGATATTGAAATAGAAAATGCATCCATTTGTGGTAATCAGAAGAAAAATTAGTACACAATTCATGGTGTGTCTGCTACATGAAAAAATACCAGATTGATTTATTTTCAACCTCTTTGACATCTAACTTGGGCTAAAACTAAGGCTTGTAGGAAAATATAATTAAACTGTGATAAATAAAAGTGAAAGACTGCACAGTGGCTTAGCAGTTAAGGTTTCTTCTTCACAGGTCCAGGGTCTGGGCCACATTCTTTACTTTGCTTATACAGAGTTTTGTTTTATTAAGGCTATTAAAATGCAGCACTTCTGATGTGTCACTCCTAGTAATGACAATAAACCTACTACAGATGCTTGTGGCCAGTAGCTCATCATATACTCCTCCCCGCCACTTGATCCAAAGGCAAGTACTCTAACTCTCACTAGCCTGATCTTTCTTAACTACTTAGATCTCCCAGCCCTCAACCCTATGAAACTATATATCCCTACTATAGCCCTAACACTAACCCTAAAACTCCCACTCAATTCCTAACCTGATTCCCTGCACCCTTACACTAAAACTCCACTCCTCTTCCCTAACCCTAAAGTCACAATCATTTCCTAAACCTAAAACTCCAACATCCTAAACCTAAAGTCCAAAATTGCTCCCTAAATCTAAAACTACATCCCCCCCTTCTTAAACCAACATCCCCTTCCCTCACCCTAAACCTATACTCCCCTCTCACTTCCTAGCCCTAATACTTCTCTTCCACTTCCTAAACCCAGAAGGTCTTTCTGATCATTGCCCTAATCTACACTCCCACCTCATCCCACTCTGTCCCCAAGGCTGCTGCACTTAACTCACTGTAACTCGAACGATGTGTTTGCATAAGGTGCAGCAGCTGTTTGCCTGAAAGCATATTCAAGTCTGAGTCCAATCGGCATCCTACAAAAGTTATAAGATGCTTGAGTCCCTAGATTTGAGACAATGTCCTTAAAGCACATGGGACCCAAGCCCTTGTAGTACAGACAACAACAGCTTGTTTGTGAAATGCCTGAGCACCTCTGACTATTAATTGCAATTGTAATGGTGACACTGAGTTTGCACACATAAGCATCAAAGTTAGTTCTGAAACTTTTCCAATCCATGGTAGATCTAAAAGTAGGTGAGTACAGCAAAATTAAAAAGATCATTTCCATTACTCCAGTCTCTGGAATTCACTTCTTTAGAGTACTATCTGAAACTAAAAACTGTATGTAAGTTAATGCAGAAATGGGGAACAAATTGTACACAATTTGAAGGAGGTTCATTGCCTTCAAATTAGAATGCACAATGCTGAGAAATGAACTCCCAAGTATGAGAAAGAATACAGCAGAACACAAAGTGATGTACATAAAAAGAGATCAAAATTAGGGCCAAGAATTTAATTAAAAATAATGTTAGAATATTTGTTTTTAAGTGAAGAAAGAATATGGAGCATCTCCTATAACTTGCATGCATATTATTAATCAAATTTGTAAGACTTTCTCAACAAGCTTCTACCGTTACCCAGCAACTACACTACACCCCTTCATGATTACATTTTGTCAACTATAGGGGCCATTGAGCTGTCCTAGACAAAATCAGCTTCAACTTATTTATTGGGGTTCCACAAATATTTATTTAATGGTAGATATTCCTCACACATACAAGCTAAAGAGAACAAAGTATATATCTGTATGTAATGCATGAATATTTTTACCTAGAATGCCAAGTTTCACCCTTGAGGTAAATTTCTTGGAGTCCATTTCTCAGACACATATACTGGTATGTTACAAACGTACAGATGTAAAATGAGATACCATAGAACACTACAAGTTGCTCCTCTAGATGAGTGACAATCTTTCAACAGCACATATGAAGCATCTTCTTTCCTGTGGAGATAGTTCTCAGCTTTGAGGAGAGGGGATTGCCCCCTTGGTGTATTGTTTTCCTCATATAACTCATTAACACATGTGCCTGTTTCTTCTTTTTGTCAGACAATATGGTCGACTAGAGATCTTACGGAAGATTTTATGTATGCTCACCTAATAATGCTTACTGTCCCTTTACAATATACAAAAGTTATTGCTATTAAGTTACTGGCAAATTAAGTAATTTTAAACATTTGACAATATTCTTTATATGCAATATTCCTGTCTAGCTATCTAAAATGGTAGAAGTTATAATGTACTTTAAGTACTAATTTTTGTCTTGCGGGACAAATGGCTGCCATATAAATCTTTAGTATTCTCACTACAAGGTATAGCCCTCTACCATCCCAGAGCTTGAAGAATTGTCATGATTTTACCTCATATTTTTGTTGTGTCTCTTGCAAAATATATGATTTTTCTGACAAAGCACTGAGGATTACAGTCAGTCAATAATGCCTGGCATTAGAGTTTCATACTTATTTTTAGAAAATGCATATTTATGGAAAAACCTATTGCTCTGTTTACTTTTAAAACAAATTGTAGTAATATTTAAAAACTGACTCTGAGTTTTGGTCTTTGCCCCCATTATGTTTTGGCTGTGTCCATTAACCTTAAGCAAAGAACTTAAGAGGCATGCTGCAAAAGTCCATCCAAGCAATTTCAGGATGTTGTGATTGTTAAAGGCACTTATTTATTAAATATCAGCTTACTTTGCTCTTGGGTGCCTGTGCTTTGTTTATGTATTAGCATTCACCTTTGTCAGTTCATTCCTTTTTATATTCCAATTCTCTATGTAACCATTTACTGCCCTTAAATAATAATGGTTGTAGTTCAGTTCGAAATCCCTTTCTATCTCTCTGTCTCTGTGTATATATATATATATATATATATATATATATATATATATATATATATATACACACACACACACACACACACACACACACATATATATATATATATATATATATATATATATATATATATATATATATATATATATATATATATATATATATATATATGTATATATATACAGCTTATTTAGAAAATGTACCAGCCCTTATCTATCATGTGCCTATTCCTAGTTCTCTCTCCCTCTCTCTCCATATATATATATATATATATATATATATATATATATATATATATATATATATATATATATATATATATATATATATATATATATATATGCACACACACACATATATACACATACAGATTATTCAGAGAATGTACCAGGCCTTATATTTTCTATCTGGTAGCTTACGGTGGATTATATAATAAGTACCTAATCTGGGTTTACTCGTATATCATGTGCCAACTCCCTTTTCTGTCTCTCCCTCCTACTCCCCTCCTTCCTACACATATTCTGTGAACAGACATCATTGGTTTCAGGTACATGTAATTCATCCCATGATGGGATAAATAGGACCTGCTGGAGAGATAGGTATGTATCCCAGAGACTACCCCATCTATGGAACAGGCTCCCCATCCATGTGAAGCAGAGTTCCTCCCTAATCTAATTAAAGTTCAACTTGGACAATGGGAAATTGGAAATTCATCCCTGGTTTGGCACTTATGTCTCTGATGCAAACAGGTAACCTGTAAATGGTTCATCTCCCAGGCCTATGCTTATAGTTTTCAAGGGTATCAGAACTCGTCAGAGATTTGGGATGCATGGCTAGGCTTAAAAAGGCCCTTGTGGTCATTAGCCTAGTAAATACCTATGAACCTATGAACCTATGGTTTATTGGCTAAGCTTCTGGTGTCATTCTAAGGGGATCCAGTATCTGTCTGCCTGGGATGACATGATCAACAGACCATGATGCTTTGCCAGAGATGGCCTGCACCTGTCACCCTTGGGATTCCAGATACTGGCCAAGGCTCTTGCCACCCCTGTAGTGCCTTTTATAGGCAAAGGTTCAAATGACAAATTCAACACCATAACAGGTACAATCAAGCAAAATGTGAGGGTAATGCTACTCAATGCTAGAAGTCTAAACCTCAAAATGCACTCACTCAAGGGATTCCTTAAAATGGAGCATATCGACATCTGTGCAGTGACAGAGACCTGGTTCAAGGCTTCAGAGAGCACCCCTGCATTACCAGGCTATAATTCATACCACACCTTTCGGCCACCTAACCTTGACTGAAGCACTAAAGGCGGAGGTGTGTCCATATTCATTAAGGATATCCACACCTCCAGGCTAATTGCTCAGCATAATGCATCCGAGATTATCCAAGTGCAACTAACTCTGGGCAAGATCGCAGTCCAAATTGTAGCTTGCTACAGATCCCCCACCATGCCCAATGATTCCCACTCCTCATTTCTTGATACACTGGAAAATATTAGGGTACAACCTAACACCCTAATAATGGGTGATTTCAACTTCCCCACCATTAACTGGGAAAACTACTCATGTACCAACTCTTTTGCTCAACATTTTCAGGAATTCATAATTTCCAACACCTTGGATCAACTTATCCACACCCTCACCAGGGGCAGCAATATCCTAGATCTGGTCATTACCAACATGGGCAACTGGAGTTCCACACCAGAGGTCAATTCCTTGTTGGCCAGATCTGACCACAAGCTAATCACCCTAGACATCCAATCCCTCCCCCACCCCCCATTAGGGAAACAACCATAAAAAATTTCTCCATAGCCAACTTCACGCTTCTTAAGACAGAAGTGGCAAACTTCACAACATCCATGCAGATGGACAATAGAGGTATGACTGCCGAATCCTACACAAATGCACTTTATAAGCACTTACATGAGTGCATGGATCGTGCAGTCCCTAACAGAACCAAGATGCTATCCTCCAAAAACAAGAAGCCAATCTGGTGGTCACCTGCCATAAATAACCTCTACAACAGAAGAAAGAAACTGTTGCAAAAAAGAGCAAAATCACATTATTGGAGGAACTCCCTGGTCAGCCTCAGTAAGAAGCTGAGATCCCTCATAAAGTCCTCTAAAGCTAGTTACGAAAACAAAATCGCCATTGATTCTAAAGACAACCACAAAGCATTCTATAGCTATGTCAAGAAACTCAATGGCAACGCTCTGAGTTACAGCACAATGGCACTAAATATACAGAAACAACTGATATTGCCAACATCCTGGCAGATAAGTTCAGTGCTAACTTTAACCCCCTCTCACCCCCTAAAGGGCCCATCTCTATAATACTGA